>NC_068367.1:63941444-64271444 GCF_020536995.1 Dreissena polymorpha | reverse complement strand
CGGTGTGCTGAAGCCAGTTTACTCATGGACGAAGGTGCGCAGAGATCATTCATTACGCAGAAGTTAGACGAGAAGCTGTGGTTGCAACATAAAGGAACTGACGTCATCAACGTATCATCTTTTGGAGATCCCACACACGGCGTCAGACGTCTTGGCACAACAACCATCAACATTGTGCCAACAGATGGATGTATGTTTCCCATTCGGTTAATCATCGTTCCTGTTAGAGCGAAATCTATAATGGACCGCTGTCGGCAGTCTGCCACTAGTTTGAAGTACCTACGAGGGCTTCGACTCGCAAATTCGGTGACCATGGAGGATACATTTGACATCTCTTTACTCGCCGATGCAGATTTCTACTTGTAGATCGTGGAAGACCAGGTTATACGAGGCGATGGTTCCACAGTCGTCAGCTCTCGCATCCGCTCTTTCCTGTCCGGACCACTACGGACCACTACCTGCACAAGCCGATATTACTTCCTATGTGATGGACGTAATTGTTGCCCACGTCTCAGATTCTACGGATCTCACCAGATTCTGGAGTATAGAGTTGATTGTTATTTCCTCAGACGAGGTTGAAGACAGAGATGCTGCCATGAATCTGTGTCACAAGAACAGAGCATATCATTTACAGACGGAAACTACAAAGCAAATCTACCGTGGTAACAAAACCAGCCACCGCTTCCGACCAACTATGACAATACAAAGAGGAGGACAGAGAGCACTCTACGTCGATTGAGCAAAGAACCACATCTGCTATTGAAAAGCATGTATGATGCAATTATCAAAGAGCAAGAAAACCGAGGTTTTATAGAGAAATATATGTTTTTGCCACGTCGAAATGCGTATATTATATTCCCCACCACGGAGTGAAGAAGGACTCTACAATGACTCCCATTAGAATAGTGTACGACTTCATTTTCCGCGAATTCGCTGGTTATCCCAGTATGAATGACTGTCTGGAGTCAACCCCACCGGAACTGAACAATCTTACAACGCTGCTCATACGCTTCAGACTGGAAAAGTACGCTGTGTCAGCAGACATTGAAAAGCATTCTGAAACGTCGCCCTTCACTTCATGAAGATGACAGAGATGTGACCCGATTCTTGTTGTTGTAAGACCCTACGGACCCCGGACACTGAGCTAGTGACGTATCGTTTCCGCTCTGTGTTCTTCGGCGCGACCTGTTCACCATTCATTGTAAATACCACGCTGTTGCACCATGTAAAGATGAATACAAACAACCCATCTGAAGCCGTGATTACCAGAGATATGTACGTCGACAACGTCATATCAAGTTTTCACAGCGGAGGCAATACCCTCCTTCCGACATGCGCGTGACTTGATGACTGAAGCCGGATTCATCAACTATCCGATCATGGACGTCTTACTGTGAACGTTTAATTGATATTGCTCGGCGCAAAAATGTTCATGATAGGGACACACAAGCTAATATTCTTTTATTGATATGGGACCAAGTTACCCGTAAGAGAGAACCATCTACATCAACAGACGTCAATAATCTGTCAAGGCCCGGTCCGTGCAAAAATATAAGTCTAAAATCTATAGAAGAACGTCTATGACTCGGACACATCACTGCCGGTGGACATTGTTGACCAGTGGTCGTCAATATTGAGTGACCTCAATCTCGCCTTGAACTCTTCAATCAAGCGGATATACATTACAAGCCAGAAATGACACAGCACATTACAGGTATTCGCAGATGAAAGTATCCACTCGTATGGAGACGTCGGCTATGTCACTTCCGGGAACGAACCTTCCATTGTTCTTGCGAAAAACAGAGTAACAATGTTGAAGGAAATCACACTCCCACGACTGGAACTTATGGCAGCTTTCGTCGCAGCTTGCATGGTACAACACGTCACAGAAGCTATTCCAGTAAAGAAGGAAGTGTGTTGGTCCGACAGTCAAATAGTTTTGCATCGGCTGAAGACAGGGAAACCACTTAAGCGTTTCAACGCCAACAGAGTAACGGAAATCAAGACGCTTGTTCCAGAGTGAAAGTGGCGCTATTGCCTTACAGATGAAAACCCGGCAGATCTGCTTACACGAGAGATCTCAGCGGCCCATACTTCAAAACAGCACGATATGGATACACGACCTAGTTGGTAATGGAGCGGTTCTACATTGCCGCTCAGGGAACCTAACTTCACTTCGGTCTTCGCTACTGTTATCGACCAAGAGGCTAACAGTTCTTCGACTCCTGAATACCGAGAGACTTATGGCCAACACAGGCTGATAGATATGCACAAGTACAGCAGTTTCCAAAAGTCGATTCGAGTGACGTCATACGGGTTGCGCTTTGTCAAGACCAGTTGACCTTCATAACGTGATACGCGCGTTCTGAAGCCATTGACAACATAATAATGCAAAGTAGCTGAGCGCTTTTGGATACGTGACCAACAACAGCAGAGCTACAGTGACGTCATTAAGGACCTGCGAATGAAGAAGCATGGTCAGTCGATCATACGACAACTGCGGCTCTACATTGATGCTGATGGCTGCATTCGTAGTGCGGGGAGAATCTACAATACCCACTTACCAGAGGCAACGAAGTTTCCGTTGTTGCTGCTTCCACTGAAAGCCTAATTAACAAGGCTCATCATAAACGACGCGCACATTAGACAGCTCCACGCTGTTATACCCCACACGGTCACTCTTCTACGCCATAAGTTTTGAATATCATACGACAGAGCGTTAGAACTATCATACATCAGTGCGTGAACTGTAGAAAAATAACGGGGAAATATGACACTGTCACGGTCCCACCTCCACTCCTGATTCCTGAGTCGTAAATACACGATACTTTGCAGTTACTGGTTTTGATTACAGCGGCGCTTTACACGTTAAGGCACGCGCTGTCAACCTCGACATCGTTCCTGATCTGACAAAAAAACTCCTTCCTGCTTGCATTTAGACGTTTTTTGAGCAGACGGTCGTTTCCGCCCCTTATGATTTCCGACAACGCAACAATATTTCACGCAGCAGCTACATGTATTGAACGCCTATATAGCTCACCCACCATTCAAGTAGCATTTACAATGAAAAGAATGAAGTGGCAGTGTATTCCCCCAAAAGCTTTTGGTACGGCGGCTGGTGTAAGCGGCTTGTCGGAATTATGAAAACTACCATCAAGAAAGTGCTTGGAAGGGTTTCCATTGACTTCCATACACTTCAGACTACACAATACATAATTTGAAGCAATCATGAATGACAGACCGATTTCATACGTCACTTTCGGTCGAGATGATCCAGAACCACTCACACCAGTGCATCTACTCCTTGCAAGAAGACAGACGCTTTAACCGTTGGTGATAGTTCATTACCCAACGTCTCACACCAGTGCATCTACTCCATGGAAGAAGACAGACGCTTTAACCGTTGGTGATAGTTCATTTCCCAACGTTACACGCCGTGATAGCACAGGCTCAAGCGCATCGTATCGAACAGTACCTCCACGTATGGACTCACGAATATTAGGGTGGTGCGGTAGTCGAGTGGTAACACATTGGTCTACCATTCCAGAGGTCCCCGGTTCAATTCCTGGCCGGGGCACTGGAAATTTTAGAAATGCTTCAAGTGTTTCCCACCCAACTAGAGATGTACTGGTATGAAACGCAGGTAATTCTCGCGTGTATCGGTGCTATACACTGAGCACGTTAAAGAACCAAGGGATCTATTCGCAAAGAGCTAGGGTATCGCACCCGGATTCCCTGTATCTCAATACTGTCTCTTCTGCTTGCTGTCTCTTCAGCAAAAACCAAAGAACCCCATTGGAAATAAGTGCCTGCACTTTCATGGGTTATCCTTGACCGCAAGGTCAAAAGAAATACAATATCTGACGTCACTGAAGGAATTCCAGACAAAAGGCACACACAGATATCAGACGATACGCTTGGGCGACTTGTTATCGTGCAGGACGACTTCAAATCGCGACTTCAGTTGACCCTGGCTTTGGAAGACAAGCTTCTCACAGGAAATGATGGGTTGTCGAGGAACGCGCGCCTCCGTACATCAGTTGGCATCACAACCAGACCTATCGTAAAACTATATCAACTAGAAGTACAATGTGACGAATAATGACTTATAATTGCGTGCAATCAAGTAATTAGCCCTTTAAGTGTTATGGAAATTTGAAATTTCAAAAGTATCAATATATTTAATTCTTCACCGCGACATTGATGGTAAAACACCACATGGAATAGACTAGCCTCTATCCCACCTTGCTGAATAAACCTGTCGCGTGCACGGACAAATGAAGTCATTAATAAACAAACAATCGTTCGCTGTGTTTCATTGTTTTTGAAGTTTCAAAACATGCCACGTTTGTTTGTTAATTTTCTTATTAAGAAAAAATGCGATGGGATAAAAATAATACTAGGATTAGCGTTGAATAGAGAGAAGTGTATGTTGCTCGGCTCTAGCACCGAAAGCGCTCGCCTACCCAGCAAACAAATGACGTCTTTCTATGGTTGTAAAGACGTTGTTCTGCGACGTTTTTATCACGTCTTATTTTGAAAGTTTTTTTTTACGTCTTTTCCTGGCGTGAAAAAGACGTCTTTTGCGACGTCTTTATAATGTCTTTTTTGGTTGTTTTTGAATGTTTTTTTAAGTCTTTTCGTGACGTGAAAAAGACGTCTTTTGCGACGTCTTTATCACGTCTTATTTTGAAAGGTTTTTTGACGTCTTTTCGTGGCGTGAAAAAGACGTCTTTTGCGACGTCTTTATTATGTCTTTTTTGGTTGTTTTTGAATGTTTTTTGACGACTTTTCGTGACGTGTAAAAGACGTCTTTTGCGACGTCTTTATCACGTCTTATTTTGAAAGGTCTTTTGAAGTCTTTTTGTGGCGTGAAAAAGACGACTTTTGCGACGTCTTCATTATGTCTTTTTTGTTGTTTTTGAATGTATTTTGACGTCTTTTCATTACGTGAAAAAGACGTTTTTTGCGACGTCTTAATTATGTCTTTTTTGGTTGTTTTTGAAAGGTTTTTTGACGTCTTTTCGTGACGCGAAAAAGACGTCTTATTTCGACGTCTTTATCACGTGTGTTTTTGGTTGTTTTTGAAAGGTTTTTTGACATCTTTTCGTGACGTGAAAAAGACGTCTTTTGCGACGTCTTTATTATGTCTTTTTGGGTTGTTTTTGAAAGTTTTTTGACGTCTTTTCGTGACGCGAAAAAGACGTCTATTTGCGAAGTCTTTATCACGTGTGTTTTTGATTTTTTGAAAGGTGTTTTGACGTCTTTTTGTGACGCGAAAAAGACGTCTTTTTGCGACGTCTTTATCACGTGTGTTTTTGGTTGTTTTTGAAAGGTTTTTTGACGTCTTTTTCGACGTAAAGAAGACGTACTATATTTCAGACGCAAAAAGCAACAAAAAAATCACATATCATGTTTTACAAATATAGATTGAAAGTGTTCATGAAGCCAAGCCTCGTTTGCGGGAGTACAGTATAATCTAAAAACTTGAACCTGCATATTTTCATGCAATTTTATTTGCCTTAGCATAACGAACATATTCTTGACAAAAATCTACCTAGAGCAACGAAAATTTGGTTCATTTAAATAAAAAGCATAATTTTTTACAAGTATGTTCAGTATCCTTCAAGTCAGCCCTAGAAGCCAACTCAAAAACCTACCGAACGTGATACGCAGGGCAAGTAGAATAGCTTGCCTATTTCTTTGAAAAGACTATCTACATATACAGAACTGTAGTACATAATCAATAACAAAGTCACGACACAGCATTATCACGTTTTGAGTTACATATATGAACACAATTAAACACAATGCAAACTAAAGACAAACCAAGGTTGTTATATACAATTAAGTGCAAGCTCCCAAAAAGGTATTTGTAAAAAATGCAATTACCAAGAGGGAACGTAAATTGTAAATGTTTTAAAGAGTGATCTAAAGAAGAATTTG
This sequence comes from Dreissena polymorpha, assembly GCF_020536995.1. Classification (NCBI taxonomy): domain Eukaryota; kingdom Metazoa; phylum Mollusca; class Bivalvia; order Myida; family Dreissenidae; genus Dreissena; species Dreissena polymorpha. The sequence goes on along the minus strand of NC_068367.1, from coordinate 64,265,498 downwards.
ATATATGTCATGGCACAATTGAATATCCCAATAAAATTATAAATGAAATGTCAATATTTTTATTTAAAATTAAGTTTTTATATTTGTACATACATAAACTACATACTGATCAAGTGTTAAACACAAAAGGGCATTGACAATGACAAGATTGGTGGTCCTTGACCAGCTATTTAGCAATCAAATGGGAATAACCAAAGGTGTGACTACACAATCCATAATGATACATGTTATGGTGCAGAGTCTATCTGACTGCACATTAACTTTAGGGTTTTTTCTAGCCTTCGTCCCACACCGCCTTTTTTCTGGCAGACGCGTACTTCAAAATCTTTGAAACCACGTCCTCCAAGTCTTTTTCCGTATGGCTGATACTTTGTATTGTAGGACAATATAAAGTAAATGTATCATACTATTCTTTATAGCAATGACATGTTTATATACTGATGTTAATGCCTAGTTCTAGACTTCCTATTCGATACAATAGAAAGTCTGAAAGCAAAAAATGTTCGATCATATCCAATAAATAAAATAATCGCAACCATTTTAACTGTAGTCTATAAATGCCTCGTTTAGACTTTCTATCCTTAACAAAACAATAAACAGTCTTAAGGCTTACCACACTACATTTCATTAGATAATATTAGAACATAGCTTTTATAACATCCTTATTGATACAGGTGTTGAAGTATATTTGATTATTCACTGCCAGTATGTTTTTGCAATTTTAAAATGGCAAACAATCCATAAAGTCCGCGTTTTGTCCCTCTTTATAATGTGTAAGTAACATCATTATGTACATAACAAATACAATTTGAGTAACAACATGATATATGCGGTACAACAAATCAGAATACATTAAATTGATGATACAAAGGTATTATGCATCCCTGAAAAGGGCGATAAATATAACAGCCCAATTGTTTATTAATAGTCCATTAATTGATGTAATAAGCTCGATAAATGTGTAGATATTTTGTCTTTGTCTGTAATACACTGTCATATATGTTGATCTCAGTTCCGTATATTATTTACATTAAAGAATAAAATTAAACTTATTTTCGAGTTTATTACAAATAATACACTTTCTTAAATCTAATTGAATAGCCGCAGGTGTAGCCCATCTGCACGTCTCAATATTTAATCTTTTTTATGACATGGATAATTTTGATAAACTTAATCAAAATTAATTTGCATAATTAGTATAGCAATGCACTTTTTATCTACAATCAAATCTTAACTACCCATTTGGAACAATAGACATTCTTAAAGGACAGGGCTAACTCTGCTATTTACCAAATTTAGCCGATGGCTTCAAGTTGAAACATTTGGTTTAAGAAATTTATATTCGGCTACATCTTTTTCATTATTAAAACCCATAACATAGCAAACATAACAAGATTGTTTATATATTGATGCAAATTAGGCTTAAGAAAGAGAAGCCTCGCCCCGAAGGGCATTGTTAACAGATTGTCAAAATGACATTACATGTTGTCGACGGTTGATGAAAATACAGTTTAGTTTATGATTAGTGATTATTTGAAATTGATAAAAGTATAAAGTGTTACAAACCCGAAATGATAGAATATGTTGGAATAGCTAGTTTCTGTTAATTCCTTTAAATTTTGTAACAACGCGTAGATCACTTTTATAAATAAAGTATAAAAAGCAGACTTCTTATAACAGTCCGGATTGCCGAGTAATCACAGCAGTTTGAGCCCCGATAAGGCAAACTTTTGTCTCAATATTTCTCGTTTTAAATTCTATTCAAGTTAGTATATTTATTTAACGCCTCAATATTTAAGAATATATATATATATATATATATATATATATATATATATATATATATATATATATATATATATATATATATATATATATATATATAATGCAACAAAAGGCAGTCTAAGTATCAGGCTTAACCAATAAGTCATTATTAAAAGTGTATACGTTAAGATTTCAATTGTAAACCTTATTAGTTGTAACTATTAATGCAATTCACAGCCACATAGAAAGTTAACTAATCATCATGATCTTCTTCAGCCATTGCTGATGTCATCGTTGATGGCTTGGTACGCCAACCCTCACGGCAGTCACGGTCACTGGCATTTCGAACAAATCTTTTATGAAAAACTATATTTCAATGTTCGTTTAGTTCCGAAAGACTCGCTTGAAGGCTATTCTATTTCACTGTTCGTTTAGTTCGGAAAGAATCACTTGACAGCTACTCTATTTCACAGTTCGTTTAGTTCGGAATGACTGGCTCGGCAGCTACTCTTTTTCACTGTTCGTTTAGTTCGGAAAGACTCGCTTGACAGCTTCTGCAAAAGTACACATTTAGGATTAGTAATGATCATTTAAATACATTTGCTTAAATATCCCAAGATTTTTAATTTATTAAAACAAGATATTCACTTTTTCATCGACAAGTATTATTGTTAACTTTTCAAATATTCAGGGCTATTAATTTTGATGTACGGGTTTAAAACCTGAAATATTATGGCAGTTTAATTTAAATGATATACTATAGTCACCAGAATAACACATTTAATTCAAATTATCAGTTTATCTGCATAAAGTATTGCACTACTGCTGACTAGTACTTTATGCTGTTATAAAAGTGTAAAAAAAATGCCAAGTACAAATAGCATTTTAATAACCTAAGAAACAACTTCAGGAATAGTATGTACCTGAAACTATCGTTTGTGGTCTGTCAGAACAACCTTGAAGATTCGACACTGGAAATACGGGTAGGCTGCTGAGGGCTGGGTCTGATCAACAAAGGTGTGGAATCTTTTAATGAAACAACGAACCAAAACTATTCTTAATATGTACAAATACATTTTAATTGTATACAAATCCAATTTAAGGGAGTGTACATGTACAACTAAAAAAACAACTAAGTATAAACGCACGGTAAATGTACCTCGCGAATATATATTATTAACGTAAAATCCAAATTCGTACTTACCTTCAAGTTATTTACGCACAAATCTACATGTGCGTAAATAAAATAAAATTAATTATATGTTATAATCAACAAATACTAACTTGAAATTTAAGGAAGATCTCCGAAACAAAACGCGAGACACAATAGCACACTTTAGCTGTGCTATTTTTAGATTCACCTGTATCCCTTATCATTCAAGACTGCCCCTAGCTCAGACAAGTTTCTTTGTTTACACTTTCTGTCTGATAAGCAAAATGGCTTCAGATAACATCAATTTGGGTGAAATGTTATTAGAAGTAAAGAGAATTATGAGATTAAAATTTAGAAAAAGGGTGAAGGTAACTGTACACTGTTGCTAAGTAGCTTTCACTTTTATATAGGAAAAACATTGTTGCTTAGTACTGGATCGTTCCAGGAAGAACATTCGATTATGTTAATGAAATCTTTCTACACAGTGTTATTAAAGGTAGCGATGGGCACAAGGGAGGCAACTGTTTACGGCTCATTTATTACTGAAAAATTCCTGCGCGAAATCTCGTTCATAAAAATAGCGCCGATAGGGGGTCGGAATTACGTCGTTTTAAAGGTGGTTTTCGATTGGATATGGTTAAAATAACCACTAATCATAAAAGTTAATACATTTAAGTTCGCGGGCAAAGCACTTTCGTTTCCACATAAGTGCGTAGAAGACTTAAAGAAAGCTTCAGAAAATTTACGAGATCGAGAAAAATAGGTAAGATACATTGCCCAGTAGAAAAATTGCTTTTATTTTGTAGGTTAATCATTCTCCTTTCCATTCATGCCACTCATTGCTTTGCAAAATGCCGTGATTCTGCTGGTTTTTGCTAATGTATGGACCCACTATTGACCCGTTTCATGAATGGCAAGATGGCCGCCGTTGTTGAAAATTCATACGACGTAAATAACAATTGTTCTTGTTTTCCTCTGTAAAGTTGCCAACAAATGTGTTGTACGTGCTAAACATTATCGAAAGATATATTTATGCCGACATTATATCGTAATGGTAGATTTCATTCGTATATCTGTAAATAGATATTATCTTATTGCAGACATATGTCTGATAGTATTAAGTCAGAGTCTGCGGATTGGGAAGAGTCGCAAATTCAAGAGTTTGACTCAGAGTCTAACAGTGAGTGTCCGGGGTCTGACAGTGAGCGTGTATCACCGCAGCGAGGTCAATTTACACACGACTTGGCTGCAATAGCTGCAAAGTTGGAGCTTCCGCATCAGGTACTAGATAAAAAATAATTTGCAATGTTAACCAATAAATATTTTTCTTAGTATATAAATGACACTTCAGCAGAATGACATTTTGAAACATAAACCCCATGTAATTTTATTTTATGGCAATGTATCGGTCATTTTGAAATACATTTATTATCAACATTAATTAATCATCATTATTGTAATTCACTAATGTTTATGCATTTGAAATATATACCTTTATTCTTTAAGAAGTCAGATATCACAAAATGTAGTTTAAGAAGACAGATATCACATAATTGAGTTTAACCCTTTCAGTGCGGGAACCGAATTTTAAAGGCCTTTGCAAACAGTTTGGATCCAGATGAGACGCCACAAAATGTGGCGTCTCATCAGGATCCAAACTGTTTGCTATTCTGATATTATTCTTTGAAAAAATCGAGGAAGATGCTAATTTTAGGAATTCAGCAGACGACATTTTAGCAGATTTTTTGACAAATTTTCCAGCATGCAAAGGGTTAAGAAGACTGATATCACAAGATATTGAAGAGCATTCTTTTTTTTCAAATTCTAAAGCTGTAGCCAAATCTAGTCTACAATCCCTCAGAAATTTTCATAAAAAGGCTACATCCTCTCAAAATGTTTCATGATATTCATGCACTTATCCCAAAAAAAGAAACGTACACCTGAAAATTTCATTCCTCTAAGACTAACATTGCGTGAGTTGTATCCCCAAATTTTGGGTTTCACACACTTTTTCCTATATAATATGAAGGCTAAGGCCCCTTCCCCAACAGGCTTAAAAAGCCTTGAATGGTAAAAACAATGAACTGTTAATAGTGTTCTTCTTTATAGAGCAACAAAGAACTGCCAACATGCGACCCAGAGCCTGAAAGCCAGAGCCTTGATCTCACTACACAGAGCAAGAGTATACCTTTGACCTTTCCTCAGAGAACTGGAAAAAGGCAGTCGTCTTCAAAAGACCCTACCTCCAGCAAGGTATGCTGGTAATTTTATTTATTACACTCTAATCAAGCCAACCACTAGTACATTATTAACAATATGAACCTGACACACTCACTTAATATTCATTTTCATATAAATTTTGATTATTGATTTTTTTTAATCAATAATATGTTTATATGAACACATTTCAGAGAGGGTTATATAAAATAATAAGATAATATTAAGAAGAAAATTGGCTTTTTAATGATTGATATTATTGTATAATTTCATCTCTGACTTGTGTTGTTAACTTTATGACATCTAAAAAAAGTCATGTTTATTTTAACCATGTAGGGTATCTTTAAGTTACATATTTGGTTTTATTATCATGTTAGAATGTCAGTATTTCCAATAGGAAAGTCATTTTCTTCACAATAACAATACTATGAATAAAGCAATACTGAGTTGGAAACATGAAATAATAATTGATTTCTGTTAGCCTATAAGTACACATAATGCTAAATCAATAGTAAGGTAATCAGGGCTTTTTTCACTACTTTTGGAACATGACCTTTACATGTGTAATTGGGAATTTCAACGTCAATTCACAACTAAATTGGAAAATTTCATAAGTAAAAAATAATGCTTTTCTTGGTTAAACTATAAAATAGAATGATATGAATGAAAATCATTTAGTAAAATGGTTATTTACATTTTATTAGAAATTTTTATTTTCTTTTTAAATTTTAAAAGTCAACCTGTCCATCGGGAATTTTTTGAATGGATTTGGGGAGAAAAAATTAACCATTGGGAATATGACCCAATAACAGCTATAAAATCATCTGAAAAAAAGCCCTGGTAATGTAACTATATGTTAACCTGGAACGTTTCTTTTGTTTATTGGACAAGGTACATAGAGATCACAATCTTTTTATGCCCCCTTTTTAAAACAAGGTTTTTGGCCAGTCTGTCTGTCATTCTGTCTGTCTGTCCAAAACTTTAAGAAATCTTAAAGTTTTGTCATAACTTTTGCAATATTGAAGACAGTAACTTGATATTTTGCATGATTGTGTCATACTTCAAGGTAAAAAAAATCAAAGCGGCGCATTAGGGGGCATTGTTTCTGACAAACACATATCTTGTTTACATTTGTTTATTATTTTTGTTGATTAAAAAATTTCATTGCTACACTTGGTATATTATTTGTTCACACTGTTAATAGTACATTCTGCTGGAGGTAAGTAATACAGGAGTTGATGTCGCTACACAAACAATTGTGACAGGAGAAATTATTGCCACCAAAGTTTTCACGGAATAAAGATGGCAGCTGAATTTGTAAAAAACAAAATTTTACAACATTGTGTCCTTACTTTCAGTTTGGATGATATTGGAACTCTAAAAATCAAAACATTCTTGAATTATGTAATGCAATAGCAAAAACACCATGTACTTATGAAGAAGTTGCCAGTCTACTGAAGTGTGATGCTGGATTTTTAAGGAGAACAATTTCAAATCTGAAAAAAAGTCTGTCTTCTCTTCGCGGAGAAAAGAAAAAGAAACTACTTAATGAAATATTCATTCATCAGATACCATCTGTATCAACAGGTGTGTCAGCCCGTAAAACCAAGTCTGAAGAATATGAAGATATTTCTACACAGTCACAAGTAGAGTCCTTAAATGAAACTGTTAAGTCATTACAAGCAGAAGCGAACACATTTAAAGAAAACTTAACAGCCCTCCAAAAAGAAAATGCCTCCCTGAAAGCCAGTAAACGTCGACTAAAAAGGCAGGTTACCTCAGAAAGAAACGTGCGAAATGTTCTGAACTTGCATCCCAAGTACAACTCCTAAGTAGAAGCAAAAACTTTGGTGATGTGTATAAAAGGAGTAAAAGGGATAAAACTGGACTGGAAAAAAAAGTTAAAACTTTGCAAAAAAAGGTGAATAAATTAGACAAATCCCTGGCACAAAAAGAGCAGTCTTTGGAAAAAAGAAATAAAGTGACAGAAAAACTTAAAATTGACAAAAGTAAATTGCTTGAAGAAAGAGATGGCCTTCAATGTGACATTGAGAAAGAAAAGGCTAAAAACGCTGCTCTTGAAGAGGATGTAGGCTATGTGGAGATGTTAATTCAAGATGAGAAAAAATCTGAAGTGGAAACTTTTGAAACAGAAACGAACACTTTAACAGCAAACACTCAGTTGTGTGTGATGAATTTGCTGAGTGAGGGGGTTGGGGTGAATCATGTGAAAAAAGTTATTAAACATGTGGCCCAGTTTTGCGGAAGAACTGTTGAAAAATTGCCATCTGTAAGAACCATCAACAGAATAGGGGATCAACGTGCAGGTGTTGCTTACATGCATATATCGGAAGAGCTAGGGTGCGAAAAGGACACGACTCTTCAGTCAGATGAAACTAGAAAGAGTGGGAGCTGCTATGAAGTCTTTTCAGTGAGGGATTCTAGTGAAAAAGAATGGGTAATTGGACTGAAAGACATGATTAACAAAAGCTCTGATAATTGTCTTGCAACTTTGAAGCTAATAATAAATGACATAAATGACTGCACAAATACATCAGTAGGCAAACAAATTTTAGCAGAAATTAAAAACACTATGTCTGATCGCGCAGCTACTGAAAAGAAATTTCAAGAATTGTTGAAAGCATAAAGAGAAGAAATTTTGCCATCTGTTTATTCGAACTGGAACTCTTTGTCAGATTTAGAACAAGAATCTATTTCTAGAATGAATAATTTTTACTGTGGAGTACACATCTTGGTAAAGTTTGCTGAAGTGGCTGACAAAGTTATAAAACAATATGAAGAAAACACGCAAACAACTGAAAAAGGAGCAGGAGCCAATCCTGAAACAAAGATGTTCACCAAGAAAGATGAAAGCAGTAGTATAAGGCTTGTTAGAACAGCATGTAAATGTCTAGCAAGAGGTGCAGACGAGAAAAGCGGATGTTATACTGAATTTAAAACCTTCATGAATCAGAAGGATGAAGACGAGAAAAGAAAAAAGAAAAGTGCCTCATTACTGGTCCCATTTCGTGGAAATAGATTTAACATCTTGTTTTATGATGCAGAAATCGTATTTTACTTGCAGAACGACATACGCGAATTCTTTGAAAAGACACACAAACCATCGAACAGGCTACAAAAAGCAGTATATTTTGACATTAAAGAACAATTTCATATGGCAGTTTTAAAGGCTCTTGGCATTTGTTCTAAACTTGTGACAGCTCCATTTTGGCGGGCTTTGGAAGACAAAGATTGTTCTCTAGAAAAGGCGAATATTGTGTATCAGTCCTTAAATTCATTTTTGGAGCGCGGCAAAGAGGACTGTTCTGATATTATGTTTGACACAGATGCACCATTTCCTGACCTTGTAAAAAAAGATGCAGTGTATGAAAGACTAATACAACATGATGATTTTGATGCACAAACATCTGCATTATTGCAGTTTATATTCACAGCATGGTTGAGGTTGCTACAGAAAGCAGCAGGTGAGCATTTGCCGGGTGGACAATTTTCTTCCATAGAAGAATCTTTGGCAAGAGAAACTGTATCAGTACCTCGCCATAACAAATTCCCAGAACGTGTATTTTCTCTTTTAGATAAACTGATACGGTATAGACCAGCTGCTTCAACATTGTGCAATGAAAGTTACATTATGTTCAGTCTCAACAAAACTGGTGAATGGCTAAATTCCTTGCCTGATGAGAAAAAAAAGCTGCACCTTGATAAGTCCAGAAAGGAAGGTTTAGAGATTAGGAAACGGTACAAACAACGGATAAGTGACATTGAAAAGTCAAGAAGGGAGTCCCTTGCAAAGAAAAGAGAAGCTATTGAGAAGAAAGAGTATGAAAAATATCTTCAACGTGAAAAAATTATTGATGAAATGTTATTATATGGACTTTGGTAGTATGAGGAGACTGTTGATAACCAGCTGCAGACAATTAAGTCAGAAACTGAAAAAAAGAAAGCTTTGAAATGTCAGCTTCATTTCCGTAAATTTGTGCTAGGTCAACAAGAAGACAAAAAACTCTTCCAAATAAGTGAAAAGGGTGAACAATATAGCATTGAAAAACTTACAATGAATGTGAAAAAATTAATTCAGAGTGCTTTGAAAGTACATATGGACCCAGAAAATTGTCTGTACTTTGGGAAAAAAATAATTCATTACCAAATGGAAAATAATGAACGTAAACCTTTTTATGGCAGAGTCATATCCATGGTACCTGGATATCCAGAGTGGTATAACTGTATATAAAGAAACGATGAAGCAGTTTATGTGTATAACCTAGCAGATGAACATAAGAATGGAGATCTGGAAATTGATGTTGAAGGTGAATGTAGCAGACATCAACTTAAGTTAAATGTTACAGTTAGAATGATGTTACAGTTAATGGAATGCTGAATTAGATTAGACATTGTTCTATATGTATTTATATTTCTGGTCCCATAGTTCCAGTCTTCACGGTAATATATTTAAACCACTAGCCCGAATTATTATGCTTTATTTGAAACGGCTAAAAAATCCAATAGCCCGACTATATAAATTATTAATTACTAGTAGCCCGAATAACATTTCACCAGACCCGGACTGTCGGGCTTATAGTTAGCGTGAAGACTGCGTAGTTCTAGCACATGTTCATTTTTTTTCCCTTGTTTTATGAGGCGTAAACAAGTTTGTTTCAGGAAAAATGGCGGAATAATATTTGTGTTTTTAACCTTATTCAGACTTTTTAGATAATGTTTGTTAAACATGTATCATCTTGATCATTCAAACATCAGAATTGATATTGAAAGCATTTAAAAATGTCATTATAACTGTTTTGAAGCTAAAAAGCTTATGTTTTGTATACTAAAGTAGCAAGCATAGTACATGTTTTAGGTAGGCTGAAACAAATTTTTGGGCCAAATTTTTTTTTCAGGTTCCAGATTTATGAACATAATACTTACATTTGTCCATCAATGGGCTTTTTCAGCTTCATTTAAAACCGTTATTTGGACATAGTCCCTATAGAAAAACATCTTTTACCCAAATTCAGTTCAGAAATTACCAATTGACTTTTTGACTTTCATCAAATTACAAATTTAATACTTAATTTGAAATAAAATTTTTTAGTTGTTTTTAGTTTAGTAATGGCTATTTTCATGTAGGTTCAAAAAAGTTACATTATAAGTCTTATAATAGTTCTATTTTTCCCAATTGTATAAGAATAAACTACAATTCATTGTTTAACAGGTTTGGATGATGTTTCCAAAATATATGTAGTAAAAAGCCCTTTTAATCATTATTTGCTTAGAACAATTTATATTTCAGTGAAAACAAGACTGTATTTGGCAATTTTTACTTTTTTTTCAAATTGTATGACACTTCAAAGTATGCACAAGTCATATGGAATTTAAAGCTTATTAATTATATTGTTTATTGTTTACAAAAAATAATGTGCACCATTATTATCATTGTAATGGTATATGCTAAATGTAAATATGGACATTTTCTCCTTTAAAAATTGTTCTATATTATTATTATTACCAGTATATGGATTTATGTGGGGGCTCGGTCATTCTGGTTTGCTGGTTAAAGTACTATGAAGTATGTGATTTCTTTTATTATACTTTATTCTTCTATCTTTTCAGACCTTGAGACACAGCCATTGGTAATTTTAAAGAAGAAGAAACTGAACTGAGCAGGTAGATCTAAGCAAAAGGCAGGCGCAAGTCCCGGTTTCCTTGTGTTTTTGTTATCCCCTTTTATTTTGCCATAAACTTTGCAGTAAAAAGTGCAAAACCAATAAAAAATATTTGTTATTAATATGTTTTAATGTGTTTTATGTCTAAAAAGGCATTCACATATATTAAAATAACTTATAAATGGCCAAAATAGCTGGTTAAATGCAAATGTCAGTTGTTTGCTGGCAATGAACCAAATTTTTGGCAGAAAAAACAGCAGAAAAAATCAACTTTTTTTACGTGTTTGAAAAAAATCATAAAAAATTCATTTTTCATCCAAATAAAAAAAGAAAGACATCATTATGTTTCTTTTAAGTAGTATTACATCAATGCCGAATATCATTCAAATATTTCCATTTAAAAAAAATCGATGCCTCTTGCTATTAAAGGGATCTTTTCACGCTTTGGTAAATTGACAAAATTGAAAAAAGTTGTTTCAGATTCGTAAGTTTTCGTTTTAGTTATGATATTTGTGAGGAAACAGTAATACTGAACATTAACCATGCTCTAATATAGCCATTATATGCATCTTTTGACGATTTTAAAACCTAAAAATTATAAAGCGTTGCAACGCGAAACGATTGAATAATTTGGAGAGTTCTGTTTTTGTCGTTAAATTTTGTGAAACTACGAAGATTGCTTATATAAGGTATAAAATACGTCAAGAATGTGTACTTGGCGGAATAGCTCAGTAGGCTAAAGCGTTTTTACTTCAGGACTCTGGCAGGACTCCAGGGGTCACTGGTTCGAAACCTGCTCCGGGCAATTTTCTTTTCCTTTTTTTAATTTTTTTCTTTATTTTTTACTGGAGCTTTTACGATCCAATGTTTACATTTATCAATATAAAGCATTTAATGAATAAGTTAAAAAAAATGCCAAAATCTGTGAAAAGGCCCCTTTAAAACATATTCTGTATAAATCAAATTGTCTTAGTTATTAAAAGAACAAGTAGCAGGGTTACAAATGTTAAATGATGTAAATAATTATATACATGTATTTCTCATAACAATTCAAAATGTACAAATATACATGTAAATTAAATACAATAGTCTAAAAGTTCATGCAATACAAGTACTGTTACTGTTGATGTGTATATATAAATAAACTTTAAATTTTAAAAATAACTTGTATTTAATAACTTGAAACCTTAATAATTCATCCAATACATAATTCACAATGTAAAACTTTGGTTGTACAAATATCAGTCAAAACTGAACGAAAATGCTAACCATATTGCCTGATGTGTAGTTTTTGCTAATTGACTGACAGTTTCAACTAGATCTAAACATTATTACAAGTAAATAGATAACTAGTCAATTTTATTTTTTCTGTAGCCAAATAAAAATAAATATTTGGCTACAGAAAGAATAAAATTGACTAGTAGTTAGCTATACACTGAATCCTGTAGTTCTTGATTTATTCCTGAATGTATTGCTTTGTGAAATACATTCTGGAATTAATCAAGAACTACAGGATTTAGGTTCCTAGGTACACGCATTTCAAAACTTCCTGGACAAATAACAAGATGCCAATTTAATTACTATCATCGAAGCGTAATTTGCCATTTCGCACTATGTAAATATTGCAGTGTACACAACATGTAGTGAATCCTTTTTCTGAGGTTAAACCACGTGACCTCTGTATCGGTCTGCTAAGCAATTAGTGACGCCACAGCAGAACTGTGCTATTGTTTAGGTCACAATATAATAAATAGTTTCCCTATATAATTCAATGTAAAAGCGACATCTTTAAGCGAAAATAAATGCAACATTTTGCACATAATCGGCCATTTTGTCCTTGTTAATGACATCACTTGAGTCGCGGTAATTAGGTATAACATGTTTATCATAACATAATTGAGGTTATTTTACACTAAATTTCCAATTCATTACCATATTAAGGGATATTAATGTTTATATGTTATAGTTTTTCAAGTTAATGCATACATTTTATTGTTTTATTTGATAAAAAATTGTTTGTCATTCATTCTTCAGCAGAACAGTGAATGCACAAAAACGTGCTGTCTCTTCTCAGGACCCTCACATGACAGCAGTATGTCAAGTGGACCCAGTGTTGGCATTTGTCACACTGGCCCCATTTAATGATGACCAGTGTGTGTATGTCCTCCAGCTGTGGAGGGGACGACCTGCCACATACACAGCATAGATCCGATTGATCCTCATCATCACTATCAGTTTCAGATTAATCATCTTTCCCTTGCTTGTTGACCCGGTTGATTTGCAGTCCAGATGTTGTTGCCTGTGGGGATTTACATGTTTTTTTTATTATTTGTTTGCTTTGATTTAGGCATTTTTTCCTTTTTCATGGCGTTTTTTTCCAGCAGAATTTTCTTTTGATGTTGGAGTTTTATTTGTTCCATGTTTTATCAGACATTAGACTTCCGTGTAATTTATATGTTGGTGTTATTTTTTTTCTTGGTTTTATGGTCAAATTTTTTGTTATTGTTCTTTCCTCAAAGAAATTTTCACTAATTTTACAAGTTGATGTATTGGCCTGGTTGTCTTAGTTTTCAGCACTTGTACTTTCTGCATCATCTCTTAGCATTTCTGGTGGATGTTTGTAGATGGCCGATTGTGCTGTAGCTGTTTATGTGATCAAATCGGGATTGAACGGGTAAATATCAGCCTTTCAGAAAGCACTTGTGATGTTGTCTGGGGAAAAAGCTCTACCGTATGGTCTTGCAGTCAACCGAGCAACTTCATACCTTGTGATGGACACCCCTGGGTTTGCATGCATGTACGCTTTGCACTATTATTATAATGGTGTTTCATAGGTCCAAACACACCAATATCAAGGGGCTGGGTGAGGTGGCTAGAATGGGGTGGTAATACAAACAATACCACTGAATGTTCCTTAGCCCAATCAGTCAGGGTCAGTGACACATGTTATTTGAGACCGTCATACAGGATCAATGTTGTTGGCTTGTCTGTGTCCTTTATCAGTCCAGCATGGTTGGTGAAATGACCTTTCAGGTATCTTTCAAGCAGGTCCCTATTAACAAACCCACTTTCAGTCATGCCGCCATGAGATCCAGGGGCAGCACCTTCCAGCAATTCATCACATCACCTTTTCCCTGGAAAATTGTTAAAGAGTGGTATGTGGTTGCCAAGAGCATTCGCAGCCCCAATGACAGTTACTGTCTTCGTTCGGACTGATGTTACTGCTTGATGTTTGGTTCTTTTTCCGCATACTAGTTTGGGCGGTTTATGTTCAGTTCAGAATCCAGACTCATCAATGTTAAAAATTCTTTGTGGAGATTGCTTCAGATCATGTTCAGTGAGAATAGAATTTAACTCGTGGAAGTACTTGTCAATGTTTTCCTTGGTTTCAAACTTAGCCCTTGAGAAAGAGAGGCATTGGGGCTTAACAACTTTAAGCCCATCCCACCTGGAGAGAAAAGAATACATCCAACCCTGACTTAGATGTTATTTTGCCTTTACAGGCTTGTGAAGAAACATTGCATAGTCCCATGCCATGTACAGGATGCCTATTAGTACGTAGCCATACCCAATGTCTGCCATGTATACAATATGGTCAACCAACTTTCTTTCTTCGTCTTCTGTGAAAAGTTTGTCTGCCCCATGATGACAGTCAATCGACACATTTTGTCTGGTTCTGTCCCTGTTGATTCAGGCACCTGATACACCCTGGCAGCACGATACACGGACATCGCGGACAATGTAGCAAGCAGCATATGCCCTTTGCAAATTATTTCTGTCATATGGCTTCATGTCTCTGAATGGTTTCAATTTCCGAAAATAATCAAACAGATCTTGTTAATTATCTTTCATTGTTAACATTGTCAATACCTTTTTATTCATAGTTTAAATTAAGTGTTGAGCCCGACATATTTACAAAACTGCTAGGAATTAGTTTATGTTAACCGTTTTATAAAGTGTGTTGTCTGACCTAATTGATACGGCAGACGAACTTGTAAACATTGATGAAAAGGTTGACAAGTCAATTGTTTGCTATTTTTTACTACATTTTAATAAAAAACATATACATAACAAAGAAAATGAACAAACGTACCAATATTCCACTCAATTTCACCCAGAAAATAGTATTTCAATGAAAAACGAAAGAAGGTCAGCTTGTTGACAATGTAAACATCGGCTAGGTGGCGCACAACGAAATACCGCGAGACAAGTGATACCGTGAGACAAGTGATTTTGAGTATAAATGTGTGCAGAATTTTCATGGAATTTTCTCGTCATGGAAGCAAGCATTGAAGGAAAACTTGAAGAAAACAAACATGGCTGTCACACAAACTTGGTGAGTAGAACAAGAACCAGTAGATGTTTACAGTTTTATTTCAGTTAGTAAAAGTGTGTACAAATAAGAGTTGTTTATAGACCCAAGCTAACAATATTTGCGGGAATAATTGTTGAATCATGCTTGACGAGTCAATTCAAAATGGCAGAATTTTTTTCGGTGTGTAGAAATAGCAAAATCCCCATAATTACCGAAATCCCCTGAAATCCCCCGCAATCCCCATTAATATTAATTATTTATCCAAATACTGCGGATATTTAGATAAAATATTGCAAAATACACTGATTTCACTGATTAACCATTGTTTTTTTCCAAGTTTGGTCGTGAAAAACTAAAATATAAACATTATTATTGGGATTCCGAGTATGAATTAATAGTGCAAAGCACGGTCAGGTACCAAAATCCCCGCTGTAAAGACCTTCAATTGCCAAAATCATCTAGGAGCTTTTTTATATTAAAAAGCAGTGGTACAGGCAAAAACTTAACAACAATATCCCACTTGTTTTGAAAAATAATGACTTAAAGCGGGAATTTCGGTAATTCTACATTCGCCCGCCGAGTAACGAAATCCCCATATTCACATCTGAAAGGGTCAATATGTCATTGGTATGATTGGTTTTTGGCTTCGCATGAATGTTAATGTGCAAGCAATGATATTAATGTTAACTATTCAGCATATGTTGCCTCTTAGCGGGCTTTTCGGTAATCCTACACAAGAAATTAAACGCGCAAGTACCGACATTCCCTCTGTACAAACCTTTAAGTCGAAAAAAAATCAGTAGAATGATTTTTATAGTAGAAATCAGTGATACGTATAAAAACCTTACAACAATAGCCCAATTTTAAAATGAATACGCAATGTTAGATTCAGTTAATTTAATCAGTTGTTGCAATTGGTTTTGGAAATTAAAGATTTGTTTATTCCATCGGGAAAGAATTTAAAATATATTGTAGGATAAGGGCAAGCCTCGCCATGTAAACTTTTCTTCAACTCGTCGGATAATTTCAAGCACACAATCACACTAACATAGTATTCTATATTCTTTCAAGTAGAACGTATAATCGTATAATTTACCGGTTTTTAATTTTGAAAAACAAAAGCAACTTAATTTCACATATGAAAATTAAGAAAATGCATATAAGTCATTTTTATTTTTACATGCCTTCCTGTATCAATTTTGTCCAAGTTTACAAATTTTTATAAGTTATAATTTAATAAGAATGTAAAAAGAAAAAAATAGGTCACCAGGGTCGTCTCATCACAACTGCAGTTTAACTGCATGTACTGCAATAAAACACAATTTAAAAACTCAGTGGAAACCATGTACATGGTGCAGATCAAAACACATACTATAACATTCATTGCTGTATGCCAATGAAAAAGTAGATTTAATTGTAAAGACAGACAGACAGAATAGTTTATTAGCGTCTCACTTTTGTACATAAAGCACAATAAAACAGTACAAAATCATAATATATATATGTACAAAACCACTCTAAAAGAGTTACGAGAGACGATAGTTCTAAAAATTCTTAAAAATGTTCAACGATTATATACAACATAGAATCTTTCATATCTGTTAGAAATATAAAGAAAGATGCTTAAGGAGATTCGATTTAAAATGAAAAGTTTTTTTACAATAAATAAAAATTTCAACTGTTAGAAATAAAAAAAAAATATGAAAAAGATCCTGATGAAATTCGGTTTAAAATTATTAGTTTTCTTAAAATAAATAAAAATATATATCATCAAACAATACAGTAAGAGAAAATTATGTAGTACAATTTATATTATTATTTGATACGAAATTGACTATGCGCACACATTAAGTGGATTATATATACATGTGGTTACGTCGCTTCATTAAAATGTCATGACAGGCTCTGGCACTGGGTTTAATGATGCGGTCATCTGACAGCAAGAAGTTCATTTTCTCTCTTGGGTTTAATGTGTTGAAATGTTGGTTTACCAGAAGAGCACTTTCTGTTAAATTGGATCTTATATTTTCATATTGCGGACAAATCATTAGGGCATGTTCTTTACTTTCGACACACGTCTTACAGATAAAACAATATCGTTCATTTTCTGGCACACCTGTTAATGAAAACAAAAATTATTTGTAACTAGATCAGAAAAAGAAGGTTAATACAGTAAAAACTTATAACTTAAACTTAAAACAAGAGATGTATACAATATATTAAAGGGGCATATCAAGGTATTATAATTCTTGCCACAACTTGACCAATCTACTACTAAATGCACATTCAAAAGTATGTTTGAATTTCAATAAAAACAAATTATCAATAATGTTTAGCTAGATCTGTTAAGAAGATTAATATTGTAGCAAACTAAAAACCACATGTTTAATGAACACTTAAAGGGGCATATACATGAAATTATTGAAATGACTTGACCAATGTATACTCCATATTTATGCATACATTTATACATTAGCAACAACATATTATTGGAATAACAAAATATATACACAAAACAATGGTTTATACACTGTGTGTGTATGAAACAAACATAATCAATCAAAAGTATTGAATTGTTTATAAAACTTTTCATACTACAGAAAAGTGTTTATGCCACAAGAAACTACAGAAGACAAATGAGAGTTATATATTAAAAAAACATTCACTACATACACAAACTTCTTCATCCATAAAAAGTTTTTGGAATTTTAATAACCTATTAGTTTTTGATATGCCACGGTAACGCAATAATACTGAAATCAATATTGATATTTTTAAAGTTTACATTTGCTCACATTTTTTTTAAGATACACAATACATTTAAAGTAGTAGACATTGAATGCAATATTCTTCTATTTGTTTGCATAAGTCACAATGCAAAATAAACACTATTGTATATTTCAACAATAATACTTGTTCGTTTGGTAACCTCTGGCTTAAGTATTTGAGTCAATCCATCTAGACCCGAGCAAGATACAGTTCGCGTCATGCTCGAGAAGAATTCCACTTTTAGCAATGTTGTCAATCATTACTGCTGACACCACTTTGTTTCGTTTCAAATAATTTAATGTTACTTCCTTTTCTTTGCCTGCTTCTTTGTACCTCCACTTACGAAAGGCTGATTAAACAGAACAACTTGATGTTGATAATAATCTACAGAAACACCTATGACATTACACCAGTTCTGTAGACTAAATTCATAATTCATAGCATTATTAGCATTTTCTTGAACAAATACAGGCACAATATGCTCCTGCCAATAACTTTCAAGTTAAGGAATCATTTGCTGAAACAATTGGTAGGTGTCAACTGTTCCCAGGACTGTTGTCTCAAGACTTTAAGATAATCCTGACATTTCAAATGCCAAACTACAAATGTATTCTTGGGAAAGCAAACTTGTTAAAATTGTGACCAATCAGGATGCATGTAGCTTGTGATTAAAACTTGTATTGAAAGACCTCAATCCATTTACTGAATCAATTCTTGACACTGGTTTGCCCTGATAGAAAAGAAGATGTCCATATGATGTCAGCTGTGTAACTGCTGAAGAGGGTAGATGATATAGCTTTAGATGATGAGTTATACTTATTAAATTCAAATTGATCACAAATGGCAGCTATCTGTTTGATATCTGTGTTTCCATGTAAAGATGTGGTCTCAATGTCAAAGATAACCTTCTTAGCATTGCTCAATATATCAGATCATACAAGTTTTCACAATCGGGATTTGTCACAGGAATATATATCTGACTGTCATTGGATACATGAAAAGCTGCTATCTCAGGCTGATATATGAAACGACTTCTCGAATTTCACCTGAAAAAATGGATTTTCGTTGCAAAAATATTCTTTCTAATCTCCTCTTATTGAATTCAACTGTTTTCTCATTTTCACTTGTTCTTCTTTTTAGTTCTGCAAGTTTGCGTGCACGTTCTGCCATCAGCCTTCTAGTGGACATTCCAAGAGAAGTGTTCGAAGTGGTGATATAGGAATGGTCATCATTTTTCTGGGCAACAGCACGTGAAACTCGATTTGATAAACTGTCTGATCCAGACAAATGTGTTCTCTTTGGTACTTGTGTAGCAACCATATTGTTAAATGACTCAACAGCTTTTGTTTAACCACATGGCGCAATTATATCAGAATTGGCAATTAAGACAATAAAAGAGGCGTCCATATCCGCTCGTAAACTTTCACCGGCGAGGTTCCGGCCATGAGGCAACCCTTTGTGTTTATAGATCTATTAGTCCTTTTTATAACCACACGACTGGCCACATGATTGGTTGTTTGTTTCAAAACTGTTTTACAATCCTCTTCAATACCTTTATTGTATGAAACATTGTTAAAACATTTCTGCAGATGTTTGATAATTGTGTTAGACATAACTTATCACTCAACTTTTCGACACTGTGTGATAGTTTCTGTCTGATTCTAGCCAAAGTTGTGCAATCGTCGTCCATTATCATAACACATTGACAATGTCTTTCTCAACTTCCTTCACATGCTCATCACCAACGTTTGCTTCAACTGCCTTTGAACTTCCATTCCTATTCTTGAAGCACTGCCATTTTGGGTCCCTTTCTTTTATGGAAGTTACATATCTTGCAATCTTTAATGCCAACACCGTACGTACATACCATACTTTGCATGTCCGATTACAAATTAAAGTTCAACCCCAGACTTGCTATCATATGATCTTCCCAAACCACGTTTTTGCCAACCCATATTATATTTGAATTGGCCATTGGAGTTTTGGTCCGCTTTAGTCTCTGTATAACTGCTTTAGAAAAAAAATGAAAAAAGCTACCTTAAAGAACAAAGAATCAGTATAAGGTTTCTTCGAGCTTAATGTTGATTGCAATCAACAATGAATTGCTATGTGTGAATGATGTTTGTTTGTCCTTTCGTACAAAACATGTTTGTAAATATAATAAAGTATGGATTCCACATTGATTCATACAAGTGCAATTTGTATGTGCCTAAATATCTGCCAATTTTTTCAATATATGCAAACTGGTATCCATATCTTTTTGATGTTCTACACAAAAGAAATAATATATTATCATTGAAAGGAAACCAAAACACAAAACATGATATATATGCAAATATATATTTTCTGGTAGCATTTTTCAAATGCCAATATGAACTGTAATAGTCTTTTTAAAACATTGTATTTTGAGAGAAATAGTATGCATATGCTGCTGATTGCTACTGTTATAAACTGTTAAAAACTTATGTTTTCTGAACTGAAATATATTTCTCTGCCTGAAAAGTGCTACATTTAGATAATAATAATACTAAATGGAAATTTTACAAGTGCTATTTATACTTACTGATGTTAATAAAATAAAACAAATAATAGTATATATATCAATATGCAATCGGTTATATTATAAAACTAACCATTCACAGAAAATGTATATATTTTACCTTGTTTCACATTAAGTGGCAGCCTCTTCTTTCTGCAGTGCCTCTGTACAGGACTCTTTTGCAAGAGCTCAAACATTTTCCAAACCTGCAAACGATAGAAAATTAAACTTTAATTGATAAATGCTATTTGTTATAAAGGAGTAATTGTAAATTACAAATTGCACCAATAGCATTTAATGTATTATGTCATTGTACTCAAATATAGAGCTGGCATTCCGCAAAATGTCATGGCAAGAGATGGATACTACACTTTATGTTGTTTCAATACTGAACATTTTTTTTTTAAAGGCAAAACATGAAAACAAAATGAAAGTATATAAATAAACATAAATTCCCTTCATTTATGGTAATTATATTGCTTCTATATTAACTACCATGCCACCACCATCTGTGACTACATATGACAATATAAACAGGAATTACACAATATAAAGTTAATGAAATCGGCACATTAAAGGTGTTGTGATACAAGCATTGCGCACATGATAGTAAAATGCAGATAGCATCATGATCCCGTGAAAGTACTACGCTACAACGGTTGGTTACAGAGGTTTTACTGAGAAAGGAATATGCTATGCATATGCTTGATACTCACTGCATATGAACAATCCCCTGTATTAACATAATATTGTATTAAATAATGATTGCATGGTAGCATTATTTACAACAGATTTGAACGGGTACCTATGAAGCATAAAATATTTAGAAAATGTTATGGTATGTTGTTATAACAGAAATGAAGCTACAATTCAAGTAGAAAAGATGTACAGGCATATAATATGAATAAATCTAAATTTAATACATATCATGGTTCAAGTGTTGCAAATTAACTACAAGTTTATGGCAGTTAATAAGTTTAACATTCCTATTGTAGCTTTTGTGTTAACAACAAATTCTTGAGGACCACGTAATGTTTCAGCAATACGCTTACGTTTATTGTGTCCACCTTGTTGTCCATCTTACAATGGTAATACTCAACAGACAATACAGAACCAAGTCCATGGTAAGGGTAAGAGATGATGGTTGCGCTCACGAAGAAATAGAAAATATTTACCGGTCAATTGTTTTCTTAAGCTGCATCCAATCGGTCATGTGTTTCAAAAATACAGATCTAGCAAAACTAAATAGTGCGAACACCAAAACAAGTGCTCATAATTATCAAGTATCATATGACTTACACCCTGCATTGTTTACCTTATACGTGTTTAGCATTTATACAGTATTTTCTTGTGATTAAAAAAGATGATTGATGCAAAGTTATGAGGATGTTTTGTTAAAAAGACATAATTATGTATTTAAAGAAAAATGTATTACGTTTCAGGGTGGACAACTGCTAACACTCTTGATAAAGCAGTAGTGCAAAGGAAGAGATAAGCGTGTTACTAGCTTAGTTGTTCCTTGTTTTCAATACTTTGGTGATGACAATAAATACATGTATGATCAGATCATTAAAAAACATTATACTTTAAATAATTGTTTTAATTTAGACCATTGACTATGTTCTGTTCTCTGTGCATGTCTGGAGGGTTCAGAGTGAATTTCGAACGAAACAAAAATATTTTCATTTTGATAATATAAATTGATTAATAATGTGTAGTGATCTTCACAAATTTCAGGTTTGAAAAGACAAAATAACAATGAAGAAGAAGATTGCTTATCATATTGATTGTTATTGCAATACATTGTGGACAAATAGGCGGTCTCCATTGTGTGATGTATTTTTAATTTGTGTGTAGAAGGTTGCTTATAAGTTAACAGTCATTTATATATTTTTCTATTATTGCAGATCTTCCAATCCTGATGCAACCTCAGCTTACCAAGTTTACATCTAAAGCCAGTTTGGACATTGTGTGAATGGTAATATGGGCAATATATTGTGTTCATAGTGTGTTGTGATTGACCTTTTTTAGAACAGATGTTTTATTCCAAACTAAATAGGTCATTTTTCATCAAGAAATAACAAAATACATTGTAATGATTTGCATGAATTTGAGGTTAATCAACTATGGGTACCTTGTGTTTTGTAATCACTTTGTCATCCATAAGTAAACATAGTTAGCATGTACAAGTATGTTGAAATGAGTGAATTTTGTTTTCTATCTACACTTATGCTAAGATAAATAATATATTGACTTTACATACATTTGTGGATAACACATATCACGTATATGAAATTGACAATTAAGTGTTTCCATAGTAGCTGTTACTCAATTAATAATGTCTCATAAATAAGATATATCATTGAACAAAAAACAATGTAAAATTGCTAAATAAATGCAAAACATATGGCAGTCTAGATGCACAACATCAATTGAATCATGAGTAGTTAATAAATTTGTTTTAAGTTGGTAAGATTTACTAACTGTTCAATTTCGGACTACACACCTATTTCTAGAAAATGTGCATACATGTTTAGTATAATTTATATGTTTACGATGTTCCATATTTGTCTAGAACTTATTTAGTGAATGTTGGTGTTATTTTTGTCTTACATTCTTTAAAATTGTAATCCATATGAAAAAAGAACATTTTGTTTCCATGGCAACCATGAGTACTTAATGAATTATAATATTACACTTACTTCTGTACTTAGTAATAAATTATGTTCATCGAAAACGCAAACAATGGAGTTATCATCAACACATAGTGATCAGCAGAACATGGTTTTTATTCATTGAATCGAAACGTCATTTTAAACCTTTGTTTAAATGGAACTAAATAACAACCAATTTACCCGGCCAATATTAAAGCCAACAGTTTGAATGATAACATAATAATTGTTGTTTAAGACAATACACAGTTCACTATAAGTGTAAGGTGTAAATACTAAATGTTGGACATAATGACTTAATCGTGAAACAAATTGTATAGCCTTAAGAAAGCGACTCCACTGAATCCTGGTTTAGCCTTATCCCTGCCATCATTACGAGCTACAGATTTACGTCTGTAAACAGTTGAGATAATTAGAAGTAAATGAGGCAGTTGTTTAACAAGTTGCTTTGGGCATGTTCAATTCGCATTTGCCGATGAACACTATAGGTAAAACTTAAATGAAATGCCACAAAATTCAATTATGTCACAGCTTCGGCTGCCACCTTGTAAAGAGAGGCGTGACGCTGATTCGTGTGCCTCTTTGCTCTGAGCTGAGACCGCATCAAACCATTTTGTATTTTTCTAATCCACCCCTTATTATTTATTGGATGACTTCTAGTATAGTAATGTTAAAAAATGATATGTGCATGCAATGCACGTATTACGTGTGAAGGGAATTCGTTTAAGGTCTGGGCGAATTATATGTTAGTATGACTAGACGACAGTCCAATCAATATGCAGCCAATCAAGGGAGGTGGTCAAAGTGGATTATGTAGGCAGGTGGCTGCTTTAGCTTGGTTTCAACCTTTTTGATTGTATGGATAGTATCATTGTCATTTAAAGAAAGAACACACAAAGTCTAGAAAGTCTTCTTTGTACACAAGCATTACACAAGTATTATTTTTCTCCATGAAAACATGAGTTTAACAAAACCAAAGATCTTTCAAGATTTATGTGAAAACAAAGATTAGAAACTTTAATGGAATAACACGGGAGGTCTGCTTTTATCTGTTAATTTGCATTGTCGTGCGTCATT
This sequence comes from Dreissena polymorpha, assembly GCF_020536995.1. Classification (NCBI taxonomy): domain Eukaryota; kingdom Metazoa; phylum Mollusca; class Bivalvia; order Myida; family Dreissenidae; genus Dreissena; species Dreissena polymorpha. Next base: position 64,241,311 of record NC_068367.1, on the reverse strand, counting down.
ATATCGATTTCGCCTGGTGAATTTAAATAAGAATGATATTGTGACTTCGCACAGTTGTGTAAACAAGTAAAACATTTAACAAGGATTTTGAGTTTTATAAAAAAAAACAACGATAAATGATATTGATACATATCTAATACATTCACGGTTTATAAAATATGTGTTCTTGAAACAAAATTTATTGACAATTAGTTAGATGCCCCTCGGATATGCTTTTTTAAAGAACACTTTTCAGTGCTGACTTTGCCTTAAACTTAATCCCGGTTATAGTTTAATGTCTTTTACGATACGACCATATGTGTTTGTAAACTATATGCGCAACGTTCACCTAAACGTTTTAATTTCCTCTCTGCAAATGACATTGCGACTGAGTTCGCATTTAAGACTAGCGTTTGGTTTGTGATTAAAATTCATAAAGTGAGAGGTTCGGCCAGTCATTAAACCATAACCCCCCCCCCATATGAATTAAAATTTTCAATGCGATGATCACATTTTAGGTTATTGTATGTTTTTATTTGGTGTTCTGCTATAAATGTTGTGGACACAACGAGAAGCAAGCTCCCCCTGGTTATAGCTTCTGGAGTTTCATTAATTGTTGAATTACTATAGCTATGGCGATTACAAGTTTTATTTTGTATAACAAGATTACACGTTTTAATGTTAAAATTTTGGTTTTGTTCACACTATATATTCAACGTGACGAGATCATTGTTTATAAGTAGCCCATTCCATTATGTATGTTAGCCGCTAAAGTCTCCCTTTTTCAACGATCATCAGATCGTATTGAAAGTCTGTATATCTTACATAAATGTTTGAAACAAAATCACCACAAGAACCGTGTTTTAAGACTATTTCTTTCTTCCTATAAACCTTTTTTTTTCATTTGATACACACATATACATGTACCCATGTGGTTAAAACATGCAATGCCTCAGTTGGTCGATGCTTCGTGCAGATTTTAAAATTAAACTCATTTAAATTTGTACTAACAGACAGTTCATTGTGGATTTTATTAGATATTTATCATCAACAATTCACCCTTAAAGAGTTAAAATTAGGTCCCTTAATTCACAACTTTTCCTGCCAAATGGCCAAATGTTTTATAAAGACGAAAAGAGCGAAGTGATTTTCAAATGATACTCTTATTTATAAACCTCAAATGTTTCATCTTTATAAGTAACACCGTGTTGTTGTCTCTAAACAGACCATTCAAACTCTGCCTACTAGTTTTAAACTGACCACATTACGGAACATCGAATTGTTTATGTAACCTAATTACTTGAACGATTGATAACTTCTTTGAAAACCAATGGATCATAGTGTACATTTATATACTACCAGTATGCCTATACACAGACAATATATCAAAGTCAATATAAACAACGCTGATGCTGCATACTGCAGTTTTTAATTATTTAATAAACTACTGTTTAGTTTATGAAACAGCAAACAACAAATAGCATAACTTGTTACACACAGTGCTAGCCCTGTACCCGAATAATTCATATTTAAGAATAGGATAGCATTAAATAATCCAGTTTAAATCCTTTATCCACAAAACATCCTCCGGCCAAGACTTTCGGTTATCAATTTTCAACGTAACTGACCTCTCCAGTGGATTAGACGGTTTAAATCCTCTGCATGTTAAAAACTGTATTATTCTGGCGCCGTCATCGGAGTCTTTATGATGAACCCATTCCATCAAAAGAAATTTTACATCTACCTTATCAAAAAATTTCTTTCCACCAATCATCGCTTTGAGTTCAAACGCTTCTATGTCCATTTTTATTACCACGGGTCGGTTCCTTAGCATTGGCATTAAATCATCTAGAGCAATTGCCATCGAACTATTCTCATCGGTGACAATACTGTTGTTCATGACACCGCTTACCATTTGCAAAGCTCCGACGTTCGTTTCCCTTTCTTTAAATCCCACTAATTCTTTTTTGTCGGAGAGCGCGTTCCAGATCAGCGTTACCATTCCGGTAAGATTTCCCATCTGAAGTGACGTAGTAAGCATCTCGAGGTTCTTCTGGTTGGCATCAAGTGCTGTGACCCGCCGCCCGAACTTAGCTATTGCAAGAGTATACACCCCGACGTTACAACCGAAATCGAAAAATTCTAGATTAGGATCACCGCGAAGTATGGAAACCACTTCCAAGATAAGAGCGCCTTCCCAACTCCCTTCGTTTATGATGTATTTGGAAACAAACAAATCCACCTCTGGATCGTATACACAAATCGGTGTGATTTCCAGAGTGTTTATTTTCATATCAACACATTTGTGAATCTGTTTTGCACTTGAATAGTCAATAGAAGTGTTAAACACTCGAACCTCATTTTCCAGGCCCATCGCATTCCTTGCACTCTTAAATTTAGTATTAATTTTTCCTGAGGATGTGAACTTTGTCAGTCCATATATGACAATAAACACAGGATAACAAATACATGCTAATAAAAGCGCTAGTATCAGCCGTTTTATGAGCTTCATGGAAAACATCTTTCAATGTTAAATTGTTGTAATATTAAGATACGAATATGGATTTTACCGTTGGTGTATATTCTGTTTTGACACGACAAAACATGCAAATTAATATCTCTAGATGTCACAGTCTTTTGCACGTATTCTATGTTTGCATACTATTCCAACAATAGTGTTCATTAACATATGTGAAATTGTTGCTTACGTGTTATGAGAAACTTTCTCCGTGATAATATATTTTACGGTAGAGTTGTACATTAGGTATTAAGCGTTTGATATGTCACATTATTCCAATGTCTTATTATCTAACTGCAGAATGCATTACGTTCGTAACTTAAGATGTGCCTTTTCTAGTTAACAATGATTCAAATTTGACGTTCTGTGCCGATAACATATGCAGTGTGCATAGATACCGCCTTTAGCAATCTCTGATTTTTCAGATAAGCAGACCAGTTATCCTTCACCTTCATTAATTTAAAGATTATACCTAAAGTTTTCAACGTACTTCTTTGTCGAGGTTTGTGGTTATCTTCATGCACTCGTTTATGTTAACTGCGTCTTTGCAGCACGATAAGGTATATGTTTACCTTTGGAGGGGACCATCGCGCACTCAATGCAGACCTGGTCCAGTGGTTGAATAAACAGTGCAAAGTTTCGTTTAAAGCATGCAATACTCGAAGATTACTTCTTATCAGAAACGCACTGATAAGCTATCTCATCAGCTGAAAAGCAATATTTCTTCCTTAGTCGGTCAATAAGTATCAAGAGGCATAAGATAATCTACGTCATTTAGTAAACTTATTCTGATAGTTTCATAAACGTGATTTGCATCAAACTCGATAATTGTGTTTTAAAACTAGTAAGCATATTTTATCCACATTATGCTTGTGATATTCAAGTTATCAATCAGTGTGTTATGCACATTTTGAGGGTAAAATGCAATAAGAAACATTTCTAGCACACAATGTATAAGTAAATAATAATGTTTACACATGCATCGCCCACATTCATACTTCAATACGCAAAAGTTTAAGTCTGCATAAAACTGCCCGCCCGCCCGCCCACCCGCCTATCTATCTGTTACTTCGTGAGCAAAACAATTATACCCAAATCAAACCAGTTTTAGCCAAATAAACACAGCGACTTAGATAATAAACTTGTTTCACAAAGGTAAAAACATGTATTACATGTAAACTGACTATCAATAAAGTAAAAAGAAAATATAGTCTTACCTTTTCTCAAATATGATGCCTGTTGTGTCCCTCGCTGAAAATCCTCCCTCTTGTCAAAGCATTTCTCGTTCGGATTTCTCTGCATTTCGACCATGGACGCCCTAATTGTCTGCTGAGCTTTCTCTCGCCTCCATTTTATATTATCCTGGTCAAATACACAACTCGAATGTCGTATCAATAGATTAACAACGCATATAAATAACAGAACGTGAAACCCGTGCATATTTCGCGCTAAACCATTACCGTTCTGTCTTTTCTAAATACCATGCACATTGCGAACACAAAACCGTATTTGTTTCAAAAATCATTTCATTTGATAAATACGGTATTGTGTTTGTGGTTTGTATGTTATTTACCACAGAGAGTGCAATAATTGTTTGTCACGAACATTGCATTTGTTTGTTTTGGTATATGTATTGATTTGCAGTTCGAGATTTGTTGGAGATAAAATTATGTAAACTCTCTGAAAATAAAAGGATGCATCCTTTCATCTTCAGACCTCGGAACCATAATGTCAAATTTTGAAACGCTTTTCATCGATAATTTGTAAGATAACTGTATTATCAACAAAGGACCTTTTTTACTTCGTTTACGGACCCCGTCACAAAGTGTGCAATATTTCCCGCGCTCATAAAAAATAATGATGCAAACTTTTTCCTCTTGAATAAATGGTGCGATAAAACCGTTTTATATATATTTTTTACCGTGATTGTTGCGTCCTTTTTTAATGCCGAATAAGCAATCGTAACTGCTTGGCCTACAAGCCGAAAAATATCACATAAACCGGAACTAGAAATAACCGGTCGACAAATGAACAAGTATTCCAGCATTCTCTAAAACCTGATTTCCACCGAAAACTATTTTGCGTATTATATACACAAACAATATCAAACAATTAACAGTAATTTTGACATTTTAGTGCTTCATTTATGCAAACTGTTATTTTTGTTGGCAGTACTAACTGAAACAACTTAAGAATTTGCCCGAAACCTGTATAAAATAACTGCATAGATTGATATGTGGTTAATCTTTTTAATCAGGGGCACAAGGTCGATAATACCTTGAATAGACCAAATTTGTTTAGTGTTACTGTAACACGTATTTTTTTTTAAAGAGATTGTCTTTAAATGGCTAATTTATTATCTGAGATTGCATCATGTTTTCAGCAGCAAAGGTTAGCGTCCTTCTATCTAATTGAATGATCCAAGCAAGTCTGAAACACCATACGTAGCGCGTGCATGAGTTTAGATCGTTACATGTTTGGGGTCCATATTATGTGGCTTAATCAATTGAACATCGCTTTATGTATATCTCGACTGTGTTAGATAAGTGTAAACACTATAAAACAATCACGTAAAAAAACAATGACGTGTATTTGTCTATGGCAACACACGACTTAGGTGGTTGATAATAATAGGTCAACACCATAACATGTAGAATGAATGCATTAATAAATATTGATACATTAGAGCATTTTCAAGATCTTCCCATATGACACAAAGTACAAGTTCTGGTACAACCAATTAAGAATCATAAAAGTGTTAAGAAAGATAAGCATAAATAAAATTGTGGCTTTCAATACAATCAAGCTAAAATTAGCTTTAAACTAATCGTATTTGCACATCGATTTGTTTTAAATAAAGGCTAAAAATTCTTCATTACAGTGCAGTGAATTGTATGGCATCATTTATGTAAATAAACGTGTAAAACAATTCTGAAAGGTACGATATCGAAATACGGTTTTTTAAATGCTTAATCATGTATTTCAATGAGTATACATAAAAAGTGCAGATGTCAAATATATTTTGACAGGACCTAACTTAATAAATAATCGGTTAATATGTGGCAAAAGTGACAAAAAGTAAGAAAGTTGTGTTAAATCCACAACAGTAAAGACGTGTTTGCAGTTAAGACAAATACTTCTACAGATGTGGTGTATCATTAAAAGGAAAATATTATGTACACAACGCTACACATTATCAGACATATTGACAAGCAATACAAGAACATGGTCTTGTCAAAACTGTGTCAGTTTGCAATTTGAAAATAATGAGAAAAATAAATGTATGTTCCTTTCATCATTAATTTTAGTTATGCTCATGAAGACAGAAACATCCCTAATAAGACCTGCATGATGTTGACAATAAGCTGAACAATGAATTTTTAATGTAAATGCTAATAAACATTTTGTCTTAAGTGACAATTAAGATCTTTTGGGAGCTTTGTACGACATAGGGCCTTCACAGCGTATAAGATGCCTCACACACAATCATGGAATGGGGAATCGTTTACATATTTGTTTTGTGTTTTAAACGGCATTTATTCAATGAGGCCAATGTTAGTTTCAACAGTCTGTTTTATCTCATAGACTTCACTTTTGCCAACATATAAATTGCTATGGAGTACATTTTATCCTACATGGTACGTCCATGCAGACTTGATGATTGGATAAACAAAATCTTGGCTTAGCCCTTCACCAACATGCTATTTAGATAAAAGGATATAAATACAAGTTATGTGATTTCAAGTCTAACTGACCGATGTTATAAGACTGAAAATCTGTACAAAGCAGACAAACATCTAAATCAACAAAAAAAGACTTATTGGTATGAATGTCTATTTAAAAAGGGTTATAATTCAGTGATGTTCTTTTTAGAGTCGGTCCTTCTACAATCCTACATGATTCTCTGCAATCACAGATCGGTTCAAATAGGATCTCTGGTCAGTTGAACCTTGAAGCTCGGGGACATTGCTCGGGTATTAACAGTAGCAGCGTATTTACTCAGGACCTTGAGACAAACGCACAACTCACCCTACACTCTGTTTGCAGCCAGTCTTACCCTGAGTTTCCAAACTTTCCTGCTCAGGGTTCGCAATTACTTCATCTACAAGGTACATTTTAGTTTTGTGTAAATGTTCCAGGCAAAATATGTTATATAACTAAAATGTATCATGTCATTAAGAGGAATTTTCAAAGAATTTCGTATTTTTTAGAAATGTCATTTATGTGCTCAAACCGTTACTTTTAGCAAAAGCTATTTATTTGTGTCAGTGCAAATCGTTTCACATTCCATGTGATGAAAATAATGTATAAACGTTCATGTTTAATATTCATTTCACATTGGCATACGCAAAATAAAAATCTGTCTTTTATGCACTAGTTGAAATTCTTAAGAAAACTTGTTTAAAAAGGTTATTTGAAATAAAGCACCTTTTAGCGTCGTGTTTAAATCCAATAGAGTTAAAATGTAGAACCCCAAAAAGTCACGTGATTCTGCACCCTGGGTATGTTAGTATTGATAGTTTGATACTACTCGATGAAAATACAATATTAAATGTATCTCTCAACAAATGATTATTTGCCCAACCATAAACATGATGAAAGACCCGTATGGGTCGTATGCTGTGTGTCATCCTTACCTATGTAAGGATTGATATATTCGAGTGTTATTTTTTATTCGAAAATATTCAAATTTAAAATTGGCCATAAAGAAAGGCATAAAACCAATTTTAATGCGCTCCGAAACAGATATTATGTGTTTTTGAATGTGGTGCATGTTTATAAACGCACGCATGTAATCAACTTTAAACCACATGCAAGTCGTGTGGATTGATAAGCAAGGTCATTATTTTCAAGGGAAATAACCAATGGCTCTATCTCTGGTGTCCCGAAGTGGTTTTTGTCTCGTTTATTGTAAAAAAATGAAAGTATGGTTAATATTTGTTTACAGCGACATGTTTTGATTAAGGTTCACCGTTAAACAAAACTTACACAATATCAAACATAGAAAGATACTTATAGCAGTTAATGGATTATTTGTGCATTAAGACTGATAGGGGAAGCTAACGGTCTTTTGGGAATGGTATTTTCAGAATTGTTTCAATGTCATAAATTTAAATTCTAAAATTCAGTCGTTCTAAGAATCTTGTTCGATCTACCACGATGAGTTTTTATATTCTCTGCTCTGGAATGTTGATAACACGTGAGCGTTTATGACATTTGAAGTGAAAGGTTGGTTTTGAAATCTGTTACAATGAACTTAAAAATTTATACTGAAACAACAATAGCTGCACGTTAATTAACACCAAGACGAATTGACATTGTATCGAGTAACGCACATTTTAATTATCGGACATGTCTTTGATCCATAATTTGACAAGACCGTTTAAGGAAATAATTTAAGTTTTCATGTATGTTTCATCCCAAAATTATATTAATTCGACGAACATTATATGCTTAATGTTTTGACAATGATGGTTAATTATATTTAGGTTGAACTTATAGCTATGGCAATTATCGTGTTTTTAAGATAGAATTGAGGCAGTTATCCGCAGATTTTCCGAGGCTTCCTTACGCGTCGTGGATAAGTATTGAGGTGTCATGCCCATTACATCTAGAGCCGTGACTCCAATCTAATAACAACCACGGGCGAACTTTCTTAAACATTCTAGTTTACATGTTGAGTTGTTAAGATTGTTTCTATTCGTGAACAAATGTCACGGCACAAGACACACACATAAGTTTTACTACTGCTTCGTCCGAAATGTTTGTCCATGCTGGACAATTCTACGCTTCATATGTTCCGCTTCGTATTTGACATTGACCATAAGTTCTTACATTGGCCTTGGTCCAGTTCTTTTCTCGTGACACCAAACACCCAGCATGGGCACGCTTATCACTTCTATTTATTTAAAACTCTGTCCACGTTGGACCCTTAAGCATGTATTTTACATGTGACATGGGCATTTGACATATCGACCAGGTTCTTTGCGCGATATTGCCATACTGCATGGTGTTGCATAGCAACTCTATGAACGAAAATTTATGTTAAGAATAATAATGGCGTACTGTTCTACACTGAACACTGGCGTCGTGAATATCATTTCCAGTTTTATAGTTTTCTTTACGCATAACCTGCTAAATAATTTATCAAGAGACTGATTGGAAATCGCCATGGACCTTATTCATTGGAAGATTAGCTACGAAATGTTTCGCACTATACGCAGCTTATGTTGCAGAGAGAAATAGTGAATAATTTATACTGTCGATAACCTGAAATTTATGTCGATTACTATCTAAGATTTAAGAAACAGGCCCAGTATATGCAAACGTGTGTGCATTCAGACGAAACAATCACAAAAAAGCTTACGAACATAAAGTAAACTTTACTCAAAGATTGCAATATTTATAAATCTAGCCGCATTATTTAAGTAATGGGTCTTAATTTGTTCTTGTTCTTGTAATTATTTGAGCATTTGTTGCAGTGATTATTGAACACTATTCATTATCTACATGCATCCGTAAAATGTGGGTACATGCGTCGTAAACAAATAATTTATGTGATCCAATGCGATGTATGGATTTAAATAATAGCAACGCTTTGGATAGACGAATTGTAGAAGTGAAATCGCATTTATCTGTTCAGTTATCTCTCTTTCAATATTTGTTGTTTACAAGTTTAAACATTACTAGTTCTTCTGCGCATGTGCGACGTTAAGAGAGTTATAAATAGGCCGACTTTGCATCCAGATGACGAAGCGATTTGAGAATATATATATTAAAGTCAGAGAAACTGTTCAGCAGACGATTAAAATAGTTCTGATATAATCTGTAATATTCCAGAGTTAAAACCGCGTGCGTGGAAATGTCGAATTTGCAAACAGTACACAGTAAGTGATATTTTTTGATTTTACGATTAGTGTAGTATGAAGTTGATATGGTTTAATAGTTAAGATAATATTTATGCACATAATGCAACTAAATTATTGTGAATTTTTAATTAATATTATTGATTGTCTTCATTTTTATAATATAAAGTAAAATAGCACGAATCTTTCAATCCATTTAGTTATTTTAACTGAGTCGTATGCTGTTGTTTGTTCAAGGCATGAGCATACATGTGAGTCGCGTTCTGAGAAAACTGGGCATAATGCATGTGCGTAAGTGTCATCCAGGATTAGCCTGTGCAGTCCGCACAGGCTAATCAGGGACGACATTTTCCGCCTAAAAAATTTTTGCTTAGAAGAGACTTCATTTTAACGAAAAATGTCATAAAAGCGAAAAGTGTCGTCCCTGATTAGCCTGTGCGGACTGCGCAGGCTAATCTGGGACGACTCTTTACGCACATGCATAATGCCCAGTTTTCTCAGATCACGACTCATGTTAGATCGGATACAAGCTAATCCAAAATTGTATATCGGCATTTATAGGGATGTATTACTTTGCATCATGGTTTTAATCATCTTCCCGGTATCGATCTGCTTTTTACGAACGTTTAAGAGGCATTAATATTCGATTGTATTGACGCCAAAAATGTTGTTTGTGTATACTAAAATTTGTTAAAGGAATATATGAAGCTTAAATTTGTGTTCATTATCTTTTTTCATGATAAGTTTTTGATCAATTCCATAAATCTTCAAAATAAAGGGAACCATTGTTTTCATATATACCTGCGCTCTTTGAAGACCGGGCTTTATACACATGTGCTTAAAGTATCGACTCAAAATAATATGTGCATTTCGCACAGGCTAATAAGGGAGGACACTTTTCAATCTTATGGTACTTTTCGCTTAAAGAAAGTATTTTCTAAAAGAAAATCAAGGCTAGGCGGAAAGTGTCGTCCCAGATTAGTCTGTGTGCACATGCATTTAGCTCTGTTTTCCCACAGACTGGTTCATATACTTGTTGACAATTATGAAAGTGTAATTGATCATAAATTAACTAGAAACAACTAGAAACATCTGTTTTGTACGAAATAGTGTATCTACAATGTACGACTATGTTTTAATGTTAAATTGTAACACATTTGTCTGCAACGGTGTTTCTCCAACCACACAATACTTGCAAACAACAGACTCGTATTAACATAATAAATCTGTAATTTGTTGCTTCAATTATACACACTTCATTATGTGTGATTGATGAACGTATTAAACGGGTGTCCGAAATGTCAAAAGGGTAAATGAAGCCTTATTAAGCGCGTATTTAAACAGATTTAAGACGACAAGTCATAATTGATTTATCTACAATGAGATAAGGACGACCTCTAATTCAGTTACAGAACACGTATTACAATCGTTAACCTTGTTTCTATACTTTATGTTAACATGATAAACGGCTTTAATGTTAAAAAAAAATCACGCTTGCCAGTAAATCTGTTTCTTACCATAAAAACGCACTTATTATACGTAAATATATCGTGGTGTCGTGGTCCTTGTTTTCACACAAAAATACTCCTTCATGCTTATGACTTCAGACTTGGCATATTTAACCCATTTATGCCTAGCGTCTAGAAAAAAGGCCTTGCCAAACTGCGTAGACCCAGATGAGACGACGCATGATGCGGCGTCTCATCAGGGTCTGCGCTGTTTGCTTTAAGAAATTAGAAATATTCTATATATAGAAATAAATATACTAGACATCCCTAATTTTGGAAATAAATTGATCCAATTTAGAAAGATGGACGAGTCCACTACGCATACATGGTTAATAATATTTTGTAAGTGCCCAATGTGTCATGGTGAATGTTAGCCTCTGAATGAATAACTCTATCTCGTTGCCATACTGGCTTCATGGTAAGTGCCTTGGTTCGCTGAGTGTCTTTGTATGTTCCGCAACCCTCAACCATGTTAACCCCTTTGTATGTTCTGCAACCTTGAACCATCTAAAGCCCTTTGTATGCTTTGCAACCCTCAACCATCTAACCCTCTTTGTATGTTTTGCAACCCTCAACCCTCTAACCCCCTTTGTATGTTCTGCAACTCTCAACCATCTAATCCCCTGTGTATGTTCCGCAATCCTCAACCACCTAACCCCCTTTGTATGTTCTGCAACCCTCAAACATCTTACCAACTTTGTATGTTCTGCAACCTTCAACCATCTAACCCCCTTCGTATGTTCTGCAACTCTCAACCATCTAACCCCCTTTGTATGTTCTGCAACTCTCAACCATCTAAACCCCTTTGTATGTTCTGCAACCTTCAACAATATAACCCCCTTTGTATGTTCTGCAACTCTCAACCATCTAACCCCCTTTGTATGTTCTGCAACCTTAAACTATCTAAACCCCTTCTTATGTCCTGCAACCCTCAACCATCTAACCCCCTTTGTATGTTCTGCAACCCTCAACCATCTAACCCCCTTTGTATGTTCTGCAACCCTCAACCACCTAGCCCCTTTGTATGCTCCGCAATCCTCAACCACCTAACCCCCTTTGTATGTTCTGCAACCCTCAACCATCTTACCCAATTTGTATGTTCTGCAACCCTCAACCATCTTACCCCCTTTGAATATTCCGCAACCCTCAACCATCTAACCCCCTTTGTATGTTCCGCAACCTTCAACAAACTTTTCCGTTGCCATACTAGATTCATGGTAAGTGCCTTGGTTCGCTTAGTGTCTTTGTATGTTCTGCAACCCTAATCCATCTAACCCCCTTTGTATGTTCCGCAACCTTCAACCATCTAAGCCCATTTGTAGGTTCTGCAACCCTCAACCATCTAACCCCCTGTGTAAGTTCTGCAACCTTAAACCATCTAACCCCCTTTGTATACTATGCAACCCTCAACAATCTAAACCCCTTTGTATGTTCTGCAACTCTCAACCATCTAAGCCCCTTTGTATGTTCTGCAACCCTCAACCCTCTAACCCCTTTGTATGTTCTGCAACCCTCAACCACCAAACCCCCTTTGTATGTTCTGCAACCCTCAACCATCTTACCCCTTTTGTATGTTCTGCAACCCTCAACCATCTAACCCCCTTTGTATGTTTCGCAACCCTCAGCCATCTAACCCCCTTTGTATGTTCCGCAACCTTCAACCATATTACCCCCTTTGTATATTCCGCAACCTTCAACCATCTAACCCCCTTTTGTATGTTCCGCAACCTTCAACCATCTAACCCCCTTTGTATGTTCCGCAACCTTCAACCATCTAACCCCCTTTGTATGTTCCGCAACCTTCAACCATCTTACCCCCTTTGTATGTTCCGCAACCTTCAACCATCTTACCCCCTTTGTATGTTCCGCAACCTTCAACCATCTAACCCCATTTGTATGTTCCGCAACCTTCAACCATCTAACCCCCAAGCCACCCCATCACTCTCATACCAGTAATACAACTACAATTCGAAAGGACCTCATTTAGTCATAACAAGCATGCACATAAATCAGGCACACCTCTTTAAATTTGAAATGCATAAACCTACGTAAATTCACGCGTGCCTAAATGGGAACATGAGAACTAATCGAAAATAAAGTAAAATAACATATTTATTGTAATGAAAGTCTTTCAAAGTATAAAAGAGCAAGTGAACGAAACGTTGTTGCTAAGGAGTTTGTTATTTTGATAGTCATTAATAAATATAGTCCTCGCGCATTATCGAATATCAACACCCAGTCCGCAATGAGTCTCACAAATCTAAAATTGAAAAAGACGTGCATGAATATTTTTTAACCCAGTTTTTCATATATTTTATGAAATGCGATGGGAAACTAGTATACTCGATAAAGGTCAAATTAAGTGCCGTAATAAAAAGTATATTGTTGTGTAGATGTGTGTCTATTATTTTAATAATAAAGAACATTTAAAATGGTTCCACATCATTGATTTGACGATCTGTGAACGCAAATCGTTGTGGGATGTGATATGATGTGTTTTTCTGGGTGTTGTTGTGTTGTGTTAATATGAATGGTATTATTCTTACATGTTGGTGATGATAATAATTACGATGATGATGATGATTATAACACCAGTCATACCAATAATTACAATCTACGAGATAAGCATGACTTCTTTAATTCCGTTGCATGCTTTATATTATTGTAATAGTTTTGTTACTTATTTAAACTCTTTAGAACATTACTCGTATCTTGAATTGGACCGCGCTTAAATGTGGTTGTGTTCAAAGAACAAAACATGCATAGTCATAGAGAAATTGAGTGTCCTGAGTACACTATAAGCATATGCAACCATTCTGTTTATCAGCTCGAACCATTTATACAGAGTACACTCAAAGTCGCTTGAACTATCACAGTCGCCATACCTCTAATGCCCGAAAGCCTTTCCCATAAATGAGTTGGTATGCTGCGCGGTCATTCATATGTATCAAGTGTCACCTAATCGACCGTGTCTACAGCAATGTCCGGAGTTCCCTTCTTTATTAGTATCCAACTATTAAGTAGTACAAGGGTAATTAAATTGGAAAGTGCTCTCTGTATTCTATTTAAATGAATCATTGTGATATGAGGTTATTTTTACGCTTTAATATTTTTTTTATAGTTATGGGCCAATGATGAGTGTACCTCCGAAAATTTGGATTGACCGTTCAAGGCGGTGACAAAAGTTTTGTTAATTTTTGTATTTATGATGTGTACCTGTTTCTTGTTTGCTGCAATTTTTATGCCTCAATGTTTGGCAATTGGTTGGTTGCCATAAGTAAACGACATCATGGACGGTTTAACAAGGTTTCTCTTCTGCTTGAGCTCTTCACTTTGTATATGTATATGTGTCTGTTTCATCGATCTTATCCAACCAAACTCATCGCAGTCGTAACCTCCCAAGGGTTAACGGCTGCCAGTAGAATCATTACATATCTGTAAGATTCCTTGTGTATGCCGTTTTTTTTATTTTGTGTTATTAAGTGATATCGTGCACAGAATATGGTTCGCATTTATTTGAAAGAATCACCATCATGGTATGTGTAATAGCGTCAGCAAATTTGATACGAGTTGTTCTAGAAGCAAGTCAAATCGCCTATCGACACGATAACGAGCTTTTCGAAGGGTGTCAACCTCTCTCGAACTTCAACTACCACCTCCATATATTTGCAAACCCCTATACATGGAAACGAGCGGTATAATTTAAGTTATTAAATACTTACCCTCCCTAAAGATATATCGATGCTGCTATCCGTGTTCATGGGGAGGTCTCTTCGACTATGTTCAAGCTCTACCAGAAATTATTCAGAACATCCGATTTTCACGGACATCAGTCCGTGCCCGATAGAGTTTGTCCCAACAAATTCTACGTCATAGCAGTGTTTTTTTCAAGCGGAACACCTCATTAACCTTAAAGTGTACCATATATTGACACGTAGAAGCATTTAATCCTTACTATAGGAAAACGGGTTTTAAAGCATGTGCGTAGAGTTTCGTCCCATCTTAACCCGTGCAGCCCGCACAGGCAAATCAGAGACTACACTTACCGCTTTAATTGTAATGTTTATCAAAGGGAAGTATCTTCTAGGCGAAAATATAGTATGGGCGGAAAGTGTCGACCCTGATTAGCCTTTGCCGACTGCACAGGCTAATCACGGACGACACTTAACGCGCATGTATTAAACCCTGTTTGAATAATCGCATGTCTCATTTTACTTTCTGGAATCTTTGACGGCGTTTCTACCATGACAGTGTATTTTATAGATAAAATAACACAGATATAATTATTGTGTTTGAGGAAATTAACCGCATTGAAATTGATGATATATTGAGTGAACAGTCGATTCGATTATTGACATTCATAATTGTATTGTAAGCTTCGAAGACAACGTTTCTTCGTCCTTAAGCAAATAGTTTTTATGATTTATCTAGTCTTCATAAAATATATGACAGGTTTTATGTCGCTCGGATAATGGAAAACAAGTGCACGATATCAATAATTTAAATCTTTGTTTTATTCTTCACGCGTACCTTTTCTTTTGTCACTTTCTGTTTCATTTATTAACTCATTATTAGACATTTTTTCAGGAATAACTTATATGACAGATATTTTATCGGCAGTTAAATGTCTGCCTTTGAATCAATTGAATCAATTTGATTTAGTAAGAAGTATGATTTGTTAACAAACACAATCATAGTCGTAGTTTTACATAGTTTTGCCACTGTCATGTTTTAAAAACGAACTTCGTTTGTATAATTGCATAATAATATTGTAAAAAGTGAAAAAAGATTTTCATTAAGAAGAGACTTCCTGTAAAATAAAAATACCATAAAAGCGGAAAGAGTCGTCAATGATAAGCGTGTGTGACATGCATTTAGTGCCGTTTTCCCAGAACGCGGCTGGTATGTACTAATGTCACCTTATCACCATGGCCACAGCAATGTCCGGAGTTCTTACATTGGTTTGTATTCAACTATTAGAAAGCAAAAAGGAAATCCATTTAAACTGTTTTGTCTTTTATTGCTACTTAACTTGAATTGTGATGTTATTAGTTTTTATTATCACTTTAATGTCTTCGGAATAATTAAGGACAAAGTGTGAAGTTTAGAGCTTTTTTATTCAGTCAATAAATACGAACACTTCTAAACGCTATATATCGATCCCATCCGTTTACGTGTTCAAGTCTCTTTGACTATGTTAACCCATTTATGCCTAGTGGACTCTCCGATCCTTCTAAATTGGAACAATTTATTTCCAACATTAGGGATGTCTAGTTTATTTATTTCTATATTTAGAATATTTTTTACAGAAATTCCTTTATGCAAAAAGCGCAGACCCTGATGAGACGCCGCATCATTCGGCGTCTCATCTGGGTCTACGCTGTTTGCCAATGCCCATTTTCTAGATGCTACGCATAAATGGGTTAAACGAAGCTGTTCCCTGCTCGGTTCCCATAAAATGATGTTATTTGTTATGTTCTTCAAAATTGACGGACGTCGTCCGTTTATGAAAACAAACGTTATCAAACAGTACTAGTTCGACATATTGACAACTGGCGCGTCAGTGATAATATTATAACGAGCACTCCGGGGCTGGATAGTGTTTGAATTTACGAAGTTGAGTAAGTCGTCTGTTAACATCTTACAACCGATATCCCGTCCGGTAATCCTTGTGACAGGTCCCGTAAGCCCAAATCCATCAACCATGTATATTGTCATTAAGGTTCGGTGTAGTTTTTCTGCTTCATCACGGTTACAACCTACTATAAGATGACCAGCGATTGCGAAGGGTTTACAAAACAAACACAGTTGATCTATAGCTGTTAAAATCCACCGCACTCTCAACTCAAGTACCCGAATGTGTCTACATTTTCTCTTTAATGAATGGTCTTCAACACTTAAAGGCATTAAAATGTTTGGTGAGGCCAATTCAAAGAATGAGCTCAAAAATCGTTATCGTTGTTAAACAATAATCATCAAGAGAACCCGATTCTCGTCGCATGTTTTAATCATTAAAAGATTTCCACCTCGTGTATAATTCAGATATGGATTTGATAATAAGAGCCCTGTTCTGAGAAAACTGGTCTTAATGCATGTGCGTAACGTGTCACCCCTGATTAGCCTGTGCAGTCCGCACAGGCTAATCAGGGACGACACTTTCCGCCTAAACTTGATTTTTGGTAAGGAGGGACTTCCTTGAAACTAAAAATACCGTAAAAGCGGAAAGTGTCGTCCCTGATTAGCCTGTGCGGACTGCACAGGCTAATCTGGGACGACACTTAACGCACATGCATTAGGCACAGTTTTCTCAGAACACGACTCAATTTAAGATCTCGTATCTTTTATCAACAATTTATCGGATGTTTTATTTAATTAACTGTTTTTATATGTACTTGTTTGCAATATTGTTTTTTAAAACGTCAGAGGGTCTTGTCAAACTATCTTTTAACTATCATGTTTTGGTGTTGTTGTTGTTTTTTTTCTGTGTTTTTTTTTGTATTTGTTTGTTTTTTAAACTAATATATACATTAATTCTATCAAATGATAGCAAATTAAAAATTTAAGAACATATGTAACGGACACGTTTGGAAAGCGACTTCAATCTGACTACCGATCATGGTGTGTTTTCTAATGTGCCATATTCATGTTTTTTCATTCAAAACTGTAATTAAAGACATACATGTTTGAACGATTGTATAATTGCTTGAAGATCCGTTCGTGTTTTGCAATAAGGACGACGCCTATTTTAATGCTTTAACTCGCTAATAAAATCGACTTTACTAGCCTAAAGTCCGGTATATTTCAAACAGACTGTGTAAAACGACACTAATTTGCAAATGTAAAATATGCATAGGCATTGGTTTTACGTGCTACAAATACTAATGTTAACCGTCTGTATTTTTATTGAAGATTATGACATAAAGGTTTTTGATTTTAATAGCGACTATCAACAAATGATCATCCGTTACAACAAGTATTCAACTATGTGGAGAAAACTGCGTTCTCACGATGACGAAGCGAAAATTTCCTCATTCTGTATCTGTCAGTTGGGAGTACAAGATAATTATATTCATATCATAACTCGGTAGTATGAGGAAACACTCTTGCGCTAGGAGAGGGGGGGGGGGGGGTGATAAACATCGGCAATATGATTAGAGCGTTATATTTGGTTGTTGTATTTCTTGGTTGGTTGAGTAGAATTAGCAGAAGTAGTAGTAGAAGCAAAAGAAGTTGAAGTAGTAGAAGTAGAAAAAGAAGATGAAGAAGAAGAAGAAGTAGTAGTAGTGGTAGTAGTAGTAGTAGTAGTTGAAGTAGTAGCAGTAGTAGCAGCAGTAGTAGTAGTAGTAGTAGTAGTAGTAGTAGTAGTAGTAGTAGTAGTAGTAGTAGTAGTAGTAGTAGTAGTAGTAGTAGCAGCAGCAGCAGCAGCAGCAGCAGCAGCAGCAGCAACAGCAGCAGCAGCAGCAGTAGCAGAAGCAGTAGCAGTAGAAGTAGTAGTAGTAGTAGTAGTAGTAGTAGTAGTAGTAGTAGTAGTAGTAGTAGTAGAAGAAGAAGAAGAAGAAGAAGAAGAAAAAAAAAGAAGAAGAAGAAGAAGAAGAAGAAGAAGAAGAAGAAGAGGAAAAAGAAGAAGACGAAGGAGAAGAAGAAGAAGAAGTAGAAGAGGAAGTAGTAGTTTTTGAGGTAGTAGTAGTAGTAGTTATAGTGACTAAATAACATGTAAGTAGAATTAAGGTCATTTATGAAGTTGCTGTTGCCCTAAAGCTAATAATGACAGCTGCGTCATCTACTGCTGCTTTTAATTATGATGCTGGAAAGATGAGAACAACTATCACTATTTCTTAAAATATTAGACAAGTTATTTTTATCAAACGCCCTTGTGGCACTTAGTGCAGGAGAAGTGGATGTTTTTAAGGCGTGTTTGTAGATTTATCAGAGTTATCATTTATTTGCTCAGTTCACGATTCGGTATCATTCATCAAAAAGGACACTCATACGGGGTTAATGATTTCCAATCTTCATTTCGTTCACACGCACCAATCGACGAAAAAGGTTAATCGACAGAGAAAGGTAGAGCGTGTTAAAGCAGAATATCAACGCGGAAATAAACTAAGAGTCGGCTAAATAATTTTTAATACCAAATCACTTCCGCTGTAGAAATTACATTAAATTACGGCCTTTAAAACGTGATTGAATTTAAAGTCCTAAAAGTTTGTACCTTGCACCTTGTTCTATTTAAAATATAATTAAAACCAACGCTTAGTATTAGGTAAGTATAATCGAAAGATTAACATGACTGTTTCAAAGTCAGTAATAAACGTTCATCTACCAACTTAGAGCCTAACGTCTCAAAAGACGAGTATGTCCATTGATTACTTTGTAAAAACTATGTTCATAATGTGTGCAAATATAGACTCATTGAAATATTAAAGGATTAGCCTCATGCAATGGAAAAGGTGCTTTGCGTATATACCCATTAAATGTGAAATTGTATTTGTTTTGCGCGTGTATTTTACTCAAATTCACACCGTCCATTATAAATTTATATAGATTAGCACTATTTTATCTAGTAGTGCGATAGTAGAAGTATTAGACGATTTTACCGATGTTTTCCTTATTACAAATAAACAAAGCTAGTACACGATTGTTACGTTTTATTTTCTTGATAAAAAGGTTGTTTTTTATAAATGACAATACAATTTAATACATGTACCTTTAAAATACAACAGAGGCATTCCCGATTCAATATCAGGTGAGAAACTTTGGTACACCTCAGTATGTCTTTTATTTATGCGAAATGAACATTTGTCTAAAAAATCATGAGAATACATGCAACACATACACTAAACATTAAAAAATATTATTAGAATTAGGGTCACCTAGTTAGAAAATCAAAAGCAAATTATAAGGGTTTAAACCGGTCGATTACCAGCCTCTATCCACGCTTATGCATTATCTATTCCAAAAAGTATTACGTGTAAATAAACATTAACCTCACATCATCGCCATTCAAAAAACAGTTAATAATTCAGCAAGTCGTTCGAAGCCATTGATCGATCTATCTAACAATGTTAAAGAGTTATGTTAATGTCAGCGCAATATTCGATGTGAATTATTATCCCCCGCCAGAGGCGGAGGGATATTGTTTTGGCGTTGTTCGTCCGTCCGTCCGGCTGTCCGTCCGTCCGTCCGTCCGGCACTTTTGTGTCCGGAGCCATATCTTGGAAGTGCTTTGGCGGATTTCATTGAAACTTCGTATGAGTATATATATGCATTAGAGGATGATGCATGCCAAATGGCATTGTACACCATCTGTTAAAAACAGAGTTATGGCCCTTTGTATCTTGAAAAATGCTTTTTACTATAGGCACTTTTGTGTCCGGAGCCAATTCTTGGAAGTGATTTGGCGGATTTCATTGAAACTTGGTATGAGTATATATATGCATAAGAGGATAATGCATGCCAAATGGCATTGTATTCCATCTGTTAAAAACAGAGTTATGGCCCTTTGTATCTTGAAAAAATGCTTTTTACTATAGGCACTTTTGTGTCCGGAGCCATATCTTGGAAGTGCTTTGGCGGATTTCATTGAAACTTCGTATGAGTATATATATGCATAAGAGGATGATGCACGTCATATGGCATTGTATACCATCTGTTTAAAACAGAGTAATGGCCCTTTGTATCTTGAAAAAATGCTTTTTACTTTAGGCACTTTTGTGTCCGATGCCATATCTTGGAAGTGCTTTGGCAGATTTCATTGAAACTTTGTACGAGTATATATCCCCCGCCAGAGGCGGAGGGATATTGTTTTGGCGTTGTCCGGCTGTCCGTCCGGCTGTCCGTCTGTCCGTCACTTTTGTGTCCGGAGCCATATCTTGGAAGTGCTTTTGCGGATTTCATTGAAACTTGGTATGAGTATATATATTGATAATATGATGATGCACGCCAAATGGCCTTGTACACCATCTGATAATAACAGAGTTATGGCCCTTTGTATCTTCAAAAAAATGCTTTTTTAGTGTCAAATATAACACATTTGTGTCCAGAGGTATATAGGCGGGGAATATTAATTCAACGAATTTGCTTGTTTTTATCACATTGTAAGGATTTCCAACAACATGAATACTCATGCATGTTCCTATTATGTACGTTGCATCTGACAGTGGTACGAAGTTTGTAAATTATACACAGCGTCCTAATTTTATTACAGAAGCGTCCTTTTTTGCTTAACCCATTTATGCCTAGTGGACTCCCCCATCCTTGTTAATTGGATCAATTTATTTCCCAAATTAGGGTTGTCTAGTATATTTTTTTCTGTAGTTAGAATATTTCTTACAGAAATTCTCTCATCTTGGTCTACGCTGTTTGCCAAGGCCTTTCTTTCTAGACGCTAGGCATAAATGGGTAAATAAACGTTTCTTTTTATTTTTTTATAGTTTTGTGCTACATACATTGAATATTGAAAGAATGCATAAAAAAATATGTTGCATATACACACGTCTGATAGTTACAATGTTATTATATATAATAATAGTAAATGATATACAGGCAACATTCAAAAGTATTCACGCGTTGAATACCGATTATTTCGAAACTATCAAATCTTTTTTTTCATGCTAATGGTCAAAACGAGATTGCTGAGGAAGCCCGCAAAAATATACCATTAATTTTACAGTTTTCCCCAACAGAAGCAATGTCAAAATGGCTATTGCAGCATAAATAAAACCAGAACTCGCAGTCTGTTCAGGTTTTTTGCTGTTTGCTGCACATCAATTTCTTAAAGTTGAAATGAAGCCTTAAACACTTGATTGTAGTAAAGAATATTTATATAATTTATTTAGATTTTCTATGGGACTACAAACCATTAAAGTGCTTTCATAAGGGGTAAAGGGTAAAAGGGACCGTCAACCGCGATTGACGAATAAATTGTAACGTGCAAGGTGACTTTAACAAGACTGAAATTCACGCTGTCTAAGGATATATAATATTTTCGCCTGGCTGCTTTACCAGTGTGATTAGAAACAAAGGATTTGGAACAATGATTGGTGCATACAATAAATCCGAGTAGTAATCAACAAAACCGGGTCAATATAACAAACTAATCAATAAGAACAACGGACGAGCCTGGTCTTAGACTATGGATGGGCCTAGTCTGAAACTATGGATGAGCCTGGTCTGGGACAATGGATGAAACTGGCATAAAACTATGGATGAAACTAGTCTGAAACTATGGATGAAACTGGTCTGAAACAATGGATGAACCTTGTTTGAGACTACGGATGATACAAGTCTAAAACTATGGATGAGACTGGTTTGAAACTATGGATGAGACTCGTCTGAAACTATGGATGAAACTGGTCTGAGACTATTTATGAGCCTACACGAAACTATTCTACAAAATGTGTGAAAACTAATTTACTTCAGCCTTATGAAACAGCAATGAGATACTATTCAACAATATTCAATTCTCATTAGTGAGTTACCCATTATAGTCATGCAGTAAAAAGTGATATTGTAAGGCATTACTGCAAATTGTATTATTAATTTCAGAATAAAAATATATGTATTACCCAAATTGAAAATGCTAGCGTCCGATCTATTTTATCCGAATAGCGGTGAGAGAACGATGCCGTATAAAGCAATGGTTCTACTCTACTATCATTATTAACCAACTGATCGAAGGCAGGCAAATTCGCTACATTACCCACGCCTCCGGTTTCATGCGTCCCGTGCATGATTTTAAAATAACCGAACATTGATTGATGAAAACTTTTAATCTTTTAAACTATATGTGCTACCTGCACATGGTTATACATGAAACTATACAAGATGCAATATCGAGACCATAAACAACATCAAAAACAAAACAAACAACAACATCGAAACAAATCAGACGAAACAATTACAGAACTATTAAATGTTTTCCCACCGCGATACAAACTTGACTTTCAATACATACGTCTAACAAACAAAAAAAACACAAACAAAAAAACCAAAAAAAACACAATAAAACAACACAATCCTCTTAGTAAGGGTTCAACATTGTCATAGTATAATTAGGGGCTCGTATCCCTCTGAATGCACGAAGTTTAAAGATCAAATCACTCCATATCGAATTCAAACCTAACACGTCCATTATCGCCGAGCACAATCCGCAAGCTAGACGGGCAGATGTTTCTGGCCCGCAGGTACTGGCCAATATTGAAACTGTTGGTGCCAGTCGCCATGTCCCTCCTCACAAGCACCGAGTTTGTGAATACGTCCTCCCCATCCTCTTTAACCGTAACGCTATGCCTCTTACTTAACTCAGTCATGTCCTGTTTGATGATTATCTCACACTTCTTCTTCAAACTTTCATTGTTAACAGTTTCTATCCTTTTTTTGATTCCTGGTGGCAATGGTGACGTGGCCTTTCTCGTCGTAGGCGCTGCTTCTAATCCATCTTCGTCAATCACTGTGCGCGGTAACGGCATTGACGTTTTCAGGACCGCATAAGCATTCTCATCCAACTCCTTCAACGCAACTTCCTTACTTCCAACACTCATGTTTTGATCATTTGCATCAAACCGTTCCTCATTCTCCACAGTGAAATCCAATTCAACACATGGATCCTCTCCAATACTGCAGGTACTCATTGCATCCTCCGACTTCTTCTTATTGGCCTTCTTATCGATGCCGTGCTGAATCTTAAGGTGTTTTTGCAAATAATCATGCTTCTTAAACACCTAATCACACAACCCACAGATCACATTCTCCTTAGTCATGGCGCACTTGACCATACCAACGGTATTTATACGTCCTGATAGTCCGCACTGACGACAGGGAATTCTACTTAAACCATCGGCGTTTCGATGCTTTTGTCCGGGACGATGCTTGACGTCCCCAATACAATGCATGTCAATTTCGTTTTTACCTAATACCAGCAAATCCTGATTCACATCTATCATAGCTTGGTGATTTTTCATGAAATCGATACCCAAAACAAGGTCGACGTCTAGCTTAGCAATCACAACTCTAATGGGATAAAACTTCCCTGCAAATCCAATTGCGATCTCTGTACTCCCTGTAACTGTCAAGTTATTCCCACTTGCACTAATGAGTGCTGTTTCAAAACTCGACAGCTGATGCTTATCCCTAATAAGATCCCAAAGATCGCATGATATCAAAGTGAGTGTGGCGCCAGTGTCTACCAAACACTCAACATTTCGACAGGCAACCTGTCCCGTCGCATACATTCCTGCTGAACTAATCATGCTAGTTTTTCTGACGTTGAATGGCATATCGTTGTGTTTGGGATTATTAAAGCCTCTTTTTTGGGGACAATCTCTCTTAAAATGTTTGTCTGATCCACAAATAAAACATTTCCGATTAGCGATAGGCGGGGTCTGTCTGCTAGAATTTGAATAGGTTTGGATGTGCTGAGACGGTTGCCTATATCCTTGTCTTTTATCCGAGAAAACATTTTTCGGACGTTTGCTCATCTCATCTATAGTAATCTGCAAACCTTTTATTGTGTTTCGCATTACGTCCATCTCGTTCGTACTGGAGTGAGGTTGAGTTACAGTAAGTCTCACCATGCCTTGCTGACGACGTTCATCCCTGTAGAACGACTCAAGTTCGACGACATGTCGTACAGCATCATTGAGATCTACAGGTCTGGATTGCTCAATTTTCAGGCGCATTTCTGAGTTTACTAGTGCGTCTACAAACTGTTTCATTGCGAGCGTCTCCTTCACATCTTGCGGCGCTTTTGGATAGGCCAGAATGGTAAGTCTGCGAATGTCCTGACCAAGTTCCGCCATTGTTTCTGTCGCTCGCTGCTGCCGTTCTGTTTCTGTCGCTCGCTGCTGCCGTTCTTTGAGCTGCACTCTATACAACTCAGTTTGATTAGGCGGAGCAAATCTCTCTTCAAGCGCTCGCACCAAGTCTTCATACGTTGCATCCTTAGATGCTAAGTTTCCATACACTCCCTGTGCCTGTCCCCTGAGAGACACAGATAGATACATTGCTTTCTGGTTACTGTCCCAACCGTTGAGCTTTGCACAGGCTTCAAAATGCGCCTTGTAGTCGGCCCATGATCCAACCCCATCGTATGTGGCTGGCTTAACCTTCATCCCATGCTTCGAAGTTGTTGGGGGCTCGTCCCTTGATGTTGGACCGGCTGGTTCCCTGTCCAAAATATGTGATTCAGGTTTCCGCTTGGTAACAAATCTATCAAGTCTGTTGTCTTTTATCTGTTCAGTTTGACAGGCAATGTCCATCCTAGATGCTCCATTGACTGGCGTCTTGGGCAGTAACCTCCTTGGTTTTGGAGAAGAACCGAGCATTGATGATATTTTCTTCTCAGACTTTATACCGTCCCTTAATGAGTAAACTTCCGATCTGCCAAGTTCTATATCTGTTCTGAATGGCGTCGATGCCAACATTTCGAGTCTCATGCTGGTTTCATCAATCTCATGCTGCATCCTTTTTATCTCATTTTCTAGCTGCAAGTTATGCAGCTCTCGTCTTAGCATGCTATTTTCAAGCTCTAAATCTCTGTTCCGACTAATGTCCATGATCGGGTCGTTAATAAGCGAATGTCCAATGACGTTCTAATGTGCCCCACGTTGGGCGCCAAATTTTGTAACGTGCAAGGTGACTTTAACAAGACTGAAATTCACTCTGTCCAAGGATATATAATATTTCCGCCTGGCTGCTTTACCAGTGTGATTAGAAACAAAGGATTTGGAACAATGATTGGTGCATACAATAAATCACAGTAGAAATCAACAAAACCGGGTCAATATAACAAACTAATACATAAAAACAACGGACGAGCCTGATCTTAGACTATGGATGGGCCTAGTCTGAAACTATCGATGAGCCTGGTCTGGGACAATGGATGAAACTGGTTTAAAAGTATGGATGAAACTAGTCTGAAACTATGGATGAAACTGGTCTAAAACTATGTATGAACCTGGTTTGCGACTACGGATGATACTAGTCTAAAACTATGGATGAGACTGGTTTGAAACTATGGATGAGCCTAGTCTGAAACCATGGATGAAACTGGTCTGAGACTATTTATGAGCCTAGTCTGATACAATGGATGAGACTGATTTGAAACTATGGATGAGACTAGTCTGAAACTATGGATGAAACTGATCTGAGACTATTTGCGTAGACGAACGTCAAAGCTTAAACTGTAAGCGTTAGATATAGACTGTCGCTTTTCCACCTAGGTTTACTCAGCAGACAAGCCCTTGCTAACAACTATTTCTGTCACTTTTCCGACCACAATGTGAAATTACTCAGTAGACAGAAAGCTACAGTTATTTACCTAATAATATTCGATGTGTACGCCTTGAGAACCAACGTCGAAATCCTCCTAATGCAGAGAAGCCACTGCCTATATACAGACAAGTCACGTGATAACCTAGACGAAACTATTCTACAAAATGGGTGAAAACTAATTTACATCAGCCTTATGAAACAGCAATGAGATACTATTCAAAAATATTCAATTCTCATAAGTGAGTTACCCATTATAGTCATGCAGTAAAAAGTGATATTGTAAGGCATTACTGCAAATTGTATTATTAATTTCAGAATAAAAATATATGTATTACCCAAATTGAAAATGCTAGCGTCCGATCTATTTTATCCGAATAGCGGTAAGAGAACGATGCCGTTTAAAGCAATGGTTACACTCTACTATAATTATTAACAAACTGATCGAAGGCAGGCAAATTCGCTACAAAAGTTCTAAAATACTGTATGTTTTACAATTATTAGTTTACATTGATTAAAATATCACGACTGGTATAATACATACATTACATATATTAGTGTTCGTGTGTCGTATGAATATATATCGTTGCAGGAAATTAACATTATCCGTAAAACAAAATTGTGTCTTTGTGACGTATGAACGAATCTGCACTAAAACAAAATTTAGATTCACATCGTATATGCATGATATACGTGCTGCCGAATTCAACTGTACAGACATTTTCGAATTCAGAATTAAATATCTGGCTTATTTCGCATTTTTTGACACATGTTCTTCTGAACTTTTATTTTAATTTATATTGAAATATATGTATAATAAGTTTTTTTACATATTTTATATGAATTCATAAATATTTCACAAAATCGTATAATCTCGCTTTACGTCTAAGAATAAGCTAGTGAATATGGGCATTGATAGCATCGTTCGGTATATGCAGATTCTAATTGGAAGTATTGAAATTCTTTTAAATGTCGTATTCCCATAAACGCGGCGACAAAATGATACTATCAGTGTTGAAAATGGCAATTTATAGCGAAACATAATAACAAAGTTTCATGTTGACGCTTGCTGCACAAAACATAAACGTGATCATAAATTTTCAACATTAAAAATGTCTATAAATATATTTGAAATATCAGTGACATTTCGAAAAAGAAGATGAAATAATAAATTGAATATCTTAAATGTCGATGTATTATGTCAATATGAAATCTAAGTTAGTATCATAGTGACAATGCACAAATAAAATGCGCTGTCATAAATATGTTCCGCGTCTATGACTTTGAAAATATTATTCCGATTTAATCCTTAACACTGCGTAGGTCTTTTTCATACGGGCTAATGAGGGTGAAATGTTTACTCCGCCTTTAAAAACTGTGATTCTTTTTATTTTAAGTGTTTGAAGTTATAAAAATTCTCTGAATGTGAAGCCCACATGCGAATTCAATTCAAAAGGTTTTCTATTCAATTTAAAGTTAACACTCTGCAAATATTATTAAATATTTTTGTCAATGTCATAATACTTAAATGCATGGTGTGCGTGTCGGACACAGAACTTTGGGATATATTGGGTCTGATTTTTGTTTCAAATGAACACATTTCGTCCTGGTTTTCGTCCAGGGTTATGTATTTAGATGGGACAAGCATTGAGTATTTTTAAAACTTTGATTAGCTTTTTTTGGGAGGGGGGTGGGGGGCACGAAAACGGTTTGTGTACTTAAAAACTAAAAATTGTGCGTATGTTAGATATATTAATCAATAAAATACAGAGGTAATTAATTATTATCAAGTAACTTAAGCTTGAAGTATATTTTACTTAAAAAAAGCCAGTGCCTTTTTAATCCAGATGCCTTATCGATTTCTTATGATAATTTTGGTGATGATAAAATTATTGATTAAACAAAAAATAAAAGTGAAGGGAACTAGTTTTTACAAGGAATTTTTAAAGAATTTTGTAGAACACACTGTTTTAGGTGTCAAATATTTAAATTGTAAACCATTTATTTATTTATTTTATTTTATTTTATTATTTTTTTTTGGGGGGGGGGGCGGTTAAGGGGACCGCAAAAAACTGATTAAATTGCATGTCGATGTGGATGCCGCTCGAAATAGTATTCTGTTGTTGTTTTTTTAAGAAAACAAAGTATGATACAAGAAATAAAACAGTTGTGCATGTTATTGGAGGAATCTAGGCATCCTTCTGTCCTCGTTGAAATTTTTAACGCACGGGATTTCAAGCAAGACTGATAATGACATTACATAAAATTAATTGTGGAAACAGACAACATTTGAGTCTTGTCCGGATTCAGTTATCAATGTGAATGTAAGTATGGCCATTCGCATATTATGAAAAGGAACGGTCCGGTGTTATAGTAAGTCTGGAGTTCGTGTAGCGACATCGGAGATACCGAAGTCAATGCCCACCCAGGGAACGTTCGAAGACTTTTGTTTGCCAGGAAACGTTATCGATAGTGTGTTCATATTATTTAGACCTTAAGTGCAATCGAGTTAAAATATATAGGCCATAAATAATGGTATGGTGCGGTAGGGTTCAGTACAATACGGTCCGGTACAGCACAATAAGGTATGAAATGGTTACGTCTTGTGTAGTACAAACTAGACATTATTTTATATAAGACTGTGTTTACTTTTTCTTCAGACGGCGTCGGTGCCCCCAACCGAAAGTTGAACCAATTCGGCGACTATGAGGACGTCACGAACATGTCGGTGGACGACTGGGACTATCGCTGGTCCCTTAACCAGACTAAGTTTCACATGCCCAAAGTGCATCCGTACGTAACCCTGGTGTTTTTGTTGTAATTACGTGTAACACTTTTTATGGTTATCGCCTTGACAACGTGACAAAGTGTGTTTATCGGGAACATCATTAAATGATCTTCAACGTTCTTATTTAAAATGCTATCATATCCAAACAATATTCGATGTAGTAAGTGTGCTTTTAATTACCTGTCTGATTGCGCATGCATATCGCGCATACATATGGCCTTACGCATGTACTGGTATATCGCGCATACATACGACATAACGCATGTATATCGCGCATACATATTGCATTGCGCATGCATATCGCGTATACATATGGCATTGCGCATGTATATCGCGCATACATATGGCATTACGCATGTATATCGCGCATACATATGGCATTGCGCATCCATATCGCGTATACATATGGCATTGCGCATGTATATCGCGCATACATATGGCATTATGCATGTATATCGCGCATACATATGGTATTGCGCATGCATATCGCGTATACATATGGCATTACGCATGTACTAGTATATCGCGCATACATACGGCATTACGCATGTATATCGCGCATACATATGGCATTGCGCATGCATATCGCGTATACATATGGCATTACGCATGTATATCGCGCATACATATGGCATTACGCATTTATGTCGCGCATACATATGGCATTGCACATGCATATCTCGTATACATATGGCATTGCGCATGTATATGGAGCATACATATGGCATTACGCATGTATATCGCGCATATATATGGCATTGCGCATGTATATATAGAGCAAACATATGGCATTGCGCATGCATATCGCGTATACATATGGCATTGCGCATGTATATAGAGCTAGCATATGGCTTGACGCATGCATATCGCGCATACATATGGCATTACGCATGTATATCGAGCATATATATGGCATTGTGCATGTACATAGAGCAAACATATGGCATTGCGCATGCACATCGCGCATACATATGGCATTACGCATGCATATCGCGCATACATATGGCATTGCGCATGCATATCGCGTATACATATGGCATTGCACATGAATATAGAGCATACCTATGGCATTGCGCATGCTTCTGACACAAATCTGACAAGAAATACCGAATAAGGCGAATTAAATAATGAGCTAGTAGATTTTCAGGGTGAATGCAATGGCTTTGAAATTACCTGCGTTTGACCAATCTGAACAGGTCTATGTCCATGTCGTAAACGCACAATGCTGTCCGATAGCATATTAACATGCACTATAAATGTTTTGTGCAAATATACAATGTATATTGAAAGTTGTTCAAATAAACGTGGACCGATGCACATAAAAAACAATAAGCTTATCTATGTTCCTTTTTGTGTTTACTAACTGTTTGTAAAACTGTCCTTCAACAGTTGTTTTTGTTGCAATTACTTGACTGAGAATGTTTGTGCAAAGATGCATGGTTGGAAAAATATACGAATATGTAACATACAACGAAATAAGAGGACGATAATAATCATATAATAATTGTTTTGTTTCTTCTTCTTTTGGTTCTGGCAATTGTGATAGGGATTGTAATGATGAGAAACATTTTGTTGATAATGTCATTTCTTGAATATTGATATGAATATTGTAATTATGATGATGGTGGTCTTGGTTACGACGATGGCGATGATGATGATGCGTTTTGTTGTGTATGTTGTTTTTTTTCAGAATGCTCCAGAAGTATATAGACAAGCTTCTTAACGGGAAGAACCGACAGACTGTGTTCGTCGCTCTTTGTGGAAAGACGCTAGACATGAAATGGTAAGACTTTTAAGAACTTATTCACAAAAATGTACGTCAAACCGTGCCATTAAAGAAGTCGTCAAATCATGCACTTTGCCGCGATGGATCAGATATGTCGTGTGACTCGTATCGTGTTTGGTACCGTCTATGGGGAAACACACGTACATTAACTGTAAGGAAAAACCTCTGTTCGAAATTCATGAACAAACAATAGTGTCCTGTTTATGAAAGACTTGTTGACAATGAAATGAATATAATTACATAAGTTATATAAGCGAAGTGGTAAGTGCTCACTAATTAGTTGTTTTACTGCTTTAAAAATGTATTTAATTTTTTCGCACGATGTACAATTGGACGGGTTCCAGGTTCCGCATTATTTTTGTCTTTGAGTCTTGTTTTTAGAAAACTGGGCTTAATGCATGTGTGTAAAGTGTCGTCCCAGATTAGCCTGTGCAGTCCGCACAGGCTAATAAGGGACGACACATTCCGCATAAATTTGATTTTTGCTGAGAAGAGACTTCATTTAAACGGAAAATGTCATAAAAGCGAAAGGTGTCGTCCCTGATGAGCCTGTGCCGACTGCACAGGCTAATCTGGGACGACACTTTACGCACAGGCATTATGCCCAGTTTTCTAAGAACACGACTCATTAAATGAAAATCACAAGTTCTATTACGAAAACGTTTATCACAGTCATGTTATTTTTGCACTGTCATCGTCTTACTACACTGGGGCATTTGAAATAGTATTTTAAACACTTCGTTAAATGCACGCGCTAGAGAAGACAAGTTGACTTACTCCCTTAATTGCGAGCGAATCCCGGCTGTACTACTCGCCACTGCCTTTTAATGCACTAATAAATAAGCTATTGTACAGAGCCGCGCTAAATTTCAAAAGGTTTTCGTTAAACACGTCGCATAGTGGGTCTAAATTCTAATCCCCCCTAAATCGGCCATATATTTGTATAGAATCTGTCTTGTTTATTTTCGTTTATCTGCAGGCAAGTGATATTCATAAATAAATACAACATGGGCGCTGTTTGCTCCTCACTGCCGCTAGCACAAGGGGTAAAACCGTGGTCCGAAATTCATAATGTAAACCCATTTTGATAATTATACGTTGCATTGCTTTGACTTATATCGCCGAAACATTGTAACGCTAATGTCGCAACGTGGCATTGACGCTCCACAAATTGCTCAAAGTTGACTTTTTTCCCTGTCGTTCAGCCTTCTTGTGCCATGTGCTGGCATAAAGACGCCAAGCTATGAAAAAAGGTGCTTTCGTTGATATTTCGCTGACGTGTGCATCATTTCATCTACTCGCATCCATGGGGTACAAGTAGACAAGCTCGTTATTTAATGCGAAGTGCAATTCTAAATTTCCAACAAAATCGAAATACTGCTGCAGTCTTTCACAAGATGCATATACGCATTGATACGAACATATGATATATACGCATTGATACGAACAGCAAACTATCAACACATTACGAAATTCGATGTACATTGTATAAACATACCACATTTTATTTCTAATAAAATAGCGCATATTGAGTGTTATCTGTTTGGTAGTCCGAACCTGACGAATACCGGAATATTAACAGGACATTAACATCATAACCAATGCATTAACAATGTAAGAAGAACGGCATACTTATTTATCTTAGTTTATAATGAAAATACTTTCATTCAATACATGTACATGAGTATGTCGTGACTCAGAACGTTTGATTAGCGTTTTGAGATGACAAAAAACTGTCAATTTACTTGTACATAAATATAAGCCGCGTTCTGAGAAAACTGGGCTTAATGCATGTGCGCATAGGCAAATCAGGGATTAAAGGAAGTATCTTCACAAATCCAATTTAGGCGAAAAGTATCGTCCCTGACTAGCCTGTGCGGACTGCACAGGCAAATCTGGGACGCAGCTGTACGCAAATGAATTATGCACAGTTTTCTCAGAACAATGCTCATATGAAAAAGGATAGATATATCTTCTCGTGCATATGCGTCTCTTAGTTTGAAAACTGACTCAATAAGTGTTGTCCGACTTCCTTTTTCTTCTTAAATTGTTTGTACAAAGAGACAGGGCTTCACGGATTGAACTCCGAGAGTTTGGAGTCTTAAATTATAAATTATAATACAATTCAATTGGAATTAAATTCATATTAATGACATGAAAGTCAGAATTTAATATAGTTTAGTCTGATAGCGTTTTCAATTACTGCTATTTACATAGAGAATAATAGGTTAGTGTTGATTACAGATCAGGTTTATCGTGCGAGGCTTAGAAAACAAAAAGCACGAGCCTTGGCGAGTGCTTTTTCGTTTTCGTGCCGAGCATGATAAACCTGATCTAAAATCAACACTAATCTATTATTCTATTTATCACACTTTTTATTTTGTAAACCTTAATACTTAAATGGGATACATAAGTGTTACTTAGCCTTATTAATGCAACCTGCATATCCTTGGACATGTTTAATGGGTTTCTTTGTCTAGTGTTAACACACTGGCGCCGGAACTAAAACGTCGTAGGTTGAATTCCCCGATCAATCTTAGCTTACTGACTCGCGTTAACCTTGGTTAACCCATTTATGCCTAGCGTCTAGAAAAAAAGACCTTGGCAAACAGCGTAGACCCAGATGAGACGCCGCATGATGCGGCGTGTCATCAGGGTTTACTTTGTTTGCTTAAAGGAATTTCTGTAAAAAATATTCTTAAAATAGAAATACACATGTAAATATACAAGACATCCCTAATTTTGGAAATAAATTGATCCAATTTAGAAGGTTGGTAGAGTCCACTAGGCATAACTGGGTTAACAAGTCTACTGGGGTGGTGTATGAAAAATCTCGAGAAATCCAGGATCAATCGTTAAAAAACAACACACGGAAGTGTTCGCATTTCGGTGGCGTATATGGCATGTTTGGTTCAACAACATCCACAGAGAATAGAATCTTTAATATACTGGGGGAGCCCAACCTGTGACCTGTGTCCATGACTTTCACAACACTGTGTACTCTATCAGCTACGTGTACATGTATTTCTAACATTTTGAATGCATAAAATGCACGCATTTTCATGACGTTATTGAAATTCTTTTCGTGGCGTAACTTTATTTTTACTTAATTTATTCGTTTAATGTTTAAATTGTGGGTTAAATGCAAAATACTAAATAAATGTACATTAATCATCACATATCCTTATTATGTCCACATGGGTCGTTCCTCGACAAATAAGTGACGTCACTTATTATTATGAGTAAGTTTAAGTAAGTTTAAGTTTATGGTCTATTAAAATCAATCGCCCTGTTTCCGCCTGACAGGTTACTGGATCAAGGTCACGAGGTGGTAGGTAATGACTGTGTGGACAGCGCGTGCCGCCAGTTCTTTGAGGAGAACAACATCCCGTACACCTCTCATCCGCTAGATGGCGTGGATGGGGCGCTCTATACCGTACGTCATACACCACAGTCATGCGTACACGATGCGCGCTGATGTTTCTATTAACATATATATATATGATACACACGGTAATACAATCCCAGTCCAATTTGTAAATGCATAAAGGAAACCAACGTTCAAAGCTCAATCACGAAAAAGTATCTTCAGTTACAAAAATATCAGCTATAGATGTTGGAGTAATATAATTGTTTTAACTTTTGTTTTATCATTGGTTTGTGAGACAAGAAAACATGTGACGCCCTAATGCACGGCGATGAAAATACGATAGAATACTCATTACCGTCGTGGATTGTATTGCTACACATGAGAACTTCGTACTGGCCAATATGTTCCGATAAACTGGCGTTTTTGTGAAGAATAGTTTATAACATGTTTAGACACCATGTTTTAATGCCACCGATATTATATGTATTATCCCGTTTAAAAAACGTATGTCCGCAAACGATCATTTTATAATATATGTCCATAAATATTGATTAAACGTGATTCACCAATTGTGTAATTTAACAAAAATTGAGATAAAATATTGAATAGTTTGAAATGATTCTTTGAACAGTCAATTGCAAATTAACTTCTTAATATTTACCAAATTTAAACACGGTGAATATTGTTTGCAGGCAACAGATGGTTCATCTATCAAGCTTTACAGATGCGATTGTTTTGAGCTACCAAAGTAAGTAGGGCGTACGACGCCAAGCTTCATTGGTACGCCTTCCTTTAAACGTCAGTGGCGTCTTTTAATGCAGTTAAATTTCGTTCAATTTGTTTAAACGGGAAGTGTCGTCCCAGATTAGCCTGTGCAGTCTGCACACTTTACGCACATGCATTAAACCCCCTTTTCACAGAGCACGGCTCAATTCATTTCATCAGGTACATGGTTATAATGAAAAGTATGTGTTTCAAAATAATTGTTCCCGATTATGTTTCTTCTATTTAATAAAGTAAATGTTATTTGACTTCATTCGGTCATTTTAATTTATAACAACCCATGTGTATTTTCTAAAAAGGTACATACGCTATCCTCGTTGAAAGCCACTAATTTTGGCTACTTGTGGAGCTTCTTGTATTTAAATACAATTTGTATTTTGTTAATGTGTTTCTATCTCGTAAAAAAACGTAATTATAAATGGTGTTGTACCATGTATTTAGATAGCAAAGTTCATATTTTTGACAGTGCTAAGTTTTGAAATTGTCGATGTGATTTTTAAGGACATTTAATTGATTGGTAGATATATAATTATATATATTTTTTGTATCTATTAAGGTGCCTTTCAGCGTTAATATCCGTTATCGGTACATTTGTGGAAAGACGCTTTCATATGAAATAGTCTAACCAGGATATCATTAAAACAAATGCAATTAAATATCAGTTAATGCGCCAAATGAGCTATACAGCTATCAATCTTAAATTAAATCAATTTCTTACATCCGTATTTCACTTCGAACGCCTATTGCTGATTGTTGCCGCTTTTACGTGACGTCACAACTGACCACATAAAACGATGTGAGACTTTCGGGTGCGGTAGTGTTACGCACTGATCCGGGTTCGCCGCTTTGTTATAACAATTAACCCATTTGAGCCTAGTGGACTCTCCCATCCTTCTAAATTGGATCAATTTATTTCCGATATCTAGTATATTTATTTCTATATTTAGAATATTTCTTTCAGAAATTCCTTTAAGCAAACATCGTAGACCCTGATACGACGCCGCATCATGATGCGACGTCTCATCAGGGTCTACGCTGTTTGCTAATGCCTTTTTTCTAGTCGCTAGGCATAAATGGGTATACGAATATAAACAGCCGAAAATTAGATTTTTGTAGTTAAAGGCTTGCACTGAGCAATGCGTTGTACTATTGGCTCTGACTAGGCTATATGGGTGTACAGTGAATTACGAAGCTTATGTTTCGAGCATCGATAATTAACAAGCTTGCCGTTTTACATTATGCGCCCAACCGCGTAGACTAGTTCAAGTTTTTGAGTAGTTACACATTGGTTATGTGTATAAGAGAACTGTTTTGAAATAAACGTACGCATTGCATAGAAAGTGTCGCCCCTTAAAAAGCCTCCTTTACAAATGAATAGGACACCATTCGGCTTTAACGGAAGACATGCAACGTCTAAATGCAAGTTTGCTTTGGACATCTTACCATGTCTCATTAGGTTACATACCAAACAAACATTGTAGACAATGTGCATATTCATTTATGTGCCGAAAACAACGGAGTATATATGGCAAACAATACAAGCTTAGCTCAGCGAGTGAATGGCTGACCGCATTATCAACTAAATATTTATCAGGCTCCGTTATTGGTCTGCCGTATTGATTCATTCAGATGTTCCGGTTGAACTTAAATGCAATAATATGTTTTGACGTATGTTTGAGACGGTATTCGCAATAATTAACCATACTCGCCCATATAAATTTAACATCCGCGTTTTAATTGTCTATACGCGGACAAAGACTCGAAAAAGGCCTGACTAAAATGTTTGTTGAACTTTACAACAAACTGTTAAGCAAATAAAAAGTATGATATCAAAGGTTAAATTAATTGGAATCACGCATGACACATCCAATGTATTGAAATGAAAATGCGAATAAAAGTAGAACGGTATGTAATTTTGAAAAACAGCTGTTTTTCATTCCTTTAGCACTTCTCTAAAAAGTGTCTGGTGAATTATTTCTGAATTATTTGTTTTCAAATTTCAAATAAAACAACAACATTTTTAATAATTAGTACATGTATGTTATTTATTCAAGACACATGGAAAAGTCTTAAACATTTTACTTCTACTTGTTATGAAAACGATGCATGATGCGGCGTCTTATCAGGGTCTGTGCCGAAAGTAGGTATGAGCACATAGTCGTAAGAGCACTTGAATACGTGAGTTCGCCCATGAATACATGGTAAGGTTAACTAAATCTCCGCGATATGACCTAATATGTGTTTAAAACAGCAAACAATATCCAACAAACGAATGAGTTATCAATCATAGTATGTGCACTGATGTGGTTCTGTAATTTCTGTTTGACAAGTTTATTAAATATTCAAAATGAGAAAGCACGCATAAGAGCGAGTTTCACAGATGCCATTCGGCTATTATGATGTTTATATACCATAGTCGCTACAACGTTTACAAATGGCATGTTCAAAATAATTCGTTTTCTTTATTTACACTCATGATCGCGTTGAAAGTTTTTTATACACGTTTTAATTCGCAATTTATTTACTGAATCACGACAAATGTCAAATACAATACAGAAAATGCATAGTTGTTTCATTGATCTATAAACATATTATAAATTGAATATAACTGATTTAAAATTAACGTTTTCAAACTATTATTAAATCTTTTTCCCAGATTATGCTGTCCTATTTATAGCTGAGCTTCCTATACCTTTATCAATGATAATCAGCGAGGTACGCCGTCGAGCTATCTCAATCGGACTTACTCGGTCTTTTACATAGGTCGCCATTGTGAAGAATTTGTTCATAGTATGATTACTTTGACGAGCTGCTTTGCAGCATCGTCAATAAAAAGCCTGAAAGTCTGTCAGTTTTTATTTTAGTTCAACGATACTTTACCCTTTTTTATAAACTTGTCAATTTTGCCGTTATAGATTTAATCATACTCTGTGAAGTGTAAAACAATGCCAACATTATTTTAAACGAGAGATATCAACAGATTTCTGAAAAGATACAACATCGGGATCTCTAATAGCTGAATAAATAATCCGGTGTACTCTACGGTGGAAATGATATCTGGTATCAAATTAACAGTCATCGCAGCCATTACACGAATTATAAAAATGATAAAAGTGTCAATAATTATTTGTCCGATTTAAATGGGTGTGACCCCACAGCTTCCACACCAACCCTGGTGAAAACATACACCACATTCTTTAAACACCTTCCCAGTCACTCACACAACCCAACCAACACCCGCAAAAACACATCACCCTATTGCACCGAACACCCCAGCCATGCCTACCAGAGATCCCGAACCCAGACTCACTCTTAAACGCATGTTATCATAAGGTTAAACACTGGTCCGAGACCTTCTGGCAGCAGTTTGCTTATACACCATACCAATATTTTTATATAAATGACTAACACATCTAAAACATAACTGTGTTTCTTTGATGTAAGTGAAAAATAAAATGTGTAACTCGATATTTGTTTGTGGTTTGTTGTTTTGCGCGTGTTTGTTTAATGCATGTGTGTTTTTCCATGATTGCGAAACACTCAGAAATGACTTTGCAAATTTTTAAAATGGTTAGAATGTGAACCATAACCAAGACGCACGTTTTTATTGAAAACAGCTCACGATTTGCAAATAGCATTATAACCCTGAAATATGAAACACTATATTTTATTGGTGTGTACGTGCGGATTTCTTAGTATACAGGATTAAACGATGCAAACGCGTCAGCTACATGTATTGATGAACGTTAATACGTTGGCGAAATTATCAGTCCATGGGTTCACTGTAAAAATGAGACCACGCCTGATCTGCTGACGCTCAACACGAGGAAAGCCCAAAAACCCGTTCATGGTCTAATGAAATAAAAACAACCAATGCAAGTGAGTAAGGTTAAGTTATTGTTTACCCATAATTGATCTAGCTTGTCTGAGTACAATCAAAGAAATAGTGTCCTTAATATAGTAACACTTATCATGCTCTTTAAACTAGTGATGCACAATACATATATTGCATTTCATTTTAGAGTACAAAGTACATTTAGTCGAAGTTGAAAATGATCCTCAATAATGTAAAATTGCAAAATGTGTCGACACAACATTAGTACTTAGTAATCGCTTGATTTCTCGCTATAAAATAACGGCAATTCAATATATGACATTTGCTTATCTGTCAACGGGTATTGTTCGAAATATGAATTTTCAGTTTTGCCACTCCACCTTTAAC
Organism: Dreissena polymorpha; assembly: GCF_020536995.1. Classification (NCBI taxonomy): domain Eukaryota; kingdom Metazoa; phylum Mollusca; class Bivalvia; order Myida; family Dreissenidae; genus Dreissena; species Dreissena polymorpha. The sequence goes on along the minus strand of NC_068367.1, from coordinate 64,202,221 downwards.
CAATGACTTGCATAATTTGTTCTTCTGCTTTTGTCGGTGTAACGTGATTTCTCGTCTGACAGTTAATTAAGACACATAACATCAAAGGTAATTAATGAACAATGAGACCGCATTAAGCTATTGATCATGGGTTCAATGTAAAATTAGGACAAGCATTAACTTATTCTCTAACATTTGAAAAGTAGGACAAGCATTAAATAATTCCGTAACATACGCATTATTTTGTCAATAAAAAAAACACATTGCCGACACAAGTTTCGCCGTTGTTATTTTTAGCTTTTCATTGACGAGCGAGCACACAAATTATACGGTATCAAATTGTTAGATTAAAATGCACAATTACGGAATCATCTTCCCTATCACGTATACGATTTCGCACTTTATACCATTAAACGTGTACAGGTGTTAACTTGTCAAACGCCACTTCTCACATTAGAAGGTATCACTATTTTAAACATATATCCACGTATTAAAGTTTCATCGTGATTTTTTCCGTGAAATCCGATCCTATACCAAATAATATTTAACATAAAAAGATAAGAAATAAAAGTACCCCGGTATGTTAATGTACGCATTCATTGTCACGATGTGCCTTTTTAGACAGCAATCAAGTTTCCCGTGAGTGCATCTTGCAGTAAATAAATCTGAGTGACGAATGCTATTCTCCTATTGAGGGACGCTAGATGAAAAGAATGTCATGAAAATGCATACAACAGTTACAACTGGTTAAAATCAGGGACATTTATTTAACCCATTAATTCCTAGTGGACTCTCCCTTCCTTCTAAATTGGATCAATTTATATCCAAATTAGGGCTGTTTTGTATATTTATTTCTATATTTAGAATATTTCCTTTAAGCAAAACGCGCAGATCCTGATGAGACGCCGCATCATGCGGCGTCTCATCTGGGTCTACGCTGTTTGCCAAGCCCTTTTTTTCTAGACGCTAGGCATAAATGGGTTAAGTTGTATATGTAATTTCCGATTCATTATTTACACCCTAAAACCTTTTTCCCACCGGTGCCATTGTTTATTAAGTACCATTACATAGAAACCCATACAGCTATCCAGATAGAAGTGCATGATAATTTTGTAAAACAATAATTAGGCCTTGCTCTGATAACGGGCTTAAAGCACTTTCCGCTTTTACGGTTTTGTTTTATTTTAAGGACGCCTCTTCGTAGCGAAATATAGTTTAGGCGGAAATGGTCGTTCCTAAATAACCTGTGCGGACTGCACATAATAATCTGGACGACACTTTACGCACATGCATTATTTTCAGAGTAATGAAGGAGAAGGTCTCATGCATATGGGACCGAGGCGGCTTCGTGGCACTTCCGGTAAAAGAAAGGTCAAGGTCAGTCAGTGTGTTTGGTATGGTACCAGAATAAACTGGACAAAAATCATCGCTGCGTTGCATCCGGTATTATCGTTATCATAGAAACACATACATGGATTAAATAATAAAATTAGACCATAAAGGTATACTTGTACGTTTGCAATTATTCGATAATTCATTGGTGCTTTGGGTATTAACAAATAGTTATATGTGTTCATGCTTTTAAACGAAAATATTAATTATCAATTATTATGATAATGAATTACGTAATGTTAGAATGCAATAAAGGGTTTGTTATAAAAAAACTGTTTTCATGGTTTTATTTCGTGTCACACTCAAACGAATTTGGAACACGGACCAAGTATTTCTTTCTCTATAAAACTCAAACAACTGTTTCATGTTGGTTTCCATCGTCACAGGTATGCCCTGAGTCTCCGGGCTATCATGAAGAACGATTGTCACTACCTGCTCGACTGCTTTCTACTTGACAACAGCAAGTTTGGTGGTACGTGTTGAACTGATACAAACTGGAATTATCCATTTGAACAGTGGTATTATACTGTGCAAATCTCACCTACAATTATCACGTATTTGTAATGCTATATGCAGATGAGCACCGGTGTCGTTAGGACTGTTAAAAAAGTTCGAAATTTCGATTTTGTATTCATTCATTCTACTAAGCCAATCTCGTCAGCAAATATCCTGTATAGTTTTTTCTGTTTGTGTATATTTGGATTTTTAAATTTAAGAACTAATACTTTGAGGTCATTATACAAGTTAAGAACGTCACTATGTATAATGCACTTGCTAGTTGTGTACTTTGCATTAATTGCTACTTATTTATCTATTTGAACAATTCATGTCCGTAAAATACGTTTAAGGCTATCATGGATCCCCCGTGCTATATACGGATCGCCCGTGCTATATATGGACCTCACGTGCTATATATGGACCGCACGTGCTATATATGGGCCGCACGTGCTATATATGGACCGCACGTGCTATATATGGATCGCCCGTGCTATATATGGACCGCACGTGCTATATATGGACCGCACGTGCTATATATGGGCCGCACGTGCAAAAAATGGACGTATGACGTCTCCGCACAGGTTAAAAGCAGCTTAGTGGCACTGTGCGGTTACGCTTCATTATAGTACTTTGCTGACACAGGTGAATTTATAAAACTGAAACAATCTTTGTTATTTAATATTATTTAAATTAATTTAAAAATCTAATATTTGTTAGGGACATTTGTAAAAAAAATCTGTATCACTACAAAGGCATTACAGTTTTTTGCCAGATGTGTGTAGAAATCGTTGATAAACACGCTCGATACAATATAATTTAATATACTACACCCAACTTCGGGCCCAATAGCATAATAGGGGCCAACCAAGTAGTCCCGAATTTCGGTACGATTTGGGGCTGTCTGACTGGTCCATACTTTATCAAAGGGTTTTCAGTCGGGTTTAATATTCATAAGTATAGCATGTATGCCTTTTAATGACCTCTGACATATGTACATAGGTCCCCCGTTCAACTGTGATGAGAAGAACGTGGAGCAAGCCTTTCGTAAGTACGCCGTATATGTTTAACGTTATTTCAAAGATATGGTCCAATAGCTGTAGATCGGTTAAGCTTGCACAGGAATGGGAGCGAGTGTTAACTTTGTATACGATCACCGTTAAATAAGTAACTTTGATTGTTTATTTCAGAAAAATTCACTTGCCAGTAATACAAATGCGTTTGAATTTTACAAAATAGCAATAGTTAAATTAGTGTGGTTGATTACATACCAATCTATTCAAACCAGTCATCAAATGTTGTTGTTGCTTTTTCATTGAACAAAAGCGTTATCAAACTTGTGCTATTTTTTTCAGAAACTTTCTGCAAGATCGAGAAGTTGGAGACCAGAGACGCCTTCACAAAGTGGCAAGAATCCTGGGGCATCAGCTCCTTTATAGAGGAAGTCTACTTACTTCATCCGAAATAAACGTCACCCGAATTTAAGTGTAATGCCCCATCCGAAATAAATGTTATTTGATGAAAGGTGTAATAAACGTTATGTGAACGTATGTGATCTGTTCCATGAGAAATCAATGGCATCCGCATATAGGTGACATATTTCTACGTTCTTAAAGATACATTGGATCTGAGTAACTTGTGAATTTCTTCATGGATTATCATGACTTTATTTTGGTGTTGTCGATGACCGTTGGTCTAAATCCCTTTTCGCTGCTCTTCACCAGAAATAATACATATTGTTGTACATGTACCGTTTGCTATGATATCAATGACTTAGATACAGTTAACACAGTATCTGAGATCTTCAGATCAGCTACTAGCATATTCACGATTTAAAAATTGATAAGGGCCTGTTAAAATATTTATTTTTGACAAAGTTCTCTTTGAAGTTAGAACAGAGCTGTTACATAAGCCGGCCACTCAAGAGTCAAAACAAAACAAGTTCGATATAACATTTTTGTTTTTATTATATACCTGTTTAATGCTTTTAACAAAATACAGGTTGTATCAATCGTTGAAATAAAAAATCCCGTATTACGCTACTCGCTGTTTCCAATTCCGTATTACCATACTAGCCGGACTACTTCGACCCATTTAATGACGTCATTAATTACACGCACCGAAAATAGAAATATTTTATATTACGAAATATATGACTTAGTACATCGTATGACGTCATTTCTGTGACAAAACACAATAGTTTTATCTAAACTCTGTAAGGACATGTCAGACGTGGTGTTTTTTTTAACAGTAAACTATGTGTTTAAAAACGTATTTTGGAGTGTGTGTTTATCATGCATAAATGTATATTTCGATAGGAATACAATAAAATAGTGTGGTTTAAACTAAGTTTCGATAAAGACATGGAAGAAAAAAGTGGAAGTGCATATCGTTTAGACATTTTTGTTATAAACATCGGATTAAAGTTGTCAACTTAATTGTTATAAAAATTGGATTAACGATGGCATTAAGGTAAGCGTGTCGGAAACCTGTGTTTTCCCGGTTCGAATGTTTACACGTTAATTTACATAAACTGTATTCATACGCGTCTTAAATAAACTATTGCGTACCGTTTTAGTCATTGTTTTGTCAGTTTTGTTAAATTAAAAATTCATTTGTTAACTGTTTTAGTTAGTTGATGTATATAATAAAAGGTATTTTACGCTAGTCAATTGTTCCAAGAGTTTGTATCACTTTCGTGACTTGTGCTATTTCGCATCACACTTGAGGCTCCGCCTCTCGTGTGATACGTCATCACACAAGCCACTCGAGTGATACAAACTCTTGGAACAATTGACTTGTGTAATATTCCGTATGTATTGTCTTCTGTATTAAATTAACATTTCTTTGTGTTTTAGTTGTTTGCACGAATCTTTGTTGTTTAATTTATTTTTTAATCCACGAACATGTTCCACTGGCATTCAATGTTTAGAAATTGACGCTAATTGACGTTAATTAGTGTACAAGGAGTACCGGCAGGTTGTGTGCTTCTTTGCTGTCTACAAAACACGCCATGATCGTCATTCATTTAAATCATTTTATTGTTGTGTAAATTTTTTTTGTATAAAATCTGTGTTTTACAATTAAATTGAAATGCATCATACAGTCTGGCTGTTGTTTTTATGATTTGCAATAAGCGTAAGGTAATAAAGGGAAGGCAATATGTGGTACATGATCGAACATTTCCACCAGGGTTGTCGTAAATGGGATTGTAAAGCCCAACAAACGGTGTCATTTTATAGGTGTAGAGAAATGTGCACCCTGCACTGCCTCTCCGTGTTCCATATCATTACATTAACTTTAAGAGAGCAAACATAGAAAATAATCAAATGATACACTCGAACGTGTATTTGTTTTACTTTTATCTACGTATACATTTATATACAATATACGATATACAAAAGTTTCTGTTTTACTTTAATTCGTTATAAGTTTCTTCGATCCATACGAGAAAAAAATAACACATCTTCGTATGTGTATGTACTCGGTATGTTGTAACAAAGACAAAGAACTTGAAACCAGACAAAAATCAATAGAAACGGTAACTGACCAAGCTCCATTCCTCATTATACTTAGCATACTGTATTAGATAGTATCATCGTTATTTTTTAGAGTTCTTGATAATTAAGCAAATCCGAACCGTTCAATGTTGAGTAAACAGTTTTACCTCGCCGGTTTGTCATTCTTATTTGTGGCTTTGAAACAGTAAGTACACAATACTTGTTTTTTATTGTATAAATCAGGGTTTTTTAAAAGTATTTCGTGCTGTATTGTCTGTACACTTCGCGTAATACTGATCGTCTGTGCTGTTTATATGCTACATTTGGTCCATTAACATCTCGAGGGTGTCAAACTTCTGACGTCTTGAAGCAGATAAAGAAACCGTTTGTCATTAACACGTTTAAAGTTTGTTGTCTGACATCATTAATCAAAGGGAGAAAACTTGCACTAGTTACAAAAGTTTCGTAAATCCTCGTACTGGTTACCTTCCCTTGTGTGTTAACAATAAGGGTACTACAACTATGAAGGTTATTCTCTTGCTCTAGTCTCATTTATAAGACGCGCAAAGAATTTAGAGATACTTTTTATATGGGCTAAATTCTTTGGAACGTCTCATCGTTGAAGGACCTTTTTTGTGGTGGAAACCAGAAAGTTTAAATTTTCATCAATTTGCGTAAAATTGCAAAATAACATTACCAACTCATTCAGTTTTAATTCAGAAGTTCATTTTTACATCAAATATCGTCGATTCGAAGTTAGAAAGGCATAAATTCTTCAGTTAAACTTCTGCTTAAATCGCAAAACAATCACTGACCTGTAGCCATGTCATGAAACTGATTTAAATATGAACCAATCAGAAGAAGGCATTACGGTGTAACGTGTACGCGTAATTTTATTTAACATGAGCTTTTAACACCGACTTTTACGTAACTAGATCTAGTATGCTAAACTTTGTCGATTTAATAAACATATGTTCAAAACAGATATGGCGCAGTTTCTATTCACTGTTCTAAGTTTCAGGAAGTGTTTATGCATGTCTTTTTCGCACCTCTGTCTGTGTTGTTTTATGTTCTTACCTTCTACGTTACAAAGGACGGTATACTGTACGATCTGTATCAATATTATTTATGTACAGTATAAAAATAAAAGATGTAATTTATTTCAGAACTTTTTAATTGTCAATTTAGAAAAAAAAACAATGCTAAATTAATCCAGAAAAGTATAACATCGGTTAACTATGTAACGCGCTGCACCACAACAGACGAACGCAAACTGTATTTTACGCTGTTTATTCTTCCACTTTAAACCAGATGCTTTACATCGAGGTCGTGTTATCGATTTATATCTACACAGCGAGCGAATCGAGAGATATTGAAAAATTGAATAGTGGTTGGATTTAAATTGCTCAGGCGTGCAAAATTCAAAGTGTCATTACATAATTTTTACGGAACATTATCGAGAAATGAATTATCTACACAGGTATGTAAATATTATTGCAATCCGTTGTTATTAAGTGTCTTATATCGGGGCTTGAATGTTGCGCACAAAATCCTTGCGCAACAATATAGACAAAGAACAAAAAATTCCCACCACATAATTGGTCTTTCACCCTTTGTACGCTCCAAATATTACCCATATAAAAAGTAGCTTTATATTTAAGAACGTCAAAAATTTGGACTACTCTTGCTCTGGATTCATCATTTGAGTCAATCAATTCAATAATTCAGAGCAATATTTGCTTACTCGAATATTTCGACTATATCACATAGTCTTCATCAGCGATGTGCTGGTCAGTTGAGCGAGTCACGTGACATAGGATGGTCACGTGACACGAGGAGAGATTTGTACACCGGCGGAAGTTCCAGCACCTCGTCCCGGTTTAGCGACGGACTTCGTTGTTTGATGTTAATTGCCACTTTGAACCTTCGTTTGATGTCCGAGTCCTCGGATGCTAGTATTTTTGTGTTGTTCGGATCAATCCTGTGTCCTGTGAGGGAGAATTGTTCATATATGGCCGAGTTGGATCTGGCTACATGTTCTTTCAGCCTTATGCCCAATGATCTTCCTGTGTCACCTATGTAATCGTTTTTGCATTGCATTTAACAACACCAAAATACTAGCATCCATGTTGAGTATACAGTTTTACCTCGCCGGTTTGAAATCCTCATTTCTAGCTTTTAAACATGAAATACACAATACTTTTTTTTTCATTGTATTAATCAGATTAAAAATATATTTCGCTCTGTAGTATGGTCTGCACACATCGTGTGATACTGATCGTCTGTGCTGTTTCTATGCTACATTTGGTCCATTAACATCTCGAGGGTGTTAAACTACTGGCGTCTTGCTGCAGATAAAGAAACCGTTTGTCACTTACACCTTAAAGTTTGTTCTCTGAAATCATGTATCAAAAGGAAACTTGTGGTAGTTACAAAAGTTTCGTAAATCCTCGTAGCGGTTGAGGGCCATGTTCGGAATCAGTCAAATGTATGCGCGAAGGAAAATATTTTAGGGAATAAATCACATTCAATTTTCGTGTCAGCTGCTAACTGAACGTTCGCTTTTATGCATTGTTCCTTCATTGGTTGATACGAACGGCATAATGTACTGTCCGACCTAATGTATGGCAAGCGGTTCGACGCATAATTCCAAAAATCTGGGTTTTTACTGAGAACCTAGGTTCTCAAAAAGAACCTAGGTTCTTACAAGAACTTATGATCCCAAATGAAATCGTGAGTTCTCATGCATACAAAAACTATCCGATAGAACGAAAGCTGTCGAGAACATAGGTTCATGTGAAAACCTTGGATATCAAACGAGAACTTCGATTCTCGCAATTTGTTTTGGCTTTACTTTCTGATAACTTAAGTTCTGGATTTGAATACCTAGGTGTTCATGAAAATGTCTGACTTAAAACAGGAGTTCTGAAATGATAGCTTAGGTTCTCATGCGAACCTAAGTTCTATGTGTCTGTGTGCGTCGTCTTGCCGAGAACATGGGTTCTCGAGCGTAAACTAAGGTTTTCCAATGAGATCACAGGTTTCTGAATTTATGTCTAGCGTCTGCGAGCCAAACCAAACCAGCGTAATTCTGGTAACATAGGTTCTCACGAGAACTATGGTTCCCAAATAAAAACCACGGAGTTAGTATTAAAGATGAGAACTTAAGTTCTCTTCATGAGAACTATGGCCTTTGCAGATTATTTAACGACTGTCGAAACCTTGGTTTTCAAATAAGAACCTAGGCTATCGCCGTTTGATGCACATTTTATGATAACTTGGGTTCTGGTCAAAACCTATGATATCGAATAAAAACTTGGGTTCTGGAAATCATGTGCAATCTTCAAGCGAGAATCTAGGTTCTCATACTCTCATACAACATTTCTTCCAGTTCAATATTTTTGCCTATGATAAATGCAAGTAAAACTAGTCAATCGATTCATTTTGGTATGAAATTAACGGTTTCTATGAACAACCATAGCTACAAGAATTCTATATGGTCAACATTCAACGACTTTGTACGTAAAAATCTTAAATATCTAAATTTTTATATCAAACTTACCGTTAAACAATAAATTACATTGAAACAAAATCAACGTGACACTTACCAGGTCATGTAACCCCAAACCGGAACTCCTGTTTTCAGGGTTACATGCAGTCAGTTTGATTCTAAGCACACATTGTTCAGTGCATGCTGCCTAGGATTTGTCAAAAACATTGCAAATGGTTGATGTTGGTATCAACTTGAAGGTATATTTGTAAGCAATAAGAAAAAAAGCCATTTTTGTGCTCTACTTTTTGTGTTGATGGTTCCCGGCTTTGAAAGTAGGTCATACTATGTGAGCCCAAAATGGTCGTCTGCACAGCTGTCAAAATCGGCATGCCTATTCTAAGGTAAATATTTTGAGTTAACGCGTATAGAATTTAATGACATGCATTTGTTTTTAAAGATTATGCATTTATCTTTCCAATGATGTATGATGATATAGTGGGTATGCGCTTGATCATGGTAAAAATTGATATCGAACTACAACTATTTTATATGTAATATAGAAGGAAATTAATTGCGCATGCGTAACCTACCAGCGACTGCTATAACCCGGAGACGAAATAAAATTTATTCGTAAGAAACGAAATGTCTGGGTCGAGACGGTCGTCGGTAGAAATACGTGTAAACGCTATAATTGTTTCCTTTTAATTTGTCTCTCAGTCTCTTACAACATTTCTTCCAGTTCAATATTTTTGCCTATGATAAATGCAAGTTTAACTAGTCAATCGAGTCCTTTCGTATGAAAATAATGGTTTCAATAAACAACCATAGCTACAAGAATTGCCGTTGGTCATCATTCCAACAAACAACTTCTTTTACAATTTAGCGTGATTTTTTTTGTGACATCAAACTTGTTCAGATAATTTTCTGTAAAGATAACTCGAGTGACTTAAAAAAAAATTGTTTCTGATACACTTCAAAACATGGCCACCAGGCGTCGTGGTCGTTTCTCATATTGCTATTTGGAAACATTAAAAAAAATGTTGCCATGAGACAGGAAACAATGCGGGGAATCACGTAGTCTGAATTGAGACAGAAAGGCCGCCGATGCAAATTGTATCTTCCGTTTTACTGCGCACATGTCTTTAGTATTTTGCAAATAACTACAAAATTTAATTTTGTTTAGTCACAACATGCATAAACTTGCAAACATAATTTGCACTTTAAGATACTATATTCTGTTCGAAACTCTTCTGCTACTTAAAGTTTCAAATGTGTTTTAAATCTTTAATAATTATTATAATTATTCACATGTAGATGAAATACTACGAATGATCAAAATAAATTACTGTATATGATATAAAATATTTTAACAGATTTATACCATAAAATTCATCTAAATCTCTTTTTTTTTCAGCAGAGATTATACACATTATTTACACCGTGGTATGTTTTAGGAAGCGTTTTTTCTAAACGTTATGATAGGAGAATACTGTTAAAATGGTGAATCAAAGCAAACATACACAAACATTTAAGTGATCCTTAAATAAGAGTACCGGTAAGTATCAACAAGTCCTTGCATAAAAATTTTCTTCTATTTGCTGAATATTCTATATTATTTTTAATGTGAGCATGGGAACCAATATTGCATATAACTATTTTTACAAAGTCAATTGGATTTTACACTTCGTAAAGTGATTTATGTGTTAAAATAACAAAACGTAATAACAATAAGAATAGTTTTTACCTGTGAAAAAGGTTTATCCTTAAATTGAAAAATATGTGCTTACATGTTTAATTGCTTCCAAATAACCTCGATCCTGTGTAAATTCCCGGTTTATACTGAATGTTGACCGTACAGCAGGTTAATTTGTATACCCCAATTTTTCTTATTTTTCTTCCGCTTATCAGAAGTCAGACTTGACACTCCACTTTGAGCCTTGTTATCAAGATTGCTGAATACAAATGTAATTCATATTGTACGATGGCGTTTTCTTACGATATGCGATATGCGATGGGTCTAATACTTCATTAAGATAAATTTACCTTTTACGGTAAACGTGCTGCCCTTTTATCTGCTCTGCAAAGTCTTCCCCGATATTATTTAGTTGTAACATATTGCAATTCGTGCGTACCATACACGGCATGTGGTCGTATGATAACCTGTCGACCTCGTGTTTGAACACGATCCACGGGCTTCATGTGTCGTCTTGCTGTAGTCTTATGATTGTATATGCGAACTAGATATTAAAGCATTGAAACAGACCGTAGTTTCTTTCTTGTATGATTAAATCTAGCAAGATCTAGCAACATCTCGTCCGTCTGACTTTGAATTGTGGAAAACTATGTCGTGGTAGGATGTTCATAAGCTATGTGCAATCTTTGTGTCAGGAATAGGCGTGTTTTTGGGTAGGAACAGCTAAAAAATGTTAAAATTGCATGTTGAAACCATTAACAATAAAGGCTATAACATTTGAACCTCGTTCTGGAAAAACGGGACTTAATGCATGTGAGTAAAGTGTCGTCCCAGATAAGCCTTGCAATCCAGACTAATCAGGGACAAAACTTTAATACCGCATACATTTTTTTGGTCAGGATATACTTCTCTAAACGTGAAATTCCATATAGGCAAAAATTATGTCCCGGATTAGCTTGTTGTGCAAAACCTGTAGCGGACTGGCAGGCTAGCGAACGGACGAACAGAAAACTAAAAATTGTCATACAGCAGACAAATGAATGACACACCAACAGTATAAGTCAATGGTATAAGTGGTTAAGGTCATATACATGAAAATTGAATAGGAGTTTCTATACGTCGGATTATGCCTATACCCCCCCTCCCCCGCAAAACAGAAAAAAGAACCCATAAAGCTTCATCTCTTGATGATAATAAGTAAAATAGATCCACACAGGCTTATCAGTGACGATGCTTTCCGTTTTTAAGATATTTTCGTTTAAATGAGGTCAATTCTTAACGGAAATCTAGTTTCTGCGACTCATTTGGTTTTTAACATTTCCGATATGCAATTTTTACATTGAAAATTGTTATGTACATTATAATAAATATATTTTACGAACGTATTTATACAGAAACATGGCTACGAAATGTACTATGTAATCGTAGTTATAATCCCAGTTATAACAAAAGGAAAGTCGTGGAGTTTAAATACATTAAGATTGCTTTGAGGTCGGGATAAAGTCAGTTATAATAATGCTCGATGCCTCCTCATTTTTTTTAGTATTTGGAAGACTTTTTCTTGTTACCGCGTCCTTATTTAAATCTCCCTTGTCACACATAATAAGTACGTTATTTAAGTTGTTTTTTCCAGGCAGAGTCATTGTGAATGTACATATTAACGTGTCCAATTTATTTGCCATTAATGTTATTGTTAATTGGCTGTAGCTGCAGTATTATACACGTCCTATCAGTTGCATGCGTTAATAACGCAATGAACTGTTTACAATTGTAGTAAAACCAACGTCATATATATGTACACGAGAAAATAACACAATCATCTGTTTACATCTGCAGGATTGCACACGTTGTATCAGTAAACATCAGTATAAACATTATCAACTGTTTACATCTATAGGATAATACACTTCTTATCAGTAGCCATTAGTAAATCACAAAATCAACTTTTTATGTATGAATGTTACTGTTAATGGATGCCATGGAAACTATGCACTTGCTTGTCTAAACTAATCTTTTTAAGGGATCTTTTCACGGTTTGGTAAATTGACAAAATTGACAAAAAATTGTTTCAGATTCGAAAATTTTCGTTTTAGTTATGATATTTGTGAGGAAACACTATTACTGAGCATTTACCATAGTCCAATATAGCCATCATATGTATCTTTTGACCATTTGAAAACCTAAAAATTATAAAGCGTTGCAACGCGAAACGATTGAATAATTTGGAGAGTTCTGTTGTTGTCGTTTAAATTTACGAAACTACGCAGATTGCTTATATAAGGTATGAAATACTTACACTGTGTAATCCCGGCCGAATAGCCGAGAGGGCTAATGCATTTTTACTTCAAACTAATTCCAGGACTCCGGGGGTCACTGGTTCGAGCCCTGGTACCGGCTACTTTTTTCCTTTTTTAATTTTATTCTTGATTTTTTACTGGAGCTTTTAAGATCCAATGTTTACATTTATCAATATAAAGCATTTAATGACAAACTTCAAAATATGCCAAAATCTGTGAAAAGGCCCCTTAAAATGTGGTAAATACAAATTTAAACAAGTAACACAATCAATACACATTGAGCAGTTTTACAGGGGAAAAAGTAGCACTAATTGTCAGGATATTATGTTTAATTATATAAACTGCCATTTTCTTCGTTCAGATATTTGTTTATTCGTTTTCGGAAGTTGTATTTACATTTTCGCTTGATATTCTACGAATCCCCACCAATACAACGCAAATATCCAACATAACTTAAAGTATTACAAATCTGTATATGGTGGTTAGAAGTAAAAACTTTATTCCACAATTTTCATCCACAAAATTTCGCCTGGCCAAGTGGCATTTGATTTCAGCTGTAATCGTGACCCTACGTTGTCGTTCTGATGAGGCACTAGATGAAATGTGTACATGAAATTTATAATGCCATTACCCCTTTCTTTATTTCTATGAGCGACCCACTCCATGAAAACGAATCTTACATTTGTCGATTTGAAAAAGCGTTCGCCTCCTTTCAATGCGTATTTCACTCGTATGTTTCGATATCCATCTTTATGAAAATTGTTTTTGTTTGCGAACATTGGTATCAGGTGATCTAGTGTCACAGCACCTGCTCGATGCAATTCGTAAATCTGGTTCTCGTCGTCTTTTTCACTTTCAGCCTTAACAAAAGTACCTCCAATTTTTCCTTTATATTCACGAAGAGAAACATTCTGCACCCTGTCGCCGACAGCGTTCCACAGCAAAGTCACTTTCGAATCAATTTGACCAAGTTTTAGTGATCGCGAAAGAAGCATTAAATTCTTCCTCGACGGATCAACAGAAACGACCCGATGGTTCATTTTGGCGACCATAATAGTGTAAACGCCAATATTACAACCGAGGTCTAAAACATCTACCTCACTATGTGCCTGCAGTAACCTAATAACCATTGCCATCTGAGAACCCTCCCATGTTCCAGCAAAGACCCTGATATATAATTATCACTTTCTTTATCATACACACAAATGGGCGACTGAAGATCAGATCGAATCCTTAAGTTCACACATTTGTTTTCAGCTACTGATATATTTAAATACATTTTCTTGCTATCGAATATTCTCACTAAAGATGATAGTTTCAATGGTATTGTTATTGAAGCGAAGTCAGGCATACGTGTTACATAAGTTTTCTTAATGACATCATTTATGATGGCTATTTCTCTAGAGCAACCTTTGTCTATGTGTACAGAAGCAATTAATAATTCGGTCTGTAACTTACTAATGTCACTTATGTTAAGTTCCTATATAGGTTTTGTATTTGGTGTCATATCTTCTCCCAGCGCCCCTAGTGTCTTCTATGGAAGGATGTATTGTGGCCTCATCAGGACAAGTGCTACAGCAATCAATGCAAAGGTCACTATCAATGATAACCCGTTCCGTTTCAGTAAATACGCAATCATGACTGATAGGAAAGCACACCCACGACGATGTTCTTAAACTTGCTGTGAGCTAACCTGGAAGATAAACAAATAACAAGGATTTTCAAATAAAACTCTTGAGGACAAATACTTTTATTTATAAGATGTGGAATATTACTAAACACTAGGTATGTTACCTGTTAAGGTCATTTGCATTTGCTTTTTAATGTTCTTTTATACATTGCGTTTGCATCGGTCAACAACTTATTTTAGTCTAGACATGGCGATTCTACTTAACCTGTGTAAATGTTCAAATAAATAAATGTTTTGTCAGGAGTATAGAAGCGTTGCAAACTACAAGTGATTTGATAAGACGCATTAATTCTTGCGGTGGTACATGGGTGGCATTGTTTTCCAGATAGATACGACACAAATATATATTTCACATCAATTAACTCCTTACCCTTCCCCTACACCTACCCCTGACCCCTTACCCTACCCCTTCCCCTAACCCTAAGTGGGCGGAGTTAACACCGCACTTTCAATTGTGTTATTAGTTATGCATATAAATCGTCTGCTGCTCCAGATGGATCTTTACTCCTGACCGTTGGTTATTTGACATCAACAATTGATTATTTTCTAATAAGTTAAAACTATTACACAATTGCATCTGGTTTATAAACATTTCACCAATTTCAAGGATATAAAATGCATTCGTTTCTTTCAACATGTAGTTGTAAGTTCGATACATTTGATTAGTTACGATTGTGCCCGTGATGTTTTTGACTTTGCTGTGAATTTCCTAGGATTCTACACAATTATTTGCAAAACATCACGCTCTGCCCATACATATTTCATACATTCACTGATATCCTTCTTATGTATGAACACAGGAAGCATTTCATTTAAAAAAAAAATTAATAAATTCTACACCAAAGGCAAACATACTTCTTATACGATACATGGCATGTTTTCAATAATACGGAATTCACTAATAATATTCGAAATTCTTTGAATGCATTATATGCACATTTCAAACAATTTTACAAGCGATCGTAGTCGTTCAAGTCTTATGAACAGCATGTATACTCAGTGCATGTTAACATGTATTAACGTCCAGAGCTCCAGATAAGGATTTGTGAAATTAGTAACGGTACTGCCACTGACAGAAAGAAAAGGAGTAACGCTGAAAATCAATAAGTACCTGTACTACCATATCCAAAAGTACAGGTAGTACTGTACTACCCGTGGTTTTTATATTGAAATGTATATAACTGACTTTACAGAAACATTTGCAGCAATTATATTAAATATATTTTGCTTCTAAAACATTTACTTTATTAGGTTTCCATTCTGCATTATTATACAAATAAAATTACACATTAAAACGCATGATATTTCTTCATTTTTCTTGACAAGAAAACACAAGCCAACTAGTAAGCTAAGTAAATGAATACTAATGTCACTGTCTCCTTTCAAAAGACTCGTTGCTTTAGAAGTTAACTGTCAAAGTTGCAAAGTCGCTACCGATGCAATCAAATTGTTTAATATCGGGGCGACAATGTCTTTTTCTGGGTTGACATATTGAATATCTGGATAGTGAGACGACCGTATGTAGCCATTTTATGACAACAAAGTGTTTGTTTGAAACCGAAAGTTAGCCGGCCTTCCCTTGCGCGCATACATATTGTTTTTGACGGGTTTACAAGTTATTGGAAATCACGCGACATAATAGACAATAATATCGGAACCCAGTCTACAACTTTTCGGTAATTTAAATAAACAAGCGCCGTTAGGTTAGAGACCAACAAATCACGCTGCGCTGACGCGGACGTATCGGTACGGCCAGATTGTTTTCGTAAATGCGTAAAAGGGATATTCAAGTCGTAATTGTACGTCTAGTTTATAAAAATAAATGCGTAAACCTTCATGAAAAAGCCGTATTTACGGCTGTACGGCCCTTATCTGGAGCTCTGATTAACGTACTCGAACAAAATATTTATACAGAAAACGGACGGATGAAAAATAACGAAATCTTAAAGACACAGCATATATCAAATTATTTTAAATTATATAAGTTATAATTATTTACCTCTTAATGTATATTTGATTTAAATTGTCGATGTTCCACGAGATTGTTTGACACCGACATACACATGTAAGTTAAATATTTATATAATTTCGTCAGAACAAGATACCCATCTTATATCTTATTTTAACCGCATAACAACAATATACACACGAGTTACAACACAAAGTCTCTTTCTATTCTTACCTCCTTTCAGATGTCACGCATCGTTGGAAGTCTCAGGCAATGCCTTGTAACACAGCAACTCTTAATGTCCAACTCTCATAGCTTGAATAACTGAAATTGTAAGTGTGGATTGCATCGTGCATATATACCGAGACATTGCAGGTCGTGCTATAAATAACGTTTTAACTGATATCAGCGATGCAAGAATTGTACGGTACACTATTTGAAGCATTGTGTTGTTTTTTCTCGTTCCATCTTTACCTTTTTTATGCGTCTTACATTATCATACTTGCTGTTTATTTCTCGTAATTACACACTATGTATTATTGCACAGGGGTGTTATAAGGCAGTGTCTATGATCTGAATACGACATGGCTACCAGAATTTTAATCAGTTATACGAACATGACAAAATAAGTTACCATTACCAGGAAGCAGGGTCACGTGACTTTGTGAGGTTCACAATTGAAAACAAATGGATGTAAACACATCGGCAAGTAGTGCTTTTCTCAAAATAACTTTTTAAAAATGTTTTCTTAAGAATTTCGACTAGTAAATACAAGACAGATTTTAAAGCTGCTTGTGGCAATTTGAAATGCATCAGAATCACTTTATTTAATAAGCTTGCATTCTTTGCCATAATTTGATGTGTGCTGTGTTCATATGCAGCAAGCATCGTGCAATTTTGGCACCGATTTCAGTAGTATTAAATGATTTTTTTCGTAAATCTTAAGATATCGGCACAAACTGAAAGAAAAACTGTTTTTTATGCACTTAAGGTTTTTTAAATTGTATTAATAACTTGAGATCTTTGCAAAACACATGCCTATGTATGTTTGAAGTATCGAAAGATGCCAACCGTAAACGAGTTGTTAGCTTTGAACTGAATACAAATTAGTGCTTGATTATGTCACACTTGTTAAACTATCATTTTTAAAGGTCTTCCATGTGTATGCATATTCCGTTAGGAATGTCAGAAACATCTTTCTTTAATGTTAGCTGATGGCGATGATAAATGTATTTGCCATGTTGATCATTATGATGTCAACATACGAAGTCGAATAATTGAATACAAACACGAACACTGATGTAGCTCTGTTAAGATACGATTTCGATCATTCTTAACAAATTGCTTTTTATTGAGTGTTGTTTATGTCTTCGTATTGTCCTGTACTGAATAGAAAGCTGTACATCGATTTTGGTTTTATGTTTAGTCATGTAATATACTGGCAATTTATTTAGTGAGTGTTGTTATTTTTATTGTCTGTGCTGTGTTATTTCATGTATGGTCCTGTTTCGTTCAGGTAAAATGTGTGTCTTAATATTTGGACCTGTATAGTATAAGCAGTAGTTAGGTGTGTGTGAAGTTGTGTGTATTGTCATGTAAAAAATAAGCAAAATGTTAACTTTGTGTTATTGTATATATTGTCATGTATCTTTTGGGCAATTGTGTGGCTGTATCTGTTGTCTTGTGGTGTAAAGGTATTTGTTGAAAGAGTAGTTGTGTATATTGTCTTGTATCGCCTAGACAATTTTTAAGTGTATGGTTGTATATATCGTCTTGTATCGCATGGGCAATTGGTAAACACTTAGTTTTATATACCGTCTTGTAGGGCATAAGCAATTGTTTGTGCGATTGTTTGTATTGTATTGTCTTTTATTGTAAAGACATTTGTTTAGTGAGTGGATGTATCTATTGTATTGTATCGTTAAGTCAATTGTAAAGTGTGGTTGTATAAATTGTATTGTATAAAAATGGCTATTTTAGTGGTTTTATCTATTATCTTAACAATTGTTATGTTTAAGTTTTTGTTAAAAACATTGTTTTGATAAGTGTTTGATTCTTAATCATTGTATCGCATAGACGATTGTTATATGTGTGTTGGTATATAATGCATATTGGAAAGGCAATGGATTAGTGTGTGATTGTATATATAGTCGTGTATTGTAAGTGCGATTGTTTAGTGTAGTGTAAGGTTGTATCTGTTATCTTGTATTTTATAGGCAAACGTTTAGTGTGTGGTTTATTTGTTTGTTTGTATTGCTTAGGTATTTGTTTAATGTATAAATGTAGTATTGCCTTGTATTGCATACGCAATTTAACTCGAGATTGTAAAGTTTGTATTGTATTGCATAACGAATTGCTAGTGTTTGTCTTAATCTATTGTCTTCTTTTGCATATGCAATTGTTAGGTGTGTCATTTTTCTTTTCTTTTTCTAGTATTGAACAGGCAGTTTTTTAGTGTATTGCTAGCTTTATCTACTGTTTTGTATTGCATTGGCTATTGTTGAATGTATCTTTTTATCTATTGTCTTGTATTGTAAAAGACAATACAAGACAAAGACAATTGTTTAATGTGTGATTGTACCGGTTAATATGGTCGTGCTTTGTAAATGCATTTGACAAGTGTGTGGTTTAATCTATGTCCTGGTATTGAACATGTAATTGTGTATGTAATTTAGTATCTGTTGTCTTCAATCACAATGGAAATTCTTGCGTTTGTGGTTGTATCTTTTATCTTGTATTGTACAAGCATTTGTTTCGGTGTGTACTAGTTTCTCTTATTGCATAGTCATGTGTTAATCTGTGCGGTTGTATATATTGTCCTATCAATGTTTGGGTTGTACTTATTGTATTGTATTGCAAATACTAGTGTTACGATCATGGTTAAATATATTGTCTTCAAAAGCATGTGAAGTTGTGTGTAGTTTTGTCTCTTGGATTGTATTGTATAAGACATTGTTCAGTGTGTGGCTGTATGTATTGTCCTGTATCGCATAGACAACTTTTAACTGTGTGGTTGTATCTATTGTACTGTATCGCATAGACAATTTTTAAGTGTGCGGTTGTATGTATTGTCCTGTATCGCATAGACAACTTTTAAGTGTGTGGTTGTATGTATGGTCCTGTATCACATAGACAACTTTTAAGTGTGTTGTTGTATTTATTGCCCTGTATCGCAAACTCAATTTCGAGGTTGAACCCATTGTCTAGTTGCATAAGCAATCGTTTAGTAAGTGGTTGTATCAATTGCCTTGAATAAACAATTCTTAATTTGTGGTTTTAAATGTGTAATATATGGCATAATATCTATTTTTGCATGACGCGGGTCTTTAAAAATCACATTGCTTCTTGTCAATCGAACTTCCATCTAAGTACAATACAATAGAAAATTGAAGTCGAACTGTGTTATTTATAGCAAACTGGCACACAATTACGGTAGCGAATTTAGGCTTTCAGGAACGATTTCCAGACGGGTTAAATAATCAAACTATTTCCCTTTAATCATTTCAGTGTACTATTTCGGTAGTGATGGTTTTCTTATATTGAAAGCAATACTGTGTTATCAACGTTTATCGATAGTCCATTATTTCCCTTCGCACGATTTATTGACCGAGTAATGACCATGAAATTTTCCTCACGATTTATTGACCGAGTAATGACCATAAAATTCTCCTCATGATTTATTGACCGAGTAATAACCATGAAATTCTGCAGATGGATTCTAACGCGTAATAGTAACTAGGCAAATATGTGTTTCTATGTGTCGAAAGAGCATGCAGAGAGTAGTCCGGAATTCATTATACTGACAAGTGTTTCATCGAATACCCTGTATAAAAACGCAGTGATGTGGCAAAAGTTCTAGGGAAATTCTCTTGAATCAGTAAATGTGATAGTCGAATCTATAAATTCGAGTCTGCTGTCGTTATGTAAATGTCATTTTATGTGAAAAACTGTGTCATACTATTGAAGGAAATATCCTCCAGCGCATGCATGCTGCTAAATTACAATTGCATTTGGCATTGTTGCATTTGTTACGAAATAACTGCTTTCGTCTGTATGCCTTTTCCATCAGTTAGATCAATATTGCTTGTATAGTTCCTTAAAATGTTTTCACGATGTATGTTAATCCTATACACTCGGAGACGTTTCTAACGCATCACTTAATCATATTAATAAAGCTCCTTTATTTTTTAACGGCTTGTGCTGAAATTTGGACCAAGAAAAAAAAATTCAATACATATCTGATAATTCCTGAAAATTTAATTGAAATTGAAAAACAACAAAATATAAAACTTAATAAATTATAAAAGACGCTTCAAAAGTCAAATTCGCAAACTCGTACAGCGTTAAATAATAACAATAAGAAAAGTAAAACGCATAAACTTACACGTCTTAATAACTGACCGGCTTGCAACATGCCGATTGAGCCGTTTCGCTCATGAATATCCATACGTGCCAAATTGTGTTTCTTTAATTAATGTAATGTTTTCTTGTGTAAAAAATACCAAGAATTATGAAATTGAAATTAATTTGGCAAAAAATGTATATCGCCTTTTAAAACTTACATATCTCAGTAGCATAATATGTATATCGCCTTTTAAAACTTACATATCTCAGTAATGAGTTAATATTTTAATTTAAAATTGCACATGTGATCATCTGACTACAATATGTGCAAGCTAACGATAAAATCATTCATCTGTGACGATCGGAACCTTAAGCAAGTGGGAAAGGTAGCCTGTAAAATGCTAAGTGCGCGATTGCGCTCCTGAATATTCATACGAGCTATATTGTTTTGTAAATTAATTTTAGTTTTCAACATTTCACGTGCAAAGCATAAGGAACCACACCTACCCCACATGTTTAAGCCTCCAATCGTCAAGGATGAATGATTGTATCATGAGCTTGCATATAATGTAGTCAAATGATCTTATGTAAAATTTTAAATCAATATCTTTACTCATAATTGAGATATTGAAGTTTGAAAAGTGATGCGTTTGAAAAGTCCACAAGTGTAGTATTGCGAGTAAATGACAAATGCATCATTGCTGGTAAAATGTTCATGTGGCTATCTTCTTATTTCTTTATTAATCTTTATATGCACAAACTGCTTTATTTCATTACAGAGAACCAATAAGAATTTGGATTTTTAGTGCACATTGGTAGACAGGAAGACAACTGTGGTTAGTGTACACTAATTTCCTGGGTGTAGAATAATTTTGTTGAATCAATAATATTTACGTCCAAGCTTGTTTTGCTGATATACTCCCCCTTAAAGAGATATATTCGTGTAAAATAATTAATATGATGTATTTATTTTTAACTAGCAAAACATAGGGACACGTTGTTTATTACCACGTGGTACAGTACAGTCCACGCGATTTCCCCAATTTCCCTCGCTACTTCGCGGGCACGCTTATGGAGGGAGATGGAGGGAGATTAAAAACGTCCCGCGATACGCGGAGTTTGCATGATTGGGGACTCCGAGGTTAACGATCGGCAAATTGATAAGCCGACGCGGCGGTTTTAGGCGTTGCGCAATGCGGTGATTACTCCGTGTTTAACGAGATAACGATCAATTAATCTTTGTTTGACTTCCTGATTTTCAAATAAAATTACATTTATTGCAAGTACATATATATAAATATATATACAATTTTAAGACGTGCATAACATGTGTTTTGTTCAGCGTCCAATCAGCAACGAAAAAGCGTATAAGGGCGGGTTAACTTGCGATCATTATTTTTAAGTGGCGTCAGTCTTGACGTAATTGTTTGTCGCAGATTAATTTAAAAGAAATTAGTTATAAAATTTACGTAATATCCATCGGTAATTAAACAGTGCATGAAAGACGGTATCGGGCATCCTCATGACACTTTTTTGCCGTAAACAATTACTGAATCAATAATTGTTCCTTATGAGAAGTAATTCAAGTTAAATGCAAATGGGGAGCAATTTATTACTTATGGCGAATAAGTTGTGAAAACATTACCCGTTACAAATTTTATGCGGACACGATTTAATGTTAGTACAAGTATATTTCATCATGTCCATTTATAGAACTAAATTACACAATTTGTTTACATCTGCGTGATTATAATATTTAGTCCCTTTGTATGCATATGCACCATTCATTATGCCATGTAAAACCCGTGTTTTAATAAGAACGCGAAATTGTTTCGTGCCTCCGTAGCTCAGTGGATAAGGCGCTTGTGTTAAAATCCAGAGGTCCCAGGTTCGATCCTGGGTCAGGCACACACATGCCAGTCATGTTTCAGCGGAATGCTGACTAACAAATAAAGGCTTAGCTTGGCATGTTACTGTCAGAGAAGTTCCACGCGTGGAAAACATGCTTGTCAAATCAGGCCATGTGCCATAACTCAATATAGACGTCTGCTTATGAAAACACTTTGACAGCTGTTATGTTTTGCTTTTGTGTTTTTGAAATAGTCATATTTAAGTTGTGCAAACAATTTCCGTATATTTATTCTCTTCTTAATAGTGCGACTTTTTAGGAAACACAATATATTTGTATTGAAGTGTTTTTTTTATTACTATTTATTATTATGTACGGGAATTTGCTTCTATAAATGAAATAAAATTATGAACACATGCGTATGGTACAAGTGTCAGTACAAACCATTATAGCATATAAATAACGAAAACATTATAAATTAAATAATAAATACATTATAAATCATAAATAAATTAAATATTTGTATTAAAGTGTTTTTTATTACTATTTATTATTATGTGCGGGAATTTGTTTCTATAAATAAAATAAAATTATGAACACATGCATAGAGTCCAAGTGTCAGTGCAAACCATTATAGCATATAAACAACGCAAACATTATAAATTAAATAATAAATACATTATAAATTATAAATAATTTAAAAATTAAATAAATTATATGTGTATTACATAAAGTTCGAACAATCGTTATATGAACAAATATATTCAATTGGTATCTAATGGGTACTAATAAATACCTTAATTATATCTTAAGCGAATGCACTACTCAGGCTTTATGAATACATGAGTACTGTATATATGCACACATAGTTGTTGTTACGCTTTGTACGTGTTCTTACTTAATTGTTGTGATCGTATACATGAGTACTGAATATATGTACACATTGTTGCTGTTACACCGTGTACGTGTTCTTACTTTAATTACTGTGATTGTATACATGAGTACTGCTTATATGCACACATTGTTGTTGTTACGCCTTATACGTATTATTAATTTAATTACTGTGTTTGTAAGTACACATTATTTTTTTGCGTTTGAAGATTATGTTTTATGTAGGTCTACAGTAGTCGCGTCAAATTTAATAGTATACTATGTAATGCAATACTATTAGATATATAAGTTTTCCATGAGCTGACAATATGCTATTGGGCGTTTTCATGCTATAATAAATACAGTCAAACACAATTAAGAGCACACACACGCGCGCAGACACATACACGCACTGCTATTTTTGTTACATGCATACACGCATCCACTGAAAATATTTTTGTTACATACATAGACACTTCATTAAAAAAAGGCCATTATGGCTGTCTAAACTTTCGATTTTCGTGTTTTAGATTGCCATAGAGTGGCGTCTCTTAATGCATACTAAATAGTTTAAAATTATATTCTAGTTTTGCTTGGTAAACCGTAGCGGCAATCTAGCGTGCACTAGGTTGCCACAATGTACGGGAACTTTTATGAATGAAATAAAATTATGAACACATGCATACACACACGAACATAATAAATACACTATGATAAATTCAATTATTAAAACTCCAAATATGACCAAAAGGAAATAAAGTAAGTATATTGTTTCTTTCAGTTGTTTGCATTAAACATTATCTTGCAATAGTGATTTATGATTATATTTACTGACTTGTATATGCTATTTTTATTTTATTCAGATCATTTTAGATGTCGAAAGGATACCCTAAAATGTTCACTTTAGTGAATGTAGTCGTTTATTATTTTTCTCTCACTTTTGTGATTATTTTTTTTATTTCTTCATTTCTATGGAATATTCATCTTTTTGTTTCCATAATTCTTGTTTTCTTTTTTTGTTGTTGTTTTTATGTAGGGATATCTTATCTCTTATAATAGAAAGCAACTGGACAAGCACACACACACATTATCATTACAACACCCTTCACCATTTTAAATGATTAAATTATGTACTTTGAATGTAAAAGGGCTAAACAATAAAGCTAAACGCATAAAAATCTTCAAATGGTTAGACGAAAAAAAATATAGTATATGCCTATTACAAGAAAGTCACTTGACACATACCTTAGCACAAACCTTAAAAGATGAATGGGACGGAGACATCTTTCTCAGTGGACAACATACTAATAAACAAGGCATTGCCTTTCTAATAAAAAATAGTATAGGGATCACAGTCGATAACTTTAACGAAATAATAATTGGCAGACAAGCAAGTATAGATATAAAAATACACGAAACACAATTAACATTAATCAACGTTTACGGCCCTAACATAGATGATTCCACTTTTTACGAAACATTACAATCCTTTATAAATAATAACCAAGATAAAAACATTATAGTCGGTGGTGATTTCAATACTGTTCTTAACCCATTATTAGATATAAAAAAAAGGGAAACCTTTATACTCATCCTAAAAATAGAAACATTTTAAATAACATAATTGAAAACTACAATATGATAGACATCTGGCGTACAATATATCCAAACGAAAGCAAATTCACATGGCACTCAAACACAAAACCAACAATACTTTGTAGATTAGACTATTTTTTAATATCCGAGTCTCTTTGCAACATTATTGACACATGTAACATAAAACCAGGATTTATGACTGACCACTCTCTAGTTGAACTTAAACTACACAATATGCAACCTGAAAGAGGCCCAGGATACTTTAAAATTAACAACAGCATCTTATTAGATACACAATATCAAACACAAATAAAACAGGAAATATTAAATACAGTTCAAAATAACAAAGATGCAAACCCAAACACCTTATGGGAAGTAATTAAAGGAAATATACGTAACACAACAATTAGATACACATCATTTAAACAAAAAGAAACACACAAACTTGAAACTGAAACCATCAAAACCATTGAAACACTTGAAAAACAATTGCATCAAACAAACACAATTGATACCACCGACATTGAAAATGAAATAACATTAGAAAAACAAATATTAGATGGAATCTATCATACACAACTCAATGGAATAATACTAAGAGCGCGTGCACAGCATGTTGAACACAATGAAAAAAATACAAAATACTTCGCAAACATCGAAAAACGTAGAAGTGAACAAAAAACTGTACACAAATTAATAGTCAATGGCGAAGATATAACAAACAAAACTCAAATACTAGAAGAACAACGTTTATTTTTCGAAACCCTCTACAAACGAAAACATGTTGAAAATAACACCCTTTTTAAAAATACACATCACACTTTAAATCAAGAAGAACAACTATTGTGTGACGGATTACTAAATGAATATGAATGTGGATTAGCACTAAAAGAAATGCAAAATAACAAAAGTCCAGGATCTGATGGCATCACCATTGAGTTTTATAAAATATTTTGGAATGATATCAAAACGCATTTAATTAATTCACTAAACCATTCATATAATAATAAAAACCTAACAACGCTTCAAAAACAAGGTATTATATCACTCATTCCAAAACCTGGAAAAAACTTAGAATCCTTATCAAACTGGCGCCCAATTAGCTTACTAAATAATGATATAAAATTGCAACTAAAAGTATAGCAAACAGAATTAAAAAAAATATTACCATCAATCATTTCAAAATCTCAATCTGGTTTCATAAAAGGACGTTACATTGGTGAAAACGTTCGTCTTATCCAAGAATGCATAAACTATTTCAACAATTCAAACAATCCTGGTCTAATATTCTTTGCAGACTTTGAAAAGGCATTCGATTCACTTGATCATTCATTTATGTTCTCTTGCTTAGAAAATATGAAATTTGGTGAAAGTCTCATTCAATGGGTCAAACTATTCTATACCGATATTAACAGTATAATCATTAACAATGGTTTCTTTTCAAACAGTTTTAACATCGAACGAGGGGTTCGACAAGGATGTCCACTATCATCATCGCTATTTATTATTTGCATCGAGTATCTATCACATCACATCCAATCAAATAAACACATAAAAGGCATATCACTAGAACCTGATGAAGATATCAAACAGCCCCTATTTGCTGACGATGCAACTTACTTCTTAAACGGCAATTACGATTCTTTCCATAACCTAATAGTCACTTACCATTTACGGAATGACATCGGGTCTTAAACTAAACAAAAGTAAATGTACTGTGCTACGAGTAGGTAAATTAAAACAAAGTAATGCCCTATATAAAAAAGAAATGAAATTTAATTGGACATCCGATGAAGCCACAACGTTAGGAATTACTTTCACAAATAATGAAAACGATACAGTTCTTAAAAACATACTACCTAAATTACAGAACTTTAAAAACTGCTTAAAATCATGGCATCACCGTAAACTTACACTGATCGGAAAAAAACACAGTATTGAAAACGTTTGCACTTCCTAAATTAATTTATGTATTCACAGTTCTCCCAAATCCACCAAATGATATTATTAACGATATAAAATCAGCAATATTTAATTTCATATGGGACGGTAAGCCTGATAAAATAAAACGAACTCAATTAATTCAATCTGTAGAAAATGGAGGTATCCAATTAACGAACATTGACTCATTCTTGAATGCAATCAAATGCAGCTGGGTTAAAAGATACCTAGATAATACCAATACGAGTAAATGGAAATTATTCTACCAGAAAATCCTAAAAAAATATGGTGACACCTTACTCTTTGAATGTAACATCAGCAATACTATCTTACATGAAATTGCAAAGGAAAACATATTTATAGCTGATGTTCTATCAGCATGGAGTGATGTCACTCATAACATAGAAACCAAAACCAACAGTAAAACAATTTTATGGAACAATAAAGACATAACTTCAAACAATAAGTCGTTTTTCTATAAAGATTGGTTTGAACGAAGCATTAAATATGTCGACCAATTATATGACTACAGAATTAAAGATTTCTACTTGTTTGATGATATATGCTACATATACGGAATACCTTCAAATAATTTTATGAAGTACTACACACTAACCAAAAGTATACCCATACATATTAAATCTGGAATCAATACAAAAAATACACCATGCACTCAAACAACATTCGTAGAAAACATACTTGGAAGAAAAAACAAAACAAATAAAATATTTTACACACTACAAATTAAAAACCCTACAGAACACTCCAAAATCCAAAATAAATGGCAAGTCCTTTTCGGAGAACATGAACTTAATTGGAAACACATATTTACCATGCCATATAAAGCAACTATTGAAAGCACACTAAGAAATTTTCAATATAAATACATCCATAGAATTATAGCTACAAATAAATACCTCTTTAAATGCAAATTATCTAACACAAATCTGTGTGACTTCTGCGGTGAAAACATTGAAACTATAGAACATCTTTTTTGGGAGTGCAAACACATCCAGCCTATTTGGAATCAATTAATATCTTTTCTTGAACAACAGCAACTAAACGTCAAACTATCTTTCTTAAATGTAAGTTTCGGAATTAACTCATTGAAATCAATAGACTATAATAATATAGTGAATTTTATTCTTATATTGATGAAATATTTTATCTTTAACATGAAGTACAAAAAACAAGTACCAAATTTTAATTGTTTTGTCCATAGTCTTAAACTAAAAATCCAGATTGAGAAAGAAATAGCCCTCAGTAACGACACATTACAAATCTTTGAACAAAAATGGAATCAGATTAAATTCTCATAATGTTTTGTCCAGTTATATACATTTCACTCTTATGTTAGTTTATCTTTCTAAAATAGTTTTGTTTATTTCTTTATTTCAATTTTTCAATCATACAACTTCATTATGAATATACAACAAAACACACAAGTCCAATATGCTTTCTTCCGACTTTATACAACTCATCATTTTCATAACTATTCCTCTACTGTTTTTTTTCTTTTCTCTCTAATTTTTTTTTATATATATTAGCATATCTTGTATAACATGTCTGAACTTTATTGCTTTGTACAATCACTATGTTGTATGATCATATACATGTATACATTGTATGTATAATATTGAATAAAAAAAAAAAAAAAAAAAAAAAAAAAAAAAAAATAATAAATAAATAAAAAAATATAGACGTGCAACTCAGTATTTGTAGTATTTTAGAATGAAAAAAATAATACATCGGAATCAATGCACACGATGAAAAAGTACTGCCCATTGAACCTATAGGAAAAATACGTAAATTTACGAATAATAAATTTCATTGAAGTCACTCATTGATTGGTCGTTATAACCAAATATGAACTGTGCTGATGCTCGCACATCGTGTCACCTGATTAACTTATGTTACGTGGAAATTATCCAATCCAAAAAATCACTGTGCATATATGCGCTTGCGTAAAATGGCGGACTTTGTGTTTATAAAATTCTAAAGCACATTAGCGTCAATACTGGTCTAATTCATTCATATTGTAGACGTACCTGTGAATTAAAACAAATATTAATTTTCTATACAATTACAATGTATCTTCATTTTTATTAGCCACAGTATTTAAACAATTTTTATTAAAAATGTGTTTAGTTGTTCGCGTAGCGAACAGCTAATGTTGTTACTGAAAATTTCAAGTCAGTTCGGCTTATCTACGGAAAGCCTACTACCCGCCACACCTGCCGTATCCGCGCGAGAAAGAGTTGTTTACTTTATGCAAGAGGTTTAAATTTTCCCCAACTATATTCATTCACAAATGGAAACATTTTGTGAATATCGTGTTTAATTTTTGAACGGAGCTTTTATAGCAGAAAATCAATAAAAATGTTTGTATTATACGTGTCGCGGATGAAATTATTT
This sequence comes from Dreissena polymorpha, assembly GCF_020536995.1. Taxonomy (NCBI): domain Eukaryota; kingdom Metazoa; phylum Mollusca; class Bivalvia; order Myida; family Dreissenidae; genus Dreissena; species Dreissena polymorpha. Next base: position 64,172,719 of record NC_068367.1, on the reverse strand, counting down.
ATGAATGATTAAAATAGTCCACTATCTGCTGCATATTAATGACGTAGTACAGGTCATTCATAACCCTAGGCTATCAATAGATTCGGGAAAACAACGCAATAGTATAAGGTTACGCTTGTTTATATTCTCAATTTATTAAACGTTGAACGTTCAACAATAACTTCAGGGATACGATAGACAACAGCAACAATGCTTCATAATCGCTTAAACCTAATATAAAAAAAACAATTAAATACAACAATAGTTATCTGTTTCGTAATTTCGTTCATGCTTCTACAGAGGTGTTGGGAAACGTTCTTTTGCTCTCAACAGATAGCGGCGATCTTTTGTATTTACGGCTGCTAATAACGCAATAGTAGAAGGTTAAATTTGTTTGTATTCACAGTTCTTAATTTATAAAACGTTGAACATGAGTTCACCAATTACAACAGGTATACTTTTAGTCCAGTCAATCTATACTTTGACCTCAAACTAATTGCAACAGAATTACTGAGTGCGTAAATATGTTGATTAAAGCATTATAATAATCATATAAAAAAAGTCTAGAAAAAATCCATGTGGGGAAAGTTGTAAAGTTTATGATTTTATTTCAATAATTTTAAAAGATATTTTGTGAACCGTCTCGACTACCGTAGATCTACACACAAATAGCATCGTCTTCATTTGATCGATACGCCGTGGGTTTCGATAATTTCTTAAAAGCCGGAAAATTTTATATAATGGACTAATTCGAAGGTAAGTCAATCAATATTATTATTAAATATATTATTATATATATTATTAAATATATTATTAAATAATTTATATTTTAGCGCATACAAGTTTAACGGTGCAAAATGTCCGTAAATAAAAAATGTTATGTGTTTTCGAGTTTTCACATTGATGACAATCTAAAAACATTTAAAAAGAATGTATCGTTTCAAAAAAGAAGCTTAAATCATCATTCATTTTGTTGTTTGTGTCATATTTCTTATCGCGTGTCATTATATTATGTTTTTGATTGATAAATGTATTTTCCTCTATTGAAATCGATTTATAGCGGTGGCGAGAAAAACAAAAAAAACTACGGAAGCCTATTCAAGCCATAAAATCTTTTGTTATTTAACTTTCGCTAGAACAACATTTACAAAACTGGCTCTAAATTACTATAATAAAAATTTTGAGGGATTTTGTATTATATGTATACACGTTTTTGTCTCATTTTAGAATGTCCAATAACAAGGAACTGTGCATAATTTGCAACATCTGTATAGACGATGCAAAATAGCAGCAAAGCTTACATAGAAATGGTGCAGTTCGATAAACGGAGCAGGAAAAAAGTAATACCATTTTTGACAGACCCGGTCAGTTCGTTTATATGGAATGCAGAAAATAGTATTGAAATCAAAATATAATTTCCCAGGATGAATAACAACAGTCTGAATGAGGGCATCAAGATCCCAGCATGATTCATTTATTTTTTAAAGAACACTACTTGTTTTGTTTACCCGGCAAAATGTATTAAGAAAAATAGCGGTCATGCTGTATTGGCTGTTCGGACTCTGGCCTTTCAGAGGACATTTCAAGACATCTGTAAAACAAACAAAGATGATTGGGCTGCTGCCTTTTGCTCACGTTTGGAAATTTTATCCGACTTGCAAGCAGAAGCTGCAGATGCCGTGTACCGTCAAATGTGCAATATCAATTTCAGAACCAATAAGGCAATTCCAACTTCCAACAAAAACACCTGAAATAAAAAGCAAGACATCCTCAGGAAGACCAAGAGACGCTAATGCAGGAGACGCATGAAAACAGTTGACTTTTTAAATGGAAATAGGGATAAACAAATAACTATTTATGACTTTACAGACAAAATGAAGAAAATGTGTGGTGATAAAGCTTATAGAGCTCAATACAATGAACACAGATTTGACGAATATTTTAAGGAATCTGCGATTATAACATAGATAAATGGCAAACAAAACATCGAAAAATACTGCAGCATTTATACTTTATGATTTGTATTGTGCAACGAGATATGACGATCCTTATAAAGAAAAAAAGAAACTTTTTAAAAGCAGCAACAAAGCTTTTCAGTAATGATTTAAAGACATATTAAACTAGTTTGTGTATCCAAATCCAGATGTGATTTAATCTGTTGGTATGAATACACAGTTTATACCACCAAGAATTGTGCAATTTTTACAGGATTTATTAATCGCAAAGGATTGTTATATTAAAGTATGTTCAATAGGACAAGCTATCATGCAGGCAGCCCGTCAAAGGTCGGTTCTTTGCCATTTGCATTTAGGACTAAGTATTCAGTTGCTCTCACTTTGCTTCAAAGTATCTACCGGTGATTGCTATTTTGAATAGTGTGTGCTTCTGTTTTTCTTACTCATAAGTTTGAAGCAAGTGCTGCAAATGCTAGTAGCACAGATTTAAACATTTTCCTAACGGACATGTATATACAGTAAATAGCAGACAATGTATATCATAGTCTTAGAGCACTTGATGGTCATAATACCTTTCATGGTATGGGTCTGGTAGCATGCGTTACCTTGGGAAAACTTTGGTTATACACCTATCAAACAGATCGCAGTCTCAGCTGAGGAACCTATTGCTGCCGGAAAATTGATGTTTATTTTTACAGACAGCCATACGTTCAAAAACCACCTGTTACATTCGCAGATTTGACAATATTTAAGGTGACTGACACTGGCTCTTATGAAGATTATGTTTCGTTCACAAATACCGGTATTTGGCCGCTGTTAAAAGCAGGTTTAATGCAAATGGTGAGACAGGGAGATTTTCTTGAAAAATCTTCTGGTGTATTTTTACCAATGATAGACATGGACCCAGGTGATATGTTATGTATACATTATCCTTTGTCAGCAAACATGCATGCGAGAATAAACAACCCGCTTATTCAACCTTTGATCAGCGATTGTATTGAAAAGCGGTCCAACTAATATGCAATGAAAACGACACAATTCTCCTCAAAGGTATTCTCGTGTTATCTCGTACCTATAAACCCTATATACTGGTTGCTCCTGAAAACTTTTCAACATAATCTGGTGTGAATGTAAGCAGAATTGTGACTCGAAAAGGTGCACATGTATGAAAACTGGACTCGAATGCTCCACTGCTTGCGGTGAATGTAAGGGTAATTTTTTTTCGAAAAGCAAACAATTCATAAACTCGGATTCGAAATAGTTTTGTTGAAAGACATGTATACTAGATTACTAAACTACAAAACTAAAGCATTGGCACTTAAGTTTAAACTCAGGATCAGTTTTGAAGAAAACATGCAAAAGAATTGGGTCATTTTCAAGAATGACCCGAAAGACATAAACAATTTCTCCGACGACTATTAGTTTGAATCTATGGTGTTCAAAGTCATATTTATATGGTTAATCAGATATTTTTGTTTACGCTTTTGCGCTGTGTTCTTGTAAATAATGTATTATGTGCATGTTGCAATGTGTTATTGTAGATATATTAGTTTTGGTCATTTCATATTTAGAGTTGTACACTATAAAGTAGTGTGATACCTTTCAAACGGATAATACATCAAGGAATGTAACAATATTCCAAGTTAGACTGCATAAACTGCACTGACTTGTTAATTAAACAGACTGAAGTTTTATTTTGGGTAATTGGGTATCTCATTTCTATCCACCCCAAATAAGGTAAACTTGAAAACGAATGATCTTAAAGTACACAGTCTTGGTTTTATTACATTTTTTACAAATATTTTTGTCACTGAATTTATCTTATACGTCCCTGAAAACAATAATGACTTTAAGCAGGCAATCAAAGTATTGTTATAAAATGAGAAATTACTTATAATAAGTCAATAATCCTTTTGTAACAATGTTTTCGGGTGTTATATGGACGATATACTTAAAGTTCATGCTCACAAAATGCAGATAGTTGCTTTTATTATTTTAATAAATCGTCTGCCAAAATTTGCAGCAGGTAATAATGAGTTAAAGCAATGATTTAATATATATTTATACAAGCGTTTCGCGGTCGTAGAAATATGCCCCCCCCCAACGTGGCATTGGCCGTGACCTTGACATTTGAACTAGTGACCTTGAAATCAATAGGGGCCATCTGCCAGTCGTGATCAATGTACCTATGATGTTTCATGATCCTAGGCCTAAGCGTTCTTGAGTTATCATCCGGAAACTATTTGTTGAACGGACCGACAGACCGGCCAACATGTGCATTACAATATACCCCCTTTTTCTTCGAAGGGGGCATAATAAGCAAAATATAGTAAAAGCATACGATTACTTGTCCACACCATAGAGATTCATTTGGATAAATAAAACGTATTTAATAAAAAAGACATTTCTGATAACGTTCACGTCTAATTTGTAGATACTGAAACACTTTTGAACTATTGTTTGGTCAATGACTAATAATTTGACAATTTTAAGTTTGCTTAATAAACTTAAAGATGCATAATTATTATTTGATTGTATTAATGTAAAACATAGGACGCCTAATATTGCAGATTTGAAAACAAAAAAAATAGGGATGAGACCGAATATTCGAAAATCGGCCGAATATTCGAATCCAAAATTCATATTCGAATATTCTATTTTTATGCAAAGATACTCCCAAAAAATGTTATAAGTACATGTACAAAGTCGCAGTTTGGGTTTCCATTATAAGTCATTGCTTTGATTACAGCTTACATCAATGAACGAGATGATAATTGGCAGACGGGACGGTATAAGGAGAGGGACCAATCGTCGATTTACCATCAATTCATAGTTATAAAATGTACAAACTATTTTCTGACAATCAGTAAAAAATGACAGTAAATTTATGTAAAACATTTACGTATATGATAAACATTTTAAAAAATGTGGTTTGACAGGTTTTTTAACCTCAGCGGTCAATTGTATACATAGCGGTTAATAGTAACTTGATTAACGCAATTATTTACATGGGTGTGTTACCGCAGGATAAGTGTATTTGTATAAACGATGGTTACTTCGTTGTAACCTAACCATTGAAATTTGTTAAGTTACCAACAATGAAACCCTGAAAATGACGTCGTTTTCGCGCAATTTGTCAAGCGAACATTGTCCAATATGGCCTCTGACTCTGTCACAAAAGAAATAAGCGAAATACGGGCTAAACCCTTTAGTGACCGAGAGGTGGACGTTTTTAAGAACTTAATGAGAGAAAATATTCATAAACTCAAAGCAAACCAAAGCGGCCACTCGTTAGCTAATAAGTAATGGACAGCATGCTCGTTGTAGTCAGAAACTTGGTACAAAACATTATTTAAAGCCCCATTAACACTCAAAATCAAAGAATATTTCGTAAAATATTTCGTGAAATAAAGTTTATCCATACAAAATCATTGTTCCTTAAAGCAATATCCAAAATGTGAACGATAGATTTGCTCTGGTAACATAGATATAATCAAAGCGCTGAAGGCACTGAAGATGTTTGCTATTGCATAACTTAACACGCAATTCATTTTTCAAAATCAATCGCAAGTTTGAAATGAACACAAGCCATTCAACTTTATAAAGTGTGTGTCATAGCGCACGGGTCGCGTTTTGTGTGCACTTTTTATCATCCTTATTATTTCATAGAAATAACTAAGACACAATAAAAACAACATGCTTTTTGGAAGTTCTGAAATCATAGAAAGTATGATGAAAATGGTTATGAGAACTTGATATAAAAAACTTTGCAGTCAACTTCATATTAAAGGAATATTTTTTCTAATATCAAATGACTATCTCACCAAGAATATAAATTCATAATGAAAGTTCCGTGTACAAAACTTTTGATTTTTGACACCATATACAAATTCAAAATATACAATAATCTTCGTTTCTTGTATATGGAGGAATAAAAGTATATAAACATTGCTGTTTATGCTTTACTTGTTACCCGAGCAGTTCACACGGTGTCAACAAAGCTGACATAAACATAGGTATAGAGCACTAATGCGCTTTTAGGCGTAGCTGTTTTACTCAGTTTTCATCATAGTGACTTTTACATAACGCCAACAGACACGCATGAATATTTTCGAATATTTAATAAGCTGATTCGAGATACAACCTCTGAATTTTTGCTACATCACTGCGTATGTGCTCAATTCAAAGGATGTAGCACTGTTCAGTGTAAGGAATTCCGGACTACTCTCTGTATGCTCAAACGACACAAATTGTGGCCCTGTTACAATTACGCGTTACAATCCATCTCGCAGAATTTCACTTTCGCCTCCAAGATGAGAAAACAATCATTAGCAAAATAGTATAGTGTCACGATAAGAGAAAATCGTTTAATTATCATACCTCAATGTTTGCCGTACTTGGTCAGCACGTCTGGAAATCATTCCTTAATGTGTGGATAGGCTGCCATTATTTACAAGTTTGCTATTTTGAATTCAATTTTGTATCAAAAAGCATTGTTCTTAAATGTGGCATTTTCAATTCGCAATGAGATTTGTAATGACCCTCGTCGTGCGAAAATAGGTCTTATTCCATATGCGCCCATCATATAAATAGCCCACTCAGCTATCCCTCCTTCTGGTAAGGAGAAACATAACATATTGAGTGAATTTAAAGCGAACAGCATCGCCTATTGCCTGACTGCTCAAAAGCGCATGTTGGGTTTAACAAACGCTTGCCGAAACGCATAAGACCCATTTTCGCATGACGGCGCTATTGACGTGTGATTCAAATGTGTCGAAAGAAAACTGCGTTTAAATCAAATATAAACATACGATATATTTCGATAGTGAAGAAAGATACTCATAACAAGGCATATGAAGACACATATGAAGTGCTCTCCCGTAGTAAATTTTTATCTACTCACACTAATGTGTGGTTTGACAATGCTAACACACATTTCATGCGGTGAATATGCAGCTTACAAGTGAAAAACACAACACAATAGTTTAACTTTTGTTTAATTGTATTTATTTATTTAGAAAAGTAAATTGCTATCTTTATTTCAAAGTCAGCGTATACGCCGACTACATTTTTAAAAGATATTTATTGTTATAAATGTATTTAGTATAATATATTAAGTTGTTTTCGGTTTTAGCGATTATAAAGCATTTTCGAGGTTGCCTATAGTATGCCTGTAGTAATTGATGAACTCATATCCAACTGTCTATGTATTGAGAACTGTGAATATAAACAAGCTGAACCTTCTACTAACCTTCTACTATTGCGTTGCTAGCACCCGTAAATACAAAAGATCGCGGCTATCTGTTGAGAACCAAAGAACGTTTTCCAGAAATACCCGCTGTAGTAGCATGAACGAGGTTACGAAAGAGGTCATTCGTATTATTATTATAAATTGTTTGTTATATTCCGGTTTAGCGATTATGAAACATTGTTTTGTTTTTGTCTATCGTATCGCTGAAGTTATTGTTGAACTTATGTTCAACGTTTTGTAAATTGAGAATATAAATAAGCGTCAAATTTTTCCCGAATCTATTAATAGCCTCAATTTACGACCTGTACTACGTCATTGAATTGTATGTGAGAGCGTAAACTATTGCGTTGTTATCGCCCGTGGACTTTCCTTTGTTTATCGACAGGCGCATCTATTAATAGCCTCATATCATGAATGCCAAAACACCCGCGAAAAAGAACCACGTGACGAAATAGGACACTAAACGCAAATACCATGCGACTACGACTTTTATTATGTAAGAACGCTCCGCAATTCCTTTGAAGCCGGGGCCTTGTGATTGCTTTTACGTAAAGAATTGACCTCTAACTGAAGTAAGCAAAGGAAACGCAGCACCTAATTGATTCCTTCTATGTGCAAAGGCAGATTGAATTTTACTAATTTATGGTTTGCCTATTATAACACACAATATAATGCGGTAAATATGCGACTAACAAGTAAAAAACATTATAAGTAAACTTTTGTTTTGAATAAAGTTTTTAGAAACCAAAATTCCAAACCGTATTTCAAAAGAGCAAGACTACATTTTTTAGAGAATATTCTTGTTATATTTAAATGTTTTTCAAAGGGGCCTTTTCACAGATTTTGGCATATTTTGAAGTTTGTCACTAAATGCTTTATATTGATAAATGTTAACATTGGATCTTAAAAGCTCTAGTAAAAAATCAAGAATAAAATTAAAAAAGCAAAAAAAATGTAGCCGGTACCAGGGCTCGAACCAGTGACCCTCGGATTCCTGGAGTTAGTCTGAAGTAAAAACGCATTAGCCCTCTCGGCTATTCGGCCGGACATACACAACTGAAGTATTTTATACCTTATGTAAGCAATCTCCGTAGTTTCGTAAAGTTAAACGACAACAACAGAACTCTCCAAATTATTCAATCGTTTCGCGTTGCAACGCTTTATAAGTTTTAGGTTTTCAAATCGTCACAAGATACATATCATGGCTATATTGGACTATGGTAAATGTTCAGTAATACTGTTTTTCACAAATATCATAACTGAAACGAAAATTTGCGAATCTGAAACAACTTTTTTCAACTTTGTCAATATCAAACCGTGAAAAGAGCCCTTTAATACTCAGTTTCAGCGATAATGAAACATTTTTTTATGATGTCTATCGTAATAATTGTTGAACTCGTGGTCAACGTATTATTAATTGAGACCTGTGAATATCAACAAGCGTAACCTTATACTTGTGCGTAATTCTCACCCGGACTCCCCTTTGTTTATCGCCAGCCTCAGATTTATGAATGAGATGAGCGAAAATACTACGTCACGCAGACGCAGCAGAAAGTGGACTATTTTAATCATTCATAAACAATCTCCTCCGCGACACTTACAATACGATCATTGCTTTTTAATTCTTTTCTATAAAACACCATTCGAAACTATTGCATTTAACACGATATTAATATAATGTTTCCATTTGTGAATAAACATAATTGGAGTACTCAAACCTCTCGCATAAATTATACAACTCTTTCTTGCGCGGATACGCGTAGTAAACGGGAATTTGGCTCCTAGTAGCTAGGCCGTACCGACCTGAATTTTACACTAAGCACTTTAGACGGTCGCTAAAGCGACCATCTAACAATATACATTGTTACCAGACCACAACTATCGTTGAAATTATGGCTTTTATATTCGGAACACCTATTGTGTATGGGTTAACTTTATTTTACGATATAATTAACGAAATATTCGTTGATTTTGAGTGTAAATGGGGCTTTAGAAGGATCTGTCTGGTTATGATGTTTACGCATTGAATCGCAAAACACATTAATTTATCGGGATAATAACTATTGTGGTTAGTCTACATTAGCGACACGGTAATTCACATGGACCGAAGTAGGGTGCAACGAAGCAATACAACAAAACGAACACATAAGTTTTAAAATATGTTGTCACAAGATTTATTTTCGAATCCCGGGTGAATACAGCTTCATGCTTTTGTACATAATTTAACGTGCACGATAATGATTCAATCCCGGCTGTATAAAGCTTGAAGCAATAAAAGTGTGCGTTTTGCAACACTGCGTTTTGCAAGTTAAAATCTATATTTGAAAAATGAAATGAGTAAAATAGACATAAAATAATTCTTTGAGTATCAAATTAACTGATGCTTGTATTTAAATAGCTAATATGTATTTAATGTTCATGCCATTAGCCATTAAATATTGGGGACTTAAAATGATAAATTATTCGTTTCAAGTTACCGAATTAATAAACGTAACATCACTGAAATTATGTTTTAATTAAGTTTTATTTAATTTAATTCTTACATAGTTGATACGTCTTCTTATTGCTTTGTTCACTTAGCTTACTGTACCTTATGCATATTGAAGATTAACAGAAAACAGAACATTGATTAAGCTATGAAAAGGCTGATTTTTATCGCGATTGGTTAACCTTAAATCTTAAATGCAGTCTAAAAGAGCTGCCTACCCCTAGCATACCGGTAATGTTGCACTCGAGAAGTAGAAGTTGGTTGTCAATAGGGGGCAATACAGGGATTAGCGATTGTAAGTTTTAGCCAGACAGAGCTTGAATAGCGAATTTTATTGTTAATTTTTAGAACGTTTTAACGAATATCTGGACAAATTGTCTCATATCGGGACGCCGGAACAATCACCAAACTGGCGGGACTGTCCCGTCGAAGTCTGGCATGTATGATTTAATTCCGTTATCCATGTATCAAATCAATGATTATCTAATCAGAATTTAGTTTCTCAAATCTAAACCAATTAAATTGTTCTTAAATGGTTCTTTATTCCAGAAAAAATAGCGAAACCAAAAGCATAAATATTATCGATAGAAAGTATAGAAAGTAATCCAGATCAATTATAAGTATTGAAATAAAGTAGAATTACTGTAATGTGTTTTCCTTGAGAGCATAATAATCAATGATCTTTAAAAATATATAACTCTATCATGTTTTTCAAACACGCATTGTAGTGGAATTTGTGGCAATCAGGAATAGTAATTTGCTCCGGACGGTCATAAATTCAGACATTTTAATATACGGTTTAAAAATCGAATATTCGAATATATTCGTATAATGACAAACGAATAAACGAATATCGTTTCCAGTATTCGTTCCGATCCCTAAAAAAACAGACCAAGCACAATCATCAACTATGTGATTGAGTATATTTTTTGTGTTATTTTTTCCTGTACACAACTGATTTTTTTTTAGTTTTCCCCTCATTAGATTTTTCTAGACTTTTTATATGTTTAAGAGTGAGGGTTGAAGTATCAAAATCAGTCATCATACTTTCTGTTGCAATTTGTTTGAGGTTAAGCCTATTTTGGGGCTAGATTGACTTGACTATATAAACAGCCTCAAAATGCTTTTTAATCGCTAAAACCGAATATTAAAAAAACAACTAAATATAACAATATAAAGAAGTGAAACTCCAGCTGCTGGAGTAGTATTGAATTATTATTATAAACAATTAGTAGGTCCTTTATTTAAGGCAAGTGATCGATTGCCAAAACAGTACAAAACAGGACAATACAGCACAATACAAAACAACATAAACACAAATAAGAATAAAGCTGGGGTCACCGCCTTGGAACGGTCAATGCAAAGCATTGGGGGTTTAAACCGGTTTTGGAGCGCTCAACCTAACACTTGGTCCAGCAATATTCATAATACATGTACGTGCAAATAAAATTTAACCTCATAGCATTGTAACTAAAATTAAACAATAATAAAAGGGAATTAAATCGCATTCAATTTAATTACCATTCAATTACTCAATGGTATTGAAGAGATCAGAGCAACAGAGTTACAACTTTTTGAGGAACGGTGGAATGAAACCATGAACAAGTGTCAACTACATTCCTTCTTTTTAGAAAAAGATTTAAGAATATAGCACCATGAAGTTTATATTTCAGATCATCATCGCACAAATACAGGAAGAAGCAGCAATAATGGGTGTAAAAGTTCCATATTTCATTGCTTGGTTGTTTATGTACTTCTAAAAAATAAATCAAACAAGAAACGCCTGTCACAGAGAATTTTTTTTATAAACTCAATGACCTATGCATGTAGTTTACAACTTGGAAATTTGGTCGTATGACGTCACAAAAATCAATGTACCCAGGAACCGAGAAAGAGTTATGACGTAATTGACGCGCGAAACACAGTGACTTGAACCAAATCCAGGGGCAGTACTGTAAAGATAAAATAAAAATACTAATGGGGCGGTACTGCAAAATTAAACTACTAATAAAACAAGTTTAGGTGATTAAATATTAAGAATCAAATGTATAAAAAAAGTAATTCGATTAGTTTTATAAAAGCGACATTATTGGAATCAAACAGTATATAGGTGTTTGACAACTGACGACAAAAATGATATGATGTAAGATGTGTGTCTAAATGTAGTTTTTATGCATATTTGTGCATACGACACAAAGACAAAACTATGCTCAAATGTGCAAAATGCCCATAATATCTAATAATTCCAAATTTTAAGCGAAGAAAGATATAGTTAATCAAAAACCATCAAGCACGTGTTTTTAAGTACATCAACAGCATATCCTTTTGATAAAAACGAGTTAATTAAATTGTAAAGTTTAATTTGAACATTTTCTTTAACATATTTAATTTGCGGACACGCTTGAAAACATCTCCATAAAATGATGGATGGGAAATTCCATTATTTAAATGCCATTTTAAAGAAACATTATATTTTGAAATTAAATCACCATACTTTGAGTGAAATTTAGCGAATTTACTTCTTATGTAATGATACAAAAAGTCTTGCTTTAGCAATTTCTTTGTTAATAAAAGATTACGATCATTAAAATCTTTAATACATGAACATGCTCTGGCATAATGTACCAACTGTGAAATGTAAATACCATAGGAAGGACCTTTAGGGATGTTACCATCTAGGAACGGAAAATTCACAATTTCAAAGTTAAAGTCGTCCCGTTTGTCGTATAAACTATTTTTAATCATATTATTATTAATAGTAAGATGTAAGTCTAAATACGCAGCGTCTGTATTTGATTGAGACGATCTATTTAAGACTAGTTCGTTAGGGTAGATTTTGTGAATATATTGTTCAAATAATGGATTATCTAAATTAAGTATGTCATCAATGTACCTACTTGTAAGGTTATAACATTCAATCAAATCTACTTGTTTAGTTTTAGATAATTCTAACATAAATTCGCTTTCATAACAATATAAAAAAAATATCAGCTATAAGTGGGGCACAATTAGTACCCATAGGAACACCAATAATTTGTTGAAATATTTTACCATTAAATTAAACAAAAAAAGTTATCCAGAAGAAAAGTTAGTGCTGCACAAAAGTCAAGACCAGTCCAAATGATGTAATTATCTAATATCTGATAAGTAAAAAAGCTGTTTTAGTGTTTAAAGCTTGATATGAACACCTCTCTACCAAAAATGTTTTCAATCAAAGAAACAAGTTTGGATTTTATTAAAGCATGAGGAAGCGTTGTATATAGTGTAGAAAAATCATAAGTTCTGACATGTGACACCTTATATTTTTTCTTTTCAATTTTATCAATAACTTCTAAGGAGTTTTTTATTGACCCAAAATAGGTTAATATTGTAACGCACCTCTGCTTTGAGATATACCGTATTAATGACTTGATTACTTATAGCTTTCAAACAGCTGTTAATATAGTGTTACGCTTGTTCAATCCGTTTTGAAATATGACACAAGTCCATAGAAAACGTTCAAACAATAATTTATTCATGCGAAGACAATAATCGCAATAAACTTCGTGCGAAGACAATAATCGCAATAAACCACCCGTTAGACAGCAACACAATGTAAGTGATTCCTAACCGCCAGCTTCCCGGTAATAACACTAGGGTAGTATTTACAAAGTTAATGGCGAGTGACGCACAATCAGTCAGTTCTGCGTTCTTGCAGTATTTATGTGTAAATAATACAATAAAAGTGTTAAAATGCTTATAAAATCAGTGTTACTTAATGTAAACAATCTTCAATTTACTGGATTATTATTATAAAACACGTGATAACGACTAAAAGGTATTTACTTCGAAAAATGAATGACTCTCTTAACAAAAATTACGTCTATCCTAAATCTTGACTAAAACTCAACTGTTTTTACTTATTGTTTAATACTGATGACCAAAATTGGTCAGTGACCAAGATTCTGGGCAGTGACCAAGATTCTGGTCATTAATGACCAGAATTCTGGGCACCAGTGACCAAAATTGGTCAGTGACGTTACTGACCATAAATAATGACCAAGAAATTAGAACGATACATGACGTCATTTACCAAATGTCATAACAATGAGACATAATGGCGCCTTATTTAGAAAAACAATGAAAAATACAAAGTATTCAAATGGATGGCTCACCGCTAGATAAAAGTTCTGGTGATGTTTAGATTATATAGACTCAGTTGTGTACATTTGTCAATTGTTTTATATAGTCACATAATGTCACCAGAATTGAATGAACAACTTAAAAGGCAGTCAATTGAACAGGTAAGTGCAACTGTTACACCTGGGGTGTATCATTACCCCCCTCTTAATAAGGCAAAGCTCCTGCTGCCTTACACTTAACTTAATTCATCACGTACAGTTCATTATTAAAAAAACATGGTACTTAACTGCAATGTAAATAAACATCAAAAACCGTTCAATCTATTTAACTACTAGCTTCGTGTATAACTGTTCACTGTACGAACTGTTCCTCAAGTATGTAATTGTTCATATCATGACAGTTAGTTATAAAATCTTTTCATTGTATGTATCTGTTCTTTATAACTTTACAATTTAATGTTTTCACATCAGCAAAAATTATTTAACAGTTAATAATATCAAACGTCTGCACTGTTTTTAATTACTAACGTATTATTTCATTTGATTTCCAGAACTGGAAATTAATGTCCCATGTCTTTGGTGGATCGATTCGTCTGACATCCGGTATGGAGTGGATCGTCTGATACCTCTGGTGGCATGGCCCAAACGACATCCTGCGTGGAGAAGATCGTCTGATACCACTGGTGGAATGGCCCCGGGCATGAAGAGGCTCGCATTGCCTGGGATCTGTCGTCTGTCCTCGCTCAGAGCGTCCTGGATCACAGTCACATTCAAAATTGATATCAAGCATCAACAGAGATACCATTTTACTACTGATCCTTGTTTCATTGACATTATAATCATGACAAGAACAGTCACTTGATTCGTTTGTGTAGTTAGGCAATGATAGTGATCGACCGTCGCGACTTGTGATGAATTTCTTCTTTACTCGTACCAGCCTACTAACCCAAGGTGAAGTTCTTTTGTGGCCCACATAATTCTTTTTGGTGACCTCTTCCGCATTTACAGCTACGTTGGAATAGATTAAAAGCGACCGACGATACAATTGCTTAGCTGGAGCGGCATCCTTTTTGTCGATGGTATGTTGGATTACTTCCAGCTTACCAGATTCATGTCCTTGGCTCTGCGTTACATCAATCCTTCTAATGCTCAGTTCCTTCGCATCATCTTCGCTCTCTTTATCAACGACGACACTCACCACGCTATCAATTCGTTCTGCACGTGCTATTTCGGCATCCTGCTTCAGGATTGCTTCTTCAGGGAACGGATTCATAAGCCCCACCTTGCAAGTAGGGGCTGAGTTGATGTTTACTAATGTTGCAGCCAAAACTAGACCGTACCGCTCTTGGAACATATCAGTGGCTTCAATGATAAAGTCAGGCTTCCCTCCGTCATCAGCCTCTTCTCTTTCCACATACACTTCTATCACAGCTTCTGAGTTCCCTGGAACTAGCACATCGTCTGCAACAGTTACCTTTCGCATTTGCCTCAGCCTTTTCTGTATACAAGGTATATCTTTGCCATCTAAAGAAATTATACTGCGACTCAAAATGATATCAGCTGGACTCTCAGCGTTCCCCAACACGTCATAGCCCAACAGCACGTCATCTTCTATGTCGGCTACTATAGCTTCTTGAAGCCTCTTGACTGGTCCAAGCTGCATTCTGAAGGCTCCTCGACCCATTACCTTAATGGGCATACCCCGAGCTCCCCGCAAACCTATGGCACCAGTTAACTTTGGCTTCTCACTCTCTCTAAGCCGATTGAAGATCCTCGAAGACACAATAGTTTTCGAGGCACCAGTGTCAGTTGTAAAAACGACAGGGGTATCTTCCACTGTACCCTCAATGTACAGGCCATCCCCATAGTCCCTGTCGTTACAACTGCTCACTGACTCTGTCGCTGTTGTGGTTTCCTTTTGGCCCTCCAATACTAGATCATTTACATGGACCTCCCTTTGGCCGCAAGGGCTGGTCCTTTCCCGTTTAAAGGCTTCTGTTTTTCATCAGCTGTTCTGTTAAAAGCGTTCTTTTGCTCTTGATTATGGCATTCCCTCGCATAGTGTCCCTTCTGTTGGCATCTGAAGCAAGTCACATCTTTCTTTAAGTTTCTTTTTTGAGGTGTGTTTCGCTCTGCCTCTAGTTTTTCGATCCTCGCCAATAGCTCTTTTATTGTAGATGCTTCGCTTTTGCTGTCATCTTCGTTTTTTACTCGCGAAGGATTTGTTTTTGCATCTGCCCCCTTAATTGCGAAAGCCTTTTCTTCCTCGTCTGCAACGGTACTATCATAATCGTCGTGTTCAGTTCTCCTGGCATTATAACGGTTTCGTCTTTCAGCTCTGTTTGAACCCCGGATTTCTATCAGGTTCACGGCAAAATAAACCGCCTCATCTATATTCCGCGGTTCTTTGTTAAACTCCACCTCGAATTTGACGTCGTCGTCGTTTAGTCCATCTAGGAATCTTCGTACAAGATCTTCATCCCTAGTACGTCGATCTCTCCAGCCATGAGCCTTGTTATAGAGTTGCTTCAACTCCGCTGCATACTCTTCGAGAGTCTCGCCATGTCGTTGCGACCTTCGGCTGAACTTTGACGCAAAAGAGCGCGGCGTTTCGATGACACGGAAACGGCTGTCTAGTTCATCCACTAAAGATTGATAGTCATTTAGCAAGTTTGGGGAGAGTTGCGAGAATGCAAACTGGGCTGCCAAACCTTCGAGTCTGGGTAGCAACTGGTCCAGCATTTCGTCTTGGCTCCAATTGTTCCTTTTTGCGATCGCTTCAAACTGCGATATCCAAGTCACCCAGTCCTCTTTACCACTAAATGATGCCATCTTTACATGTGGAAGTCTTCGCTGCTGATTTGGACGATGACCATCCATGTAGACAGGAGTCTGGTACTCGTATCTGCCACGGGCATTTTCGCACCTAGTATTTGAAACCCCAGGTTGCGCATACGGCTGTCCATTGTCAGTGTGCCGTTCGTAATTACGGTCAATCACAAAGCCGTTGTTAAGAAACCGCGGCGCTTGCGGTTCCGGCTGCGACTCCCTCACGTCGGGCACTCTGTTGCCAACTCTAGAATCAACCCGGCTATCACCCCCACTACGTAGATCATCATCTAGATCACCCACACGCCTGTGTACCGTCGCAACAAATGTGTTGTTGTTCGCGTTGTTAGCAGTCGAAGATGTAGTACCCCGCCCTGCTTCCTTCAGCTGCTTTAACTCCACAACGACATCACGCAAAACGGAAGCAATATTCGACATTTGATCGTGTAGCGCTCGTACCCCGTCGTCAAGTACATGTTGGCTTCCGTACGCGACCTCCGCGTCTGACTCAGGTGTGTCTTCATCGCCACGAGCCGACGAACCACTTCCGTCACGGAAGGTTACCTCACTGTCTACCGCCCTCGGATCACTCATATTTGACTTATACGATCGTAATAAATTATTGTATAAAATAACACTTTCAACCCACTGTTTGCACTTTGTTTTTTTGAAATTACTAGTACGTTTATTTAAAACATATGCCTACATTCGTGTGAACGCGCGTAATAACAGTCCGATGTTTGACCCGAAAAAAGTGACTATTGTATATGTCAAATGGTAGCGTAATAAAAAGTAACAATTTTCACTTTAAACGTAGATAAGCGTCGGATTCATATCGCTGGATTGAGTTCAAAAACTTCAATCCCACCGCTGCCACCAAAAATGTAACGCACCTCTGCTTTGAGATATACCGTATTAATGACTTGATTACTTATAGCTTTCAAACAGCTGTTAATATAGTGTTACGCTTGTTCAATCCGTTTTGAAATATGACACAAGTCCATAGAAAACGTTCAAACAATAATTTATTCATGCGAAGACAATAATCGCAATAAACTTCGTGCGAAGACAATAATCGCAATAAACCACCCGTTAGACAGCAACACAATGTAAGTGATTCCTAACCGCCAGCTTCCCGGTAATAACACTAGGGTAGTATTTACAAAGTTAATGGCGAGTGACGCACAATCAGTCAGTTCTGCGTTCTTGCAGTATTTATGTGTAAATAATACAATAAAAGTGTTAAAATGCTTATAAAATCAGTGTTACTTAATGTAAACAATCTTCAATTTACTGGATTATTATTATAAAACACGTGATAACGACTAAAAGGTATTTACTTCGAAAAATGAATGACTCTCTTAACAAAAATTACGTCTATCCTAGATCTTGACTAAAACTCAACTGTTTTTACTTATTGTTTAATACTGATGACCAAAATTGGTCAGTGACCAAGATTCTGGGCAGTGACCAAGATTCTGGTCATTAATGACCAGAATTCTGGGCACCAGTGACCAAAATTGGTCAGTGACGTTACTGACCATAAATAATGACCAAGAAATTAGAACGATACATGACGTCATTTACCAAATGTCATAACAATGAGACATAATGGCGCCTTATTTAGAAAAACAATGAAAAATACAAAGTATTCAAATGGATGGCTCACCGCTAGATAAAAGTTCTGGTGATGTTTAGATTATATAGACTCAGTTGTGTACATTTGTCAATTGTTTTATATAGTCACATAATGTCACCAGAATTGAATGAACAACTTAAAAGGCAGTCAATTGAACAGGTAAGTGCAACTGTTACACCTGGGGTGTATCAATATTACTATTTTCATAAACGTTATTACAATATTTAGCTATATGATATCTAATAGTACTCAATGCAGATGTAAGATACAGTGATAATTGCTTGGTTGTAGGAAATATCTTTTCAAAAGGTAGTCGGCGTAAATGCTGACTTTGAAAGAAAGTTTGCAATTTACGTTTCTAAATAAATGAACTGAAAACAAAAGTTTAATTATTGTGGGTTTTCTTTCACTTGTAAGTCGCATATTCACCGCATGAAATGTATGTTATCATTGTCAAACCACAAATTAGTGTAAGTAGATAAAAACTATACTACGGGAGTGCACATCATATGTGTCCTCACATGCCTTATTATGAGTATATATGTTCACTATCGAAATATATCGTATGTTAATATTTGCGATGCTGTTCGCTATAAAATCTCTCAATGTGTTATGGTCTCATTATTTATCTCCTGACCAGACTGAGAGATGCGCATGCTGAATGGGCTATATATATGATGGGCGCATATGGAATAAGACCCATATTCGCATTACGAGGTTCATTACAAATCTAATTGCGAATTGTAAATGGTACATTTTAGAACAATGCTTTTTCATACAAAATTGAATTCAAAATAGCAAACTTGTAAATAAGGGCAGCCTATCAAGGCGATCAGGAACGATTTCAAGACGTTCTGACCGAGTACGGCAAACATTGTGGTTGGATAATTAAACGATCTTCCTCTTATCGTTAGAATACTAATTCGGTAATGTTTGCTTACTCATCTTGAAAGCATAACTGTGTTTATCGATAGTCAATTATATATTCCCCGGACGATTGAGTGAACGAGTACTGACCCTGAAATTATGCGAGATGGATTTTAACGCGTAATTGAAACTGGGCCACAATTTGTGTCGTTTGAACATACAGAGAGTAGTCCAAAATTCCTTACACTGAACAGTGCTACACCCTTTGCGCTGAGCACAGGCACGATGATGTAGCCAACGTTCAGAGGTTTTATCTCGAATCAGCCTATGAGATATTCGAAAATATTCACACATGTCTGCTGGCGTTATGTAAAAGTAATTTAATGTGAAAAGCTGGATTAAACAGCTGTGCCGAAAAAGCGCATTAGTGCTCTATACCTAAGTTTAGGTCAGAGTTGTTGACACCGTGTGAACTGCTAGGGTAACCAGTAATGCATAAACAACAAAGTACTGGTCAACAGGGCTGTCTTTATGAATACTTAATTCGTGAGTAAAGGGAAAGGGTCGCAGATTTATTTTTTATTTATTTTCATCGATTATCTTATTGTATATTTTGAATTTGTACATGGTGTAAAAAATCAAAAGTTTTGTACAGGGAAGTTTGATCATGAAATTATATTCTTAGTGAGATAGGTATTCGATATTACAACAATATTCATTTAATATGATGGTGATTGCAAATTGTCGTTATATTCAATTCTCATGTCCACTTTCATCATACCTTCTTTGCTTTCAGAACGTCCAAAAAGGGCCATATTGTTGTTATTTTGTCTAAGTTATCTCTATAAAATAAATAGGATGATAAAAAGTGCACACAAATCTCGACCCGTGCGTTATGACACACTCTTTATAAATTTGAATGGCGTGTGTTCATTTCAAACTTGCGATTAATTTTGAAAAATGAGATGCGTCTTAAATTATGCAATAGCGAACAGCTTCAGTGCCTTCAGCACTTTGATTGTTAAATTGATCGATTCGAGCCATTTCGCCAGCTTCGTAATTGATATTCTTGTATTATTCATAGATGTCAAACAAAATACTTATTTCATTATATAAACGCCATTACATTCAGATTATAATACAACGTGATGAAAAATTAATAACTGTAAATTAAGTTCTAGATTGGCGGCTGTAGATATTATCATTCTTAATTCAACCCGATTAATCTAAACAATTGTGAAAATTTACATAATAAAATATGCACAAGTTATTTTTCTTTGTTGTACAATTGATGTATGTTTTATTAATATTTAAAAGTGGCCCTAAAGGCATTAATCAAAATTGGTTACAACAACAATAACACTAGAAATAAACAAGTTGAACGTTCAAGCGTATATAGCTTGTAGCATTAAATTTATTAATGTAAGCAAAATGAGTATGAAGTACATGACATTCTCGATTAGGAGTGGTAATCATTTTAGCACATATCACAAAATTAAAGTAAAGCATTAGCTTTGCTCGAGAAATAGACATGTAACCATATTTTACTCGAGAAAACTGAGTTCTTTTATAAATTCTATTCGAAGAATCCGTGGTTATTGTTTCAATATTATACTTTCAAATTATACCCGGTATGACGCTTCTATAACATCCGGCTAACAGCGACAAATTTTTGAGTGGATGTGAGGATTTTATTTTAATTAGCTTGGGACTTAACGTGCGTGTTAACGGAAATTTAACTGCATTGAGAGTAAAAAAAATTCATTTATGCTTCAATAAACTAGAATGTAAAATATTCAATTTGTTTTTGATGATAGTCATTACATTAAATTGACATGCTTGTGACGTTTGGTAATCACGCTCTTACAGCAATATGTGCTTAATAGTTGTTCTCATGTTAACGACTCATCTGAAACGTATGGGGAATGTGCGAATCACACGTTTTGGTCTGGTTTAATTTTTTTTTCTATTAATGGTTAAAACTTTTCAAGCATTAAAAAAACAGAGTATTATTAATTCATGATATTGCATACAATACACAATGAACAGTAAGAACTTGGGCAAGACGTGTTGACGCGAGTAGTGTATCGTGCTATTTCTTAAAAAATGACCCAGCATGTGTACAACTATTGCAAGATATGTACATTTGCAGAAACGAAATTCATTTCTGCGTTTAATTAGACCGAGTACGTGAATATCGCTGCTATTTAAAGCGATGCACCATGTTTTCGGGTCATTTTGAGTTTAATATCTTGTTTTATATATAATATATATATAAATATTAGGGATGGCAACGGTTAATCGGTTAACCGGTTATCCGTTTCTTTAGGAGGTTAACCGATTACAAAATTAATATTCGGTTACTCTTGCAGAAAACGCATTTTTTGTTGAACGCAATAAATGCTCAAATCGTTAGCACCTTTTCCTTTTCAATCAGTACACACCAGTGATAGTTTTCATCCGTATGCGAAACATAAATAGACTACAACAGAATTAATGTAGTGAATGACTTAAAGGTGATAGTAATCTTGAATAGTTTTTGTAGGATATGTTCGTCCCACCGATTGTTTATGTTTATGTGAGCACTGGAACTTTTGATAGAAACTATTGTGGTTCATCAGTAACTATTTAAACGTTTTGCTATATTGTTATGTCTGGTTATATAATTGTTTTATATGTAGTAAGGATGTCATATTAAACACGGCGTTGCTAAGAAAATTAACTTGACGCAGATAACCAAATCCCCGTACAACAAAATTATGACATCCTTCAATGCGCGCGATGAAGTCTAAAGCATAACCCACATATTTAAAACTCAGTCAAGCAGAGCCATTTCAATAACTCGCGCAAGTAAACAAGTTCACTTAGTATCCCATTAACATTACCACGCTTTGTTTTATTATTCCCCGATCGTAAAAACGCTTCATTTGTTATTACATGAACAAAGATTTTGAGAGAGCGAAAGTAATAAAATAAAGTTGTTTTTTAACAAGCATCATATATTATCCCAATATGATTAAAACGCTTCATTTATTATGTATTATCCCTTGATCAAAGTCACGTTTCATGTAGTATGCCATTAGCAAACGGACTAACGCTGAATTTCAAATACCACGCTTTTAAGAATGTTTACGCGTTTCCAAAACACGAAACTCTGTTGGGAAAACTTAAATGTTAGGGTCAGTGATTTCATAATAAATAATCCGTATATTTAATGTAATGTGACTTGTCACAACATGACTCATTCTCCTTTCATGTAAGGCAATACGTGCATTCAAAATTAATCGTTCCCCTAACAATCCTAATTGAACGGCGTCATATGAAAATGGGCCCTATGCCATATGCGGCCAGCGTTGATCAAGAGCAGCCTGCGCAGTCACGTAAGGTCTCGTGTTCTCATTGGCGTACAGTGTAGCTTCTGGCAAGACCAAACGAATGCGTTAATTGGTCTGGAGCTACATATGTCGAAAAAGACCCATTTTTGCATGACGCGGATTAAATAATATTCAGTACGTTTGTGTACTCGAATATAGCCATTGCCATCGTTAAGTATAGCACTGCAGTTTGGTGTTATCGCAACTTCGAAAGTCGACTATTTTAAATAAAAATAAGTTGCATTTATATATCATCATGATAGTTCTCCTTTTCCTTCTCATAATTATCATCAAATTCAGCAGTGTCATGATCATCAATATCATCATCATTAGCAGCAGTACCAGCATCAGTGGCATGTCACTGCATTAAAGTATTATTATAACCACAATTGTATCATACCCCTGTGATAAATATCATACATCATTGTGTAATTTAAAAAGGGACGTGTTCGCAGATGTTCACATTACAGTATTTGAAGTGTGTCATTAAAAGCCTTTAATAGCTAAATTTTAACATCGGTGATACAGAGCTCCGGTATAAAAACAAAGACACAATTTATAAACGAAAATCAAAGCAAAGTATCTGCTTAACGAAAATCCAGTGTATGTTGAAATTTCGTCCCTGCCGAAAAAGTACTCGCTAGCAGACTAAAGCCCCGCGGAAGTCAGCGAGTTTTTTTTTGAAAACGCGTGGACTGTACTGTAAGTGCGCGATAGTCGTTTGTGCACATTTGTGTGTGCACGTGTATATCTTTGTTGATATTTGTGTGCGCGATTGCGCGGTATTAGTTGTTGTATATGTGTGTTCATCATGAAAAATTATTGTGGCCGGTGAGAAAAGCACTAGCTCAGAAAGCGGACAGACATGTGCGTAATTCAAAATTTATGAGGTACTTCATCGCCTTAGGCTGCATCATGTATGGATCCAGATGGTGTCCCAGCTAGCACGACCTTATTAGCTATCTAGATTCACAAAATTAAGGACGAATATGAATAGCAGCTTGTTGTTGTAGCTATTCATTTTGACTTGAATACGTTCTGTTTTAATGTGGTCATGTGCCGTGCGAGTGTGTGTGTGGGGGGGGAGGAAGAATACCCGGAAGGAACCCCACCATTTCGGTATGGCGACTACCAACCAAACTCACAAGCTCAGTCAGTGGGCATTGTACCCGGATAACTAAGGAGAGAATCGTGTGTACAAACCAATGTGAACTGTAAATGTTTCAGTGAAAATTTGTTGAGGCGCATAAAAGTTATCATATCATTGTTGGTAGCAATTCGGTTTCTCTGTTGACTTTTTTCGGTAACACATGACGTTTTGTGTGTTATGAAAAGTATTGCATGTACGATAGACTAACGTCCATCGCATGATTCATTGCCACAGAAGCGGTCCGCTTGATATTCAAACGTTTGCTTGATCTGTGGGGATTGATGGTTAGTTTTCAATTAGTCTCTACATGAGTGCGCACAACATCATGATGCGGTCAACACTTCATTTTCATTTCTTAGTACATCTCAGAAATCATCTAACTGCGTAAACTTGCGTCTTGTTGATTAGCTAGTGTAATTGATAGTTCCATACTAATGTAATTACTATTGTAAAGTTGTAATGTACTAGCGCTACAGCGATATAAACTTCCATAAACATGGTACTAATTGATGCATTTTTATTTTCACGCAAGAGAATACTTGATTTATATTTATAAAGAAACGACAGATGAAATGATGTTTCTAGTATATGTATAGTATAAATAATACTATATATGATGCAAAGAAGCACAAAGGCGCACGGAAGTTGCAGTTTGCTTGCAACAAATAACACAATGCAAATAGCATATGTCATATACCAAAATGCAATTCAAATTTTAAATAACAACTCAAATACGACCTTGAGTTACATAAGTTGTATTTGTGTGTGGTCGCTTTGTCTTAACACTTATCTAACTAACGCGGATGTAAGCAGCCATGATATCACGATATTAATCTGACAATGTAAAAGTTAACAGGTATTTCATGTTTCAATTTAAGTTCGTGCTCGGGAAATTTCGCAAAATCAGTATTTTCAGTTAACAATGTTGTGTGGACTGCACATGCTAATATGGGTTGAAACTTGATGCACATTCATTAAGCCCAGTTTTCCTAGAACAAGGCTCGTTTTATAACGATAGTGAGTCACTTAATTTCTGTAGTGCAGCTTGAATTTCTTCTCGGTAAGACACACTTGTCAATGTGTATAAACCGTGTTTACACTATGATAAACACCTTGACAAATAAGTTTCCTCAAAGTCTCCATTGATGGTTTGCTTATTTAATTTAAAAATACAAATAATCGACTAACGTTTAATATAAGCTCGTCGCAAAGTACCAATACCCGCGAAATGCCTTTCTTGTTTTGTTTTATTTAGGCTAATCAAAGTGTAAATTTTGTGATTGCATGTTACATTAAGATCATGAACAAAATACACGTTCATAATTATGTTGATGTTCAGAGTTTATGATGATGATTAAGCGTTTGTTATTCTATTCTTAACTACAAATGGGAACAAATAACCTACAAATAAATATGTTTCAAGTAAATGTGAAGAAATTTCGAGGTTTGCATTGGCTAAAATCAAGAACTGCGCTATTCCGTTCCCGCTGCTTAATTGTCGCAAAATATCTAGGTCAACGAATATGTAATTCAGATACGCCTAACATTTAACACTCGCATCTTGCAATGGTGTATGTACTGGTAGATTTTTCTTTAACAATGCCCTGCGTGCAGGAATATTTAGCACTAATGGTAGTAAATATTGGGCATTATGAAGCTATAAGTTGCCTATTAAAAACACCCATTTGCGTAACATATGGCAACAATGTTTACGCATACATATTTCTATAATATATGCATGTTTAAAAGAGACACACACTTTTGAATGATTTTAGCGGTACCTTGGCAGTTAGTTACCATGTTGCCTTTACATTGACTTCGAGAGCGTTATTCACTTTTTTGTACTACGTGCAAATTTTCATTGTAACCAAAACCGTGATGAGCAAAAAGGTGTTTGGTTATAATCACCTTTATTATGAAATTATCGTACAATTCTGTTTATATTTTGAATGCAGAATACTTTTCTTGTTTTCAAAATATATTGTTTTGTAATATATGCATTCACCTTAGATAACAGATTCAAAGTATTGCATTCATGACAATTGCTTGTTTATGTAAAAGCGTTTTTAACTTTTGTATGGTGAACAAATTATGCAATAATAATAATTCTATTGACTGGACTCCTATAATGTTAAAAATCATTATACAGTTTTTTCTCCTCGTTTCGAATGTATCTGTGTTAAACTTGAGTTCGACACAAAAGTACCAGTAGCATTGCGCATAACGTCTTTTACTACGATGATTGGTTTCTGTCAATATGTTCTGGTGTGTTTGTGGGTTTAAAAACTATCACAAACACGCAAACAACAAATTCACCCACTAGAGAGACAAAAAAAGGCATCATTATTCCATTCGTTCACCTTTTTGTCGTTCGGGTGGGTAGTCGATATGATTCTCGTGGTGGCGACCTTCAAACCCACAATAACGTAAGAACGAAAGGCAAAAATCGACCACCATAATTGACAGAGTGGTTGATCGATAGGTTTGTTAATTAGTTGACTGCACGCTTGATTTATTTATTTTCTGTTTTGACACTTCAAAGCGAATATATACGAATTAATTAAAACATTCAAAACAGTTATACGTTGATGACTAAAAAATAGACACAACGTTCTGGAGAAGTGACAGCAGAAAATCATCGAAGTTTATACAATTACGAATACCCATTCATGTACAATCCTGTACACTTTTGTAAAAAATCCTCACAGTTAATGTGAAGGTTTGTTCATACGACACATAAACACAATTCATTAGTATGCAAATAATCAGAGGAAACTTAAATATCTACATATAGTTGAGCGTAATAAGGCGCTATAAACAAGACTAAATTTGATGAATGGTGAGATATATGACAGTTAAAAAGAATAAAATTCCAGAATAGGATGTCAGTTAGCGGAAAAAATTTAAATTCTTCGATTTTTATAATGATCATTAATTACATATATATAAGATAGTCATCAGCATTGTAAGAACAATGATGCGTCACATAGCGTTTTGGATGTCCAAGAATAGAAATCCTTTATCAAAATGTAACCGAAGAAGATGTTTAGCCAAGAAACAACCTATAAAAAAGTAACAACTGAAAAACAAAATCTGCTTTGATACACAAATAACGGATTGAAATAAATATGAATCCGAACTGTTTTATCCGGCGGTTATATTGACAATTGTCTTGCTGCTCATCAATACTTTGTAATTATCACAGCACTTGTCCCGAGCAAAAAATAAACTCTGAAGCCGGTGATTAAAATCGATGTATTGCTGTTATTTAGGTTCAACCTTTTTTGAGACCATCTTCATGTCTGTCGTATTTCGTAGTCTTTGCTATTGGTTTAAAGACTTTAATGTTTACCGTAGATAACAAACTTATGCCATAAACGTGCCAATTACTGTGCTTACTGAGTAATGAAATTAAATGAAATTATTGGCACATTTATCGAACATCACCACCTTCAGCATTGCTATTTTTTCATTTAAATAATCGACATCATCAGAACTTTTTGACGAATGTACATGAAATTTAACTACACTGCCGATGACAGCTGGACTTCATTGATGTTTTGGTGATGATGCCGACATAACTGTCTAGGATTTTCAGGGCAGCACACTTTCCACATACATGTATCTGCTATCTCTGGATCTTTCAGTTTCTTTAAATCGAATCTTAAGAAAGGATTCTTGGTGAAGCGGTTGTTCTTTAACTTGATGGAGGTGAGTCTTTGTCACTTTCGATGTCTGCGCAAATAAACGCTCTTGTGGTTGCCTTTTTGATGATGTACTTGAACCGGTGCGGCCCCAGTAAGAAATATATCTTGTGCTCTTTGACTATATCAAGTCGATGATCTAGATGGTTTGTGTGGATGCAGCATGATGTCCAGTGTGAGTAGGTGGCTTCTGGCGAGCTCAATTTAGTCTCCGCCCTTTGTCTTTGCTCTCCTTTGGCAAATATACCTGCTGTCCCTGGCTAGTCTTTGTTTGCGTCCAACCTTGGCTTTCCGGTCGCCAGGACGACGGGGATATTTTTCTTTTGGGCTCTTCGCTATGGCGCTCAAACTCTTTATAAAACTGTTTAATCTGTTCGTCTTCATAGTCTGATGTTGATGCGTAAACCTGTGTGATTGTGGAGTTTTAGGTGTCGCTTAGATACGGATGGCGATATGTTTGCTGCTGGAGACTGGGATGCAACTGATGTTGTACCTTCGTAAGGGTGAAAGCGATACCACGGCGATTTTTAGAATACTCGTCTCAGAAACATATGGTGTGCTCTTTTTCTGTTCATGTTTCTCGTAAGCCTAGCTACATGACCTCGACTAGTTTGATAATCCCCCAGCGGTGGTGCTTCAGCTCGTGCGTCGGTTAGTGGATCTTGACACGCTTATGGAGTATTCTTACGTTCATGATCCTATGTTTGTTCCCTTTGATGACAACTTGTTTTATGTCTTTTTATTAACTTCGTATGAAAACTTGAAAAGTCGCAATTAAGGAAAACTTACGGTGTAAAAGCGCAAAAAGGCGTAATAACGAAAAATGAAAGGTGTAATAATTATGGATGGCAACGGTTAATCGGTTAACCGGTTATCCGTTTCTTTAGGAGGTTAACCGATTACAAAATTAATATTCGGTTACTCTTGCAGAAAAGGCATTTTTTGTTGAACGCAATACATGCTCAAATCGTTAGCACCTTTTCCTTTTCAATCAGCACACACCAGTGATAGTTT
Organism: Dreissena polymorpha; assembly: GCF_020536995.1. Taxonomy (NCBI): domain Eukaryota; kingdom Metazoa; phylum Mollusca; class Bivalvia; order Myida; family Dreissenidae; genus Dreissena; species Dreissena polymorpha. The sequence goes on along the minus strand of NC_068367.1, from coordinate 64,144,348 downwards.
TCATCCGTATGCGAAACATTAATAGACTACAACAGAATTAATGTAGTGACTGACTTAAAGGTGATAGTAATCTTGAATAGTTTTTGTCGGATATGTTCGTCCCACCGATTGTTTATGTTTATGTAAGCACTGGAACTTTTGAAAGAAACTATTGAAGTTCATCAGTGACTATTTAAACGTTTTGCTATATTGTTATGTCTGGTTATATAATTGTGTATATGTAGTAAGGATGTCATATTAAACACGGCGTTGCTAAGAAAATTAACTTGACGCAGCTTACCAAACCCCCGTACAACAAAATAATGACATCCTTCAATGCGCTCGATGGAATCTAAAGCATAACCCACATATTTGAAACTCAGTCAAGCAGAGCCAATTCAATAACTCGCGCAAGTAAACAAGTTCACTTAGTATCCCTAAACATTGCCACGCTTTGTTTTATTATTCCCCGAGCGTAAATACGCTTCATTTATTATTACATGAACAAAGATTTTGAGAGAGCGACAGTAATAAAATAAAGTAGTTTTTTTAACAAGCATCATATATTATCCCTTGATCAAAGTCACGTTTCATGTAGTATGCCATTAGCAAAAGGACTAACGCTGAATTTAAAATACCACGCTTTTAAGAAGGTTTACGCGTTTCCAAAACACGAAACTCTGTTGGGAAAACTTAAATGTTAGGGTCAGTGATTGTATAATAAATAATCCGTATATTTAATGTAATGCGACTTGTCAAAACGTGACTCATTCTCTTTTCATGTAAGGCAATACGTGCATTCAAAATTAATCGTTCCCTTAACAATCCTAATTGAACGGCGTCATATGAAAATGGGCCCTATGCCATATGCGGCCAGCGTTGCTCAAGAGCAGCCTGCGCAGTCACGTAAGGTCTCGTGGTCTCATTGGCGTACAGTGTAGCTTCTGGCAAGACCAAACGAATGCGTTAATTGGTCTGGAGCTACATTATGTCGAATAAGACCCATTTTCGCATGACGCGGATTAAATAATATTCAGTACGTTTGTGTACTAGAATATAGCCAATGTCATCGTTAAGTATAGCACTGCACTTTGGTGTTATCGCAACTTCGAAAGTCAACTATTATAAATAAAAATAAGTTGCATTTATATATCATCATGATAGTTCTCCTTTTCCTTTTCCTAATTATCATCAATTTCAGCAGTGTCATGATCATCAATATCATCATCATAAGCAGCAGTACCAGCATCAGTGGCATGCCACTGCATTAAAGTATTATTATAACCACAATTGTATCATACCCCTGCGATAAATATCATACTATTGTGTAATTTAAAAAGGGACGTGTTCGCAGATGTTCACATTATTTGAAGTGAGTCATTAAAAGCCTTTAATAGCTAGATTTTAACATCGGTGATACAGAGCTCCGGTATAAAAACAAAGACACAATTTATAAACGAAAATCAAAGCAAAGTATCTGCTTAACGAAAATCCAGTGTATGTTGAAATTTCGTCCCTGATTAGCCTTTACGGACTGCACAGGCTAATCTTGGACGACACTGTACGAACATGCCTGGATTTCTCACAACGCTGCAAGACAATCAACACGACAGAGTATATTTGCATATACATGTAATTGTTTATAAACGTCAAAGACCTTTATGATACATATATAGGTCTTTGTAAACGTATTCGTTTTTCGGATGTTTTTTTATTTATGTGGTACAAAGACAGTCGGTTAACCGGTTAACCGCTCCAATATCGAAACAGGTTAACCGGTTACGGATTTGCTTTGGTTTGCCATCCCTAGTAATAATGCAAAACGTAAAGGCATTCAAACGCTAAAAAAAGTCGCAGTAATTAAATTGGCGTTTTATTTTATTTTTAGCGTTTTTACACATTTAAGTTTGCGTAATCACGCATTTTAAAGCGTATGTACGCCTTTAGTTTTGCGTCATCGTTAAGTATATTTTATTGTATACAATTAGATTCGGAAACATAATCATTTTTGAAAAATGTTTCTTCAGCTGTGTAGTGTTTCTTCTACAGAATACACTATTTATCACCATTAAAGGAACTCCATTTAAGGAACAAACACCATTGAAAGTTATACTGGTTTTATTCACATCCGTACTCGACAAGCATACAAAACAGTGTGTCTCTGAACATGCTTTCAAAGAGGCATTAATGCCGAAGGCGTGTCCAACGAGTAGACGTGGCCAGTGCAAGCTACACCACAAGCTGTAAAATGAATGACAACAAATTAAACAAAAGTTTGTTATTTCCTTTGTTATTTTATGTTATGTGAGCTTCCACATTGCTAGCCGCGTTCTCGATTCGTTTTATCAAAGAGGAGGGAGGGCAACGTATACGAAACTCGATATCGGGAATGTGAAAAGGTCTATTGCTGTTGGACAGTTATAGCTTCAGTAACATAAGTTTTGGAAAAATGACATAAATTTTAACAATTGTGTATATATAAAAACGTCACGTGTCCGCCGCTATGTGACGGGCATCGAACCTGACCGTTATGCGCCAAACAAAAATCTTAATTTTTGAAAACAAAGAATTACTAGAAATGGCGCGGCAGAGGCCGACGCGTATCCCCACGCCGAATGTTTGACCTAGGTGTGCCCCAGGGTTGGTAATGGGGCCATGCATAGATAGGATTGACCGTATTGTCATAAGAGAAGTTCATCATCAATTTGAAGTGAATCGGTGTAGAAATGAAGAAATTATAGTAAAAGGCAATTTTGGGTGGGTGTGGTCTATGTGGGCGGGGCGCCCCAGGGTTGGTAATTGTGCCATGCATAGTTGAGATTGACCGTATTGTCATAAGAGAAGTTCAGTATCAATTTGAAGTGAATCGGTGTAGAAATGAAGAAATTATAGTAAAGGCAATTTTGGGTGGGTGTGGTCTATGTGGGCGGGGCCCCAGGGTTGGTAATGGGGCCATGCATAGTTGAGATTGACCCTAATGTCATAAGAGAAGTTCAGTATCAATTTGAAGTGAATCCGTGTAGAAATGAAAAAATTATAGTAAATGGAATTTTTTGGTGGGTGTGGCCTATGTGGGCGGGCGCCCCAGGGTTGGGATTGGGGCCATGCATAGTTGAGATTGACCCTAATGTCATAACAAAAGTTCAGTATCAATTTGAAGTGAATCCGTGTAGAAATGAAAAAAATAGAGTAAATGGAAATTTTTGGTGGGTGTGGCCTATGTGGGCGGGGCGCCCCAGGGTTGGGAATGGGGCCATGCATGGTTGAGATTGACCGTATTGTCATAAGAGAGGTCCAGTATCAATTTGAAGTGAATCGGTGTAGAAATAAAGAAGTAAATGTAAAATAACCTAAAAAAATGAGTGATAATTTCTGACGCGGCCCCACCCCAACCGCTATAACTTTTGACCCAGGGATCAGATCAAAATTCCAAATAGTGCAGGGTCGCACATATGCTCATAGCTACCATTTGTGTAAGTTTCAAGGTTCTAGTGCTTTTAGTGTAGGAGGAGATAGTGGCCAGGACGGACGGACAGACAGACGGACGGACGGCGGAGATAACCACAATATCCCCACCTTTTTTTCAAAAAGCGTGGGGATAATAAACGTATATCAGTTCAGGTAGCTTCTTTAAATGTATGGACAACACATTCCAAATTAGTCTATGTATGATATGTACTATTAATTATTGCAATGCTTTAAAATTATTCTTGCATCCGGGCTCATTTTTAGCCATTTTCAACAATCTTCTACTTTGCCGTGACTCCGAACGGTCCAAACGCCATATATTCAGGCGCGAAACATAATAAGTATTAGACTGCAACATATAAAACTGATGAAGCCGAAGCTTACATTACTACCGTTTCGTAGTTGATGATTCTGACTTGCATTATACAATTCCAGATGCAATTTGGAACATTTTTTAATTGCAAAAACTTTCAATAAAAAGAACCACAACTCAGTGCGGTGAGTAGCCAAAAGTAACCGGAAGTGAACAGTTGAAGTCACTCGTGATTACACAAAAGAAGTAACCTATTTTGGGGAAAGGCCTTGATGTTTGTCGTTTGTCTGTCTCCATTTGTTCATCTGACTGTTCGCCCGCAATATTGTGAACAGCAGTTTGTTCTGTTTTACAGACGCTAAGCACCATTTCAATATATCAAATTATATAATGAGTCCTGTAAGTTTTATATGCGGAAGTCTTACAACCTATTACACTGAATAACAGGAGGCAACTATTATTGTTAGCAACACACAAGCCGATTATTAAAAATGTTTGCATAAACATGTTATTGTTTATAAACGTTAACGTTTTTCGGAAGTATTTTTTCATTTATGTGGTACAACGATAGTCGGTTAACCGCTTGAATATCGAAACAGGTTAACCGGTTATGGATTTGCTTTGGTTTGCCATCCCTAATTAAAATACATGAATACAACAGTAAATTGATCGATTTTGTACTTTTCTAATTGGAAATTTCTCTTCACACGTTCTGTATGAATAAATTCATATTGTAGCAATGACTAATTTGAAAGGTATCCCGCCACGGCTTGTGAATCATTCATGAAGAAAAATCCCCACTGGGATGAAAGTCATTTCTATCCTTTCCATTCAATTATATATCGGTAGTGAAATTCTTTCTTGTTTCAGAGTTTCTTCAATGTGTTGAGGTATCCCTTTTCTTGTCAAAAGTAAACAAATATATTTCAAAACTTCATATCTAGTACTCAGTGCCCACATGGGTATGTGACAACAAACAATATATACAAAATAAATAGAGATGGCAAACCTAAGCAAATCCGTAACCGGTGAACCGGTTTCGATATTCGAGCGATTGACCGGTTAACCGACTTTCGTATTGACACATAAATGGAAAAAACTTCCGAAAAACGTATACGTTTATAAACAATTACATGTATATGCAAATATACTCTGTCTTGTTGATTGTCTTGTAACCTAATTACTGAAACCATGTTATCAATTAAATACTGTTTCTTTACAAATTGTGTAGGTCCTTTAAATTGGAAATATACATTTGGAATCCAATACTTAGTCATTTCTGAAAGTCATTTCCGACATTGTTTACATGCTTGCCGGTGAACTTTGATGTTTCTCTGTTGTAATATTACCTTCATATCATTTACCCATAATTATTGTTCCTTACCTTGACCAATGAAAGCTAGTGCAGAATTCGAATTATGTTGTGTTTTATAAACACTCATTATCCTTTAAGAATTACTTGCATTAACAATTTGTTGATTAATAACATGTGTCAATTAGCGTAAATATACTTTGCAATAAGCATAGTGGTTTCCTTACCTCTGTTGTTAAGGCCTGTTTATACTCAATGTCTTTATAAGGGTGTTTAAGTTTGCAATAGTTGTTAAAACAACAGTTATCGGGTGTAATCACAGTGTCCAGCTTTATTGATTTGATCAAGCATTGGTAGTCAACACAATGACACAATAAAACCTGTTCATTAATCCGCTGCACCCTGTTACTTTACAACTCTAATCGCTTTTGATCCGCATATGCCCCGGGGTGGTAATTGCCGATAATTTTCGATAAGATAAGCGGATTAGCCAATACAGTGAAATGAAGTAAAACAGTGAAATGAAGTAAAACAAAACTTACGATTTTAGCATTTATTGCTATCAAACAAAAATTTCCGAAGAGTAACCGAATATTAATATTGTAACCGGTTAACCTCCTTAAGAAACGGATAACCGAATAACCGTTGCCATCCCAAAAAAATAAATCATAACAGTATAAGTAAAACCTGGAGAAAAAAAACTTTTTATTTAAGTTCAAATTCAGCATTAACAACAGCAGTAATTTATTGATGAAATGAAGTTCGAATGTCTCGAAACTGTGTAAATTTCAGGCAATGGTGCTAGCGTATATGCACATAACTATGTAGTTCATTTGGGCTGTTGACAAAATGAAGCCGATTGCATTTAAAGTAAAATAGACATACAACTCAATAGCTAAATTTACAATTCCAAATATATAATTCACTATGTTTGAAAGCTGCTGCTTTTATAATTTGTATGTTACCCTAACAGAAACTCAACGTAATTATTGTCACCTAACGCATATATGAAAACCACTAAGCTGACCAAGTGCCGTTCATGGGATTCTTGACCCAAATTATATCCGAGGACCAAAGCTGTCTGTCTTTAATTTTTAGAGGCACAGATCTCTGTAGTGGACTAAATGGTGTATAGCCTCTTTCAGTCATGAACTGTATGATCCCAGTCCCAACATCTGATAGTTTATGGTGCATCCATTCCATTAATAGAAATTTAACATCTACCTCTTTAAAAAACTGTTTTCCGCCTAACATAGCTTTGAGCTCATATGTTTCTATGTCCATTTTGATTAACACGGATTGATTTCTGAATATGGGAACTAAATCGTCAAGTACAATAGCAACAGAGCTATTTTCGTCACTAACAAAACTTGTGCTGCTTACTTCGCCGACCATTTGAAGACCGCCAATATTTTTTCTGTCTTCCTTAAATCCAACGGTTTCAGTTTTGTCAGAGAGCGCGTTCCAGATTAGCGTTACCATTTTTGTAAGATTTCCTTTTTGAAGTGACGTCGTGAGCATCTCCAGGTTCTTCCGATTGGCGTCGAGCGCAGTCACCTGTCGACCAAACTTGGCGATGGCAAGGGTATATACACCAACGTTGCACCCAAAATCCAAGAAAACTGTATCTGGAGTTTCTTGAATTATATTCACCACTAAACGAATAAGATCTCCTTCCCAGTTACCGTTGTCAATAATGGACTTGGAAACATAGATATCTATCGCAGGATCGTACACACATATGGGAGTGTTACCTATTGATTGAATCTTAAGATCAACGCATTTGTGAATCTGCTTTGCACTTGAATAGTCAGCAGACGTATTAAAAAAGCGCACATAACTTGTGAATCTTAATGTATTTGAAATAACTGGCTTTGCCACTGTGTCTGGCTTATAAATTATCAACGGTAAGGTCAAGCTTAACACTTGTCCGTCGGTTTGGTTGACGTTTCCGGAATATCTGGTGAGTAATTTGATATCCGGTAATGGCTTGTAAACAACACGGAATACTCCAACACAAATGCACATAAACACGATTACAATTAATAAACGTTTGATTTTGTTTAACTGTACCATTGTCACACAATGTTTATGTTAAACTAAATGTATAGCTCACAGTTTTACACGATTCCCTGTCCTTAAACATATTCAATCTTCTTGTTAGCTTGTATGCACTTACATTTTATACAGTCGAGAAGATAACACACCAATCTAAACTTCTGCGCCTATCACTAACAAAGCGTCCGCTTGCCGTTCATGGACGATTAAATCCGACTGATCATTGTGATAAAACCTAAGTGCTACACAGACCGAATACCGCCTTAGCTATGACACTATCCTCTGCGTGATTTAAAGGACAAAAGCATTGGTGCGACTCTAAAGTGAAATCTGATACGTAGAGGTAATCAAAGCGCTGAAGGCACTGAAGTTGTTCGATATTGCAAAATCTTAGACGCAACTCAGTTTTCAAAATTATGTTATAGCTTTTTCACCCCCGGAAACCCGATATGATGTAAAAAGTTGGACGTGCTTGAACAAGTTTCCGAAAAAATTTGCTGAGTTTCGGTAGGGTAAGTAAATCCAGTTCTATAATTGTTTAAAGGCATTTTTGAATTGAAATATATGTTGGTATATGCAAAGGAGGTATTATCATGTATGTTAGAGAAGTCCTGGTTATTATATTTCAGGATTTATTGAAATATGGCTATTTGAAGTCGACGATTCAGGGATTTTCACCTATTTAGCACTTTATTTACAAGTTTCTTTAAAGGTATGCCAGTGAACAAAGTTTTTGCACCGAAAATGATATCAACCAAGGTCCCCCGCCTCATATATCCGCCCGGATTTCTTACAAAAAATCGTATTTGTGGAGAAATTTGACTTTCCATTCAACATGTTGATGGAAAAAGGATATGACCCGGTGCAGTGCCAAATATGTCAAGATATGACAGGAGTGCAGTTCATTTATAAACTTAAAACCTCACCATTACAACTGATTTATGCGCTTTGCATGCTTGTTACTTGCACTGAGACTTTTCATACTTACTTTTTGGTAACCGTTAAAAATAATTGTGGAGTAAATGATACTCTTACGTAGAAAACAAACACATACTATCCTGAACACTTGCACTGGATTCCGGTAATTGCTCAATCCCCATTGACTGTCATAGACACCTTATGAAAGTGTAATCATTTAGACGTTATTAAGGGACTCCAGCGCCAGATTTACTAATGAAAGGAAAACGCTGAACATTTTCGGAATAAACATGATTAAATATAAATATATAATAAATATCAATTAATAAATATGGTTGCATCCTTGCCAAATTCTTACGCATGAAAGCTGAACATGTATATATTTTCGAGATGTTTGGACTTCAGCCGGATAACATATTTTAAAATAATAGTTTCATCAGTTATCACATGAATACATTATTAATTTGAATCATTGGACACGAAAAAGAATTGGTTTACTCGAACATTAGCTGACCAACAAGCGAGCTCATATTTATTATCAGTTATCGAAATTATGTCCAATGGTTTTAAATAAATAGTCTGTTCACACACTATTTACTGGTGTATACGTCATACAACGTATAGTTGTACCTGTATAAATCAATTGCTTTACATTGTCAATGATTTTCAAACAATAAAAAAACAACAGATACAAATAAGCTGGCAATTAACTAAGCTTCAGAATGGATATAATTATGAAACCTCTAAGTTCAATGAAAATGACCTTAAAGCATCAGACTAGGCATAAATCAGCTTGAATAGTGAGCATTTAAGATTATAAATGAACTGCAACCCTGTCATATCTTGACATCTTTGGCACTGCCCCGGGTCATATCCTTTTTTCATCAACATGTTGAATGTAAAGTCGAATTTCTCCACCACTAAGAATTATTTTAATAAACCCGGGCGGATATGTTCCGCGGGGACATTGGTTGATATCATTTCGGTGCAAAAAGCTTTTCCTTTAAAGAAATTTGTAAATAAAGTGCTAGATAGGGGACAAAAGCATGCATCGTCGAATACAAAAAGCCAAATTTCAATAAATCCTGAATAATACTAACCAGGATTTGGCTAACATACATGATAATACATCCTTTGCATTTATCAAAAGATAAAAATAATTTGCTTACCCTACATAAAATCAGAAAAAAATATAAAAAAACTTTTCCAAGCACGTCCAACTATTCAAACCATATCGGGTTTCCGGGGGTGTTTTTATATCGCAAGTTTGAAATAAACACAACCCATTCAAACTTATAAAGATTGCGTCTTAAAGCACAGGTCGAGATGTGTGTGTACTGCTTATATTCATATTTATGTTAAAGAGATACATGTAACTTAGACAAAATAACAACAATTGTTCTCTTTTTTCAAATGGTTGCTGCACTTGATACCATCTTTAGAATTTTGGTTGCCTTGCTAAAGACCAACACGCCTAGAATAATGTACATGTTGTGTTATGGGTTTCTAATACTTTATCTATTTTCTTTAAATAATTGAGCAACAATTTTGCCGACATGGCATACTTTTAATGCATCATGCAGGCCCGTACCCAGGGGGGTGGGCCCAGGGGCCCGGGCCCTCCCAGCTGGCTGTTGGGTTATGTTTTTTTTTAAATTATGGGCCTATTGCAAATTTTTCTCTCCTGAAACACAGTACACTTTCACTCAATACAAAAGAGCAGACGTGTTTTCTTGTCCCTGTTAAACAAAAGGATTAGCGCTAATTTACTCGCCGGTGGAGATAAGCCCTTAGGCAATGTTTTCTGATCTCCTTGTACCCACATCCCCGATCAGTCAATTACCCCTTGGGATCTTGAATGCTTGATTAAACAGGTCTTTTGATTGACCAAGGAAAGAGAAGCAGCGAATGAAAACAACTGACACAGGAGTTCGTAGGTCTGGACATTGCTTACGTTAATAATTTGTGAAAAACAAATAATGTTGGAAGCAATAAGGCGGTGATGTTGATAATCGTCTTTGTCTTAGTCCAAGGCCCATAACTTCTCAAAAATAAATGAACCGGAACGAAACTGACACTTCATCTGTAAGTCATGTAGCTAGACTCACACACCAAATATTGGGTCAATATCTTAAAGCTATTTGGAAAAAAAGCCGGAAAATGAAATGCCGGACGGATGGACAGACGGACAGTCCGACTGCTATATGCCATCCTACCGAGAGCATAAACATCAGCTCTACATTTGAAAGAGTTGCGTAAAAAACCTCCTGAAAACGGTTGTTATAGTTCGATTGGTCATTGTCGGCTCGGGTACTATTAAATGTTCTACAAAACTCTGACTCTAGGATAGGCGCCTCCCCCCCCCCCGGAGAGGTGCCACCTCAAAGATTTTTCACTGGGCGGATATATAACCCCTCAATGTTTTTTATTTGGCGGAGAACATCCCTCCTGCTAAAAGTTAGGGGGCGAAGTAATGTCCTCTTGACAGAATTGATGACCCGGATAAGTGCACCCTTAATTTTGTCTTCCCCTTAAAGTACACCATGAGCAGATTGATCCTGCAGGATTTGTCTATTCAGGTGGTGCCTTATAAACGAGGAAAATTGTGTGTGTTGTTTTTTTCCCTACGAGTATTCGTATACTAAATCACAGTGTGTGTAAGTGTGTTAGTGTGTGTGGAGTTGTATATCCGACCATTCGTTAATATCCTTTTAAATGATACACATGTATGTGCTGTTTATTCTAACTGATCCATCGAGAAACTTGACCGAACGTACAAGTCATGCAGAAACTGCGTAATTGTTTGGTTCAGATGGACGCCCTGCAGTAATGCTATTATTATAATATTTGGAAGAAGGAATGCAAACTTTAAAAATCAAACAACTGTATTAAGAAATGTATAACAACGTATGACTGACATATAACCATAATTTTATTTTCTCTTTGAATTCAAATTTCCTCTAAAGTTTCATAATAAATTCGTAATAAAATGTTTATCATCTACTACACATTTTCACTTTCACCTTCATCAACACAGATTAACCATCACAATCGTCTACAACTCCGACATTTGTTTGGAATTTTCTATATAATAACCGATTTCCGGAGGTTTTTTAAGAAACGCTTTCAGATATTGAGCAGATTTTTGGCATCCGGAGAGGCGCCCCCTCGGAGAGGTGCTCCCCGGAGAGGTGCCCCCTAATTTTAAGGGGGCAGAGAGGTGCCCTCCAAGCAAATCTGGAGGGGCGGATAAGTGCCCCATGTCAGAATTTAGTGGGCGGATATCTGCCCCTCACAATAATTTAAATGGCGGATAAATGCCCCCATTGGGACTTTCATCTGTTCCAGTTTGCAATCAACCCAGACACTAACCGTAAGAACAATTCGCAATTTATCGCACCGCCTGGTGCTCTTCCATGTGCAATGGCGCCAAGACGTATGCGGCGAACAGAACAACTGCTGCAGAGAAGAAGCAAGCCCGAAAGGCCCGTGTTGCAAGCCCAACTGGAGACGTCCCTCCTCTTTGTACAAGAATATTCCGTGCCAGGATCGGCCTCAGCAGCCATTTGCGCACACACAGACAAAGCCAGTCCCAGACCTAAAGATGACTTGAGTGGTCCTAGTCGAGTCGACGGACGAACGAACGAATGAACAATCCAAATTGTTAACGAAATAATTTAGAAACAAATAAATGTATTTATGTACAATAATTTATATCGTAGGATTTGATGGATTGTAATAAATATCAATGTTAAATGGATACTTCATGTGTTTACTTCTATCCTTATCGCAATATTTGATGAATGAGCAATGTCACTATTAATTAAAGTATGCTACTAATCATTCTATTCTTTGTTAACTTCTGTCATCACCTTATTTTCATCATACTTAATCTATGTATTTTACTTATGTTATTTTGTATTTTGCTTCAGATGGGGGATAAAGTAATATGTGAATCGCGCTCTGAGAAACAAACCTTTATTGGTTAATCACATAACAAGTAACATATGAGTCATTAGTAAGATACCGTTCGCGAACTTTAGATTCTACTTTTGTGCAAAAAAATAAATAATAAAGTATGGACATGACATGATTACTTGACATTGCACATGTTCACGCTTTTTCCGCGCGTTGTTGTAGCAGAAAGGCATCAAATATATGCATTTTCAGTTGAGCCCAATGTTAGGAATTGATAGTAATAGTTTACCGGGACTGAATGAGCATTTTCACATGTTGTATGATAATGTTCAATAAGTTTCATTTAATTAAAATCATGACCATACCGATTACAAACTTTTTTAATAGACGCCGCAGACGGCAAATGTTTAGATTCTCAATCAAAACTTTTTCAATATGGCGAGAAATCTTTTCACATTTTGCCGTTCTCATAATAAAAGTATTTATCCTATTATTTAACATAGTTGAGTTGTCATAACACTGGTATTAATGGTATGACTTCAATAGAGTGGTCCGGTCTTATGAAATGTAATTTGTTTGACCTAGGTTTGACCTAGGTATTAAAGTATCGGTGGATTAATTGTTAACAAAATCGATTGTGATTGGGTTTAACTTGTATTTATCCAAAGGGTTTGTTAAAATCTGTCTTAGTTTTACAACAGCATTTCAAAATGGAATAAACGCTTAAGCTATTATAATAATAGCATTACTGCAGGGCGTCCATCTGAACCAAACAATTACGCAGTTTCTGCATGACTTGTACGTTCGGTCAAGTTTCTCGATGGATCAGTTAGAATAAACAGCACATACATGTGTATCATTTAAAAGGATATTAACGAATGGTCGGATATACAACTCCACACACACGAACACACTTACACACACTGTGATTTAGTATACGAATACTCGTAGGGAAAAAAACAACACACACAATTTTCCTCGTTTATAAGGCACCACCTGAATAGCCAAATCCTGCAGGATCAATCTGCTCATGGTGTACTTTAAGGGGAAGACAAAATTAAGGGTGCACTTATCCGGGTCATCAATTCTATCAAGAGGACATTACTTCGCCCCCTAACTTTTAGCAGGAGGGATGTTCTCCGCCAAATAAAAAACATTGAGGGGTTATATATCCGCCCAGTGAAAAATCTTTGAGGTGGCACCTCTCCGGGGGGGGGAGGCGCCTATCCTAGAGTCAGAGTTTTGTAGTACATTTAATAGTACCCGAGCCGACAATGACCAATCGAACTATAACAACCGTTTTCAGGAGGTTTTTTACGCAACTCTCTCTCGGTAGGATGGCATATAGCAGTCGGACTGTCCGTCTGTCCATCCGTCCGGCATTTCATTTTCCGGCTTTTTTTCCAAATAGCTTTAAGATATTGACCCAATATTTGGTGTGTGAGTCTAGCTACATGACTTACAGATGAAGTGTCAGTTTCGTTCCGGTTCATTTATTTTTGAGAAGTTATGGGCCTTGGACTAAGACAAAGACGATTATCAACATCACCGCCTTATTGCTTCCAACATTATTTGTTTTTCACAAATTATTAACGTCAGCAATGTCCAGACCTACGAACTCCTGTGTCAGTTGTTTCCATTCGCTGCTTCTCTTTCCTTGGTCAATCAAAAGACCTGTTTAATCAACCATTCAAGATCCCAGGGGGTAATTGACTGATCGGGGATGTGGGTACAAGGAGATCAGAAAACATTGCCTAAGGGCTTATCTCCACCGGCGAGTAAATTAGCGCTAATCCTTTTGTTTAACAGGGACAAGAAAACACGTCTGCTCTTTTGTATTGAGTGAAAGTGTACTGTGTTTCAGGAGAGAAAAATTTGCAATAGGCCCATTATTAAAAAAATAAACATAACTCAACAGCCAGCTGGGAGGGCCCGGGCCCCTGGGCCCACCCCCTGGGTACGGGCCTGCATGATGCATTAAAAGTATGTCATGTCGGCAAAATTGTTGCTCAATAATTTAAAGAAAATAGATAAAGTATTACAAACCCATAACACAACATGTACATTATTCTAGGCGTGTTGGTCTTTAGCAAGGCAACCAAAATTCTAAAGATGGTATCCAGTGCAGCAACCATTTGAAAAAAGAGAACAATTGTTGTTATTTTGTCTAAGTTACATGTATCTCTTTAACATAAATATGAATATAAGCAGTACACACACATCTCGACCTGTGCTTTAAGACGCAATCTTTATAAGTTTGAATGGGTTGTGTTTATTTCAAACTTGCGATATAAAAACACCCCCGGAAACCCGATATGGTTTGAATAGTTGGACGTGCTTGGAAAAGTTTTTTATATTTTTTTCTGATTTTATGTAGGGTAAGCAAATTATTTTTATCTTTTGATAAATGCAAAGGATGTATTATCATGTATGTTAGCCAAATCCTGGTTAGTATTATTCAGGATTTATTGAAATTTGGCTTTTTGTATTCGACGATGCATGGATTTGTCCCCTATCTAGCACTTTATTTACAAATTTCTTTAAAGGAAAAGCTTTTTGCACCGAAATGATATCAACCAATGTCCCCGCGTAACATATCCGCCCGGGTTTATTAAAATAATTCTTAGTGTTGGAGAAATTCGACTTTACATTCAACATGTTGATGAAAAAAGGATATGACCCGGGGCAGTGCCAAAGATGTCAAGATATGACAGGAGTGCAGTTCATTTATAAACTTAAATGCTCACTATTAAAGCTGATTTATGCCCAGTCTGATGCTTTAAGGTCATTTTCATTGAACTTAGAGGTTTCATAATTATATCCATTCTGAAGCTTAGTTAATTGCCAGCTTATTTGTATCTGTTGTTTTTTATTGTTTGAAAATCATTGAAAATGTAAAGCAATTGATTTATACAGGTACAACTATACGTTGTATGACGTATACACCAGTAAATAGTGTGTGAACAGACTATTTATTTAAAACCATTGGACATAATTTCGATAACTGATAATAAATATGAGCTCGCTTGTTGGTCAGCTAATGTTCGAGTAAACCAATACTTTTTCGTGTCTAATGATTCAAATTAATAATGTATTCATGTGATAACTGATGAAACTATTATTTCAAAATATGTTATCCCTCTGAAGTCCAAACATCTCGAAAATATATACATGTTCAGCTTTCATGCGTAAGAATTTGGCAAGGATGCAACCATATTTATTAATTGATATTTATTATATATTTATATTTAATCATGTTTATTCCGAAAATGTTCAGCGTTTTCCTTTCATTAGTAAATCTGGCGCTGGAGTCCCTTAATAACGTCTAAATGTATACACTTTCATAAGGTGTCTATGACAGTCAATGGGGATTGAGCAATTAACGGAGTCCAGTGCAAGTGTTCAGGATAGTATGTGTTTGTTTTCTACGTAAGAGTATTATTTACTCCACAATTATTTTTAACGGTAACCAAAAAGTAAGTATGAAAAGTCTCAGTGCAAGTAACAAGCATGCAAAGCGCATAAATCAGTTGTAATGGTGAGGTTTTAAGTTTATAAATGAACTGCACTCCTGTCATATCTTGACATATTTGGCACTGCACCGGGTCATATCCTTTTTCCATCAACATGTTGAATGGAAAGTCAAATTTCTCCACAAATACGATTTTTTGTAAGAAATCCGGGCGGATATATGAGGCGGGGGACCTTGGTTGATATCATTTTCGGTGCAAAAACTTTTTTCACTGGCATACCTTTAAAGAAACTTGTAAATAAAGTGCTAAATAGGTGAAAATCCCTGAATCGTCGACTTCAAATAGCCATATTTCAATAAATCCTGAATAATAATAACCAGGACTTCTCTAACATACATGATAATACCTCCTTTGCATATACCAACATATATTTCAATTCAAAAATGCCTTTAAACAATTATAGAACTGGATTTACTTACCCTACCGAAACTCAGCAATTTTTTTCGGAAACTTTTTCAAGCACGTCCAAAACCAAAGCAAATCCGTCACCGGTTAACCTGTTTCGATATTGGAGCGGTTAACCGGTCAACCGACTGTCTTTGTACCGCATAAATAAAAAAAACATCCGAAAAACGTATACGTTTACAAAGACCTACAAAATATGTATTTTATAGGTCTTTGACGTTTATAAACAATTACATGTATATGCAAATATACTCTGTCTTGTTGATTGTCTTGCAGCCTAATTACTTGTGCGTTGTGAGAAATCCAGGCATGTTCGTACAGTGTCGTCAAAGATTATCCTGTTCAGTCCGTAAAGGCTAATCAGGAACGAAATTTCAACATACACTGGATTTTCGTTAAGCAGATACTTTTCTTTGATTTTCGTTTATAAATTGTGTCTTTGTTTTTATACCGGAGCTCTGTAGCACCGATGTTCAAATATAGCTATTAAAGGCTTTTAATGACACACTTCAAATAATAATCTGCGAACACGTCTCTTTTTAAATTACACAATAGTATGATATTGATCACAGGGGTATGATGCAATTGTGGTTATAATAATACTGAAATGCAGTGACATGCCACTGATGCTGGTACTGCTGCTGATGTTGGCACTGCTGCTAATGATGATGATATTGATAATCATGACACTGATGATAATTAGGCAAAGGAAAAGGAGAACTATCATGATGATATATAAATGCAACTTATTTTTATTTATAATTGTTGACTTTCGAAGTTGCGAAAACACCAAAGTGCAGTGCTATACTTAACTATGGCATTGGCTATATTCGAGTACACAAACGTACTGAGTATTATTTGATCCGCGTCATGCGAAAATGGGTATTATTCGACATATGTAGCTCCAGACCAATTAACGCCAATGAGACCACGAGACCTTGAGTGACTGCGCAGGCTGCTCTGGAGCAACGCTGGCCGCATATAGCATAGGGCCCATTTTCATATGACGCCGTTCAATTAGGATTGTTATGGGAACGATTACTTTTTAATGCACGTATTGCCTTACATGAAAAGAGAATGAGTCACGTTATGACAAGTCACATTACATTAAATATACGCATTATTTATTATAAAATCACTCGCCCGAACATTAAAGTTTTTCCAACAGGGTTTCGTGTTTTGGAAACGCGTAAACATTCTTAAAAGCGTGGTATTTGAAATTCAGCGTTAGTCCGTTTGCTAATGGCATACTACATGAAACGTGACTTTGATCAAGGAAAAATAAATAATAAATGAAGCGTGTTTATCTTAATGGGATAATATATGATGCTTGTTAAAAACAACTTTATTTTATTACTTTGGCTATCTCAAAATCTTAGTTCATGTAATAATAAATGAAGCGTTTTTACGCTTCGGGGAATACTAAAACAAAGCGTGGTAATGTTAATGATTCTGAGTGAACTTGTTTACTTGCGCGAGTTGTTGAAATGACTCTGCTTGGCTGAGTTTTAAATATGTGGGTTATGATTTAGACTCCATCGAGAGCATTGAAGGATGTCATTATTTTGTTGAACGGGGGTTTGGTTAGCTGCGTCAAGTTAATTTTCTTAGCGAAGCCGTGTTTAATATGACATCCTTACTTCATATACACAATTATATAACCAGACATAACAATATAACAAAACGTTTAAATAATTACTGATGAACTTCAATTGTTTCTATCAAGAGTTCCAGTGCTCACATAAACATAAACAAACGGTGGGACAAACATGTCCGAATATAACTATTCAAGATTACTATCACCTTTAAGTCAATCACTACATTAATTCTGGTGTAGTCTATTTATGCTTCTCATACAAATGAAAATTACCCGGTATCACTGGTGTGTGCTGATTGAAAAATAAAAATGTGCCAACGATTTGAGCATTTATCGCGTTCAACAAAAAAATGCGTTTTCTGCAAGAGTAACCGAATATTAATTTTGTAATCGGTTAACCTCCTAAAGAAACGGATAACCGGTTAACCGATTAACCGTTGCCATCCCTAGTCGTAACAGAAAAAATGGCGATGACCTACACATTTGCACAGTGTTATATATATAGACTTGAACGCGTTCTGGCAATACTAAGTCTTAAAGGAATGTTTTTATGTTTTATTTATAACGATGACATGAAAAGTTAAACAATGCACGTACGATGTATGAACATTTGTTAGTGTAATGTTTGGCATTATTGGAAGAAAGAAAGCCATATTGTTATGTTAAATAAGTTATATTTAATGTTATGGTATTGACGTATTACTCAGACTTTAAGTGATTTGGTAAACACGTATATGAACGAGTTAGTACACAGAACTGTTCCTGTAATATTTAGGGATACATATTTTAACCACGTTATCTAGGATGATATTTCACCCCATTCAAAAACCATGAATCCTTGAAAGAAGCGATTTAGCTCAAGTCACGAGGTCATTTAAGGTTATGTTTGTTTCGGTTAAAACAGTTGAAGTCATCCGAAAATATAAATAATATATTTCGTGTCAACAGTGATGTCATTCATATGGTTTCTCCTCTGCATACTGCCGTCTACGGATAAGGATTCCTAAGGTGCAAATACGTATCTCAGATACGACTGAAATCATGTGAAGTCGAATAGTTTTCGAAAAATATAAATTAACGGTATAACAAGTTTGTTTTATTTAAATTGATTGATGTAACTGTAACGTTGTATTGAAGACAACACATGGATATCAATATCAATGTTCAAACAAATGAAACATAACAACTGCGAACCTTTATTTTATGATAAGTCTAAAGGAATATCAATTCCCTCACAAATCGATGTGCACTTCCAACGCGCTATTACATGTAAAAACGCACAGCAATGTGTTAAGTTACGGTAATTATAATCAATGAATGGAGTAATTATTATCAATGAATGGCAGTGAAGCGTACGTTGACATTGAAATAAATATACCGTCATGACTTATACAGTCTTACCAATGCGAAGCAGACAATTACGTGGTCAAAATAAGGGGCTAAAAATAGAGGAATGACCTTTAATTCTTATTGTTTAAAATATATACATAAAGATTTAAATTACAAATTACATTTTATACAAAACAAAATACAAAAAGTCTAATCACGTCGCAAACATTGCTTATCTCAGTAGGCGCGCGCAAATCAATGTCAT
The DNA here is from genome assembly GCF_020536995.1 of Dreissena polymorpha. Taxonomy (NCBI): domain Eukaryota; kingdom Metazoa; phylum Mollusca; class Bivalvia; order Myida; family Dreissenidae; genus Dreissena; species Dreissena polymorpha. The sequence goes on along the minus strand of NC_068367.1, from coordinate 64,125,253 downwards.
TGTCATCATTTGAAATTTTGCCAACAAAGATATAAGAGAATAATAACAAGTCATATTGAAAAGTATTGATTTTGATTGCAATGGAGCGTGTTTGTTTCTAACCACGCGGAAAACTCATGTTGTGGCAGTTTAAATTATCTCTCGCACAATGTCACTATCGTGTGAAGCAATAGGCTAATACGCGAACTGATAACTAGCAATTATTTGGGACATGCATGGGACTGAAAGAACATAACCTGCTCCTGTAATCAGATATCTGGTTACCGCTTGAGTTTGTTCAATACACAATTCTGTCTGCTGCTTCCTTGTTGAAGGCAAAATGTTCACGTAAATTACAGGTGTAATAATGACTAGTTATGTCGGGAGAAATAAATACGTATCACGTTAACCAGGTGACTGCTTATTCAATGTGACATCTAGGTAATGAAGAACTGTATATAAAAAGTCATTTGTCTATAGCCACACAACAATTCCATGAACAATTGAGCCTTGCAATCCCATAACGGTCTATAAAACTGCCAGCTGACTTAGTTTGTATTCTTTATCCATATTATATCCACAGACCAGGACATCCGGCTTTTAATTTTCAACCACTCTGATGTCAGTGTGTTGAACGGTGTATACTTTTTTCTGTCATAAACTGTATTATTTTACTTCCAATCTCTGAGTTTTTATGGTAAAACCATTCCATAATCTGATTCTTAACATCGACCTGTTCAAATTATTTTTTTCCTCCCATCATTGCCTTGAGCTCGTACTTTTCTATGTCCATTTTTATAAACACAGAATTTTTTCTGAACAACGGCACTAAATCGTCCAGTACAATGGCAACAGAGCTATTTGAATCACCTAACACTGTTGTGTTGGTTACTCCGCTCACCATTTGAAGGCCGCCGATATTTCTGTTGGTTGTCCTCCTTAAATACAACTGTTTCAGCTTTGTCAGAGAGCGCGTTCCAGATCAGCATTACCATTTCAGTAATATTTCCCTTCTGAAGTGACGTAGTCAGCATCTCAATGTTCTTCCTGTTGGCATCAAGAGCGGTCACTGGTCGACCAAACTTAGCTACGGCAAGGGTATACACACCCACGTTGCAACCGAGGTCTAACAATACTATACGTGGGTCGTTTTGAAGTATGTTTAGCACTTTCTGTATGTTTCCAACTTCCCAATTTCCATTGGCTTTTATAGTTCTAGAAACATGAATATCTATCGCAGGATCGTATACACAAATGAGAATCTTCTTGACTGATGGAATCCTCAGCGCAACGCATTTATGAATCTACTTTGCACTGGAATAATCCACAGACGTGTCAAACACGCGCACACAGTTGCCATAGCCAGGCATACAACTTCTTGACGACGTAATAATAACACTCTTCTGCACAACTGAAACATTGACGCTATTACTTGTCGCAATTGAGAACCCAGTGGACCTTAATTTGTATTTCGATGCATTGAATATTAATACAAAGTTGCTTACCGGGCGAAAATATGCGCTACTCGAACACGAAAAACTCAAAAACGACGCCATTTTGAAAGTAATTTCCAATTAACCTCATTTTAACCCGGTAAGCTCCCGCATACCCATCCCCCTTGCCCACCTGGTTGTACTGGTATATTGTTGTAAACATTACGCGTTCGTGCGATTTTGATATTAGAATATCTAGGACTTGATCCACGATGTCTACACAGGCTAATCTGGTATGGCACTTTTCTCCGCATACACTTGATTTTCGTTAAGAGCGACCTTCTTTAAAGGAAAAATTGAATATCGTCGAAACTTGTCGCCCCTGATGAGCCTGTGTGGACTCTTAGAACCACAGCCATTGAATCTATTTTCTCCAGATTGCGGCTTTATCGTTTTAGGGTCAGCAGAAACAATAATGAGGAAGTCAGCAAAATTACATGTATACGGAAAAACAGCGAGACAGCGAGCTCAAGAGGTCGAGGAGGCAGACATATGTCAAACTCATGGCAAAATGAGGTAATCTTTCCAACCTGCTTCACCATTTTCCTCATAAGATTCGATATAGGCTCTACATATTTTTCTTGATCATATGGGTCCAAAAAGGTTGTACGATAACTTAACTTTATTAAATGGGCCGATATATGTATCGTTGTTTGGTTAAAAAGGTTATACATTAACGATTTGTTTATATTCGCCAATATATAGGTTCTAAATATAATGCCTGCTCAGTGTTCATTCTGAGCAGCGCCATTGCGGGATTCCCAAAAACAAAGGACCTTTTTTACTTCGTTTACGGACCCACTGTCGCAAAGTGTGCAACGTTTTCCCGCGCTCCAAAAAAATAATGATGCAAAACTTTTTTTCCTCTTGAATAAATGGTGCGATAAAACCGTTTGTTATATATATTTTACCGTGATTGTTGCGTCCTTTTTTCATGCCGAATAAGCAGTCGTAACTGCTTGGCCTGCAAGCCGAAAAATATCACGTAAACCGGAACTAGAAATATCCGGTCGACAAATGAACAGGTATTCCAGCATTCTCTCAAACCTGATTACCACCGAAAACTATTTTGCGTATTATATACACAAACATTATCAAACAATTAACAGTAATTTTGACATAAGAGTGCTTTATTCTTTGCAAACTGTTATTTTTGTTGGGAGTACTAACTGAAACAATTTAAGAATTTGCCCGAAACCTGTATAAAATAACTGCATAGATTGATATGTGGTTAATCTTTTTAATGAGGATAACAAGGTCGATAATACCTTGAATAGACCAAATTTGTTTAGTGTTACTGTAACATGTAATTTTTTAAAGAGATTTTCTTTAAATGGCAAATTTATTATCTGATATTGCATCATGTTTTCAGCAGCAAAGGTAAGCGTCCTTCTATCTAATTAAATGATCCAAGCTAGTCTAAAACACCATACGTGTAGCGCGTGCAGGATTTTTGATAGTTACATGTTTGGGGTCCATATTATGTGGCTTAATCAATTGAACATCGCTTTATGTATATCTCGACTGTGTAAACACTATAAAACAATCACTTAAAAAACAATGACGTGTATTTGTCTATGCAAACACGACTTAGGTGGGTGATAATAATGGGTCAACACCATAACATGTAGAATGAATGCATTAATAAATATTGATACATTAGAGCATTTTCAAGATCTTCCTATATGACACAAAGTACAAATTCTGGTTCAACCTATTAAGAATCATAATAGTGTTAAGAAAGATACGCTTAAATAAAATTGTAGCTTTCAATACAATCAAGCTAAAATAACTAGATTTAAACTAATCGTATTTGCACATCGATGTGTTTTAAATAAAGGCTAAAAATTCTACATTACAGTGCAGTGAATTGTATGGCATCATTTATGTAAATAAACGTGTAAAACAATTCTGAAAGGCACGATATCGAAATACGGTTTTTTAAATGCTTATCATGTATTTCAATGAGTATACATAAACAGTGCAAATGTCAAATATATTTTACAGGATCAAACTTAATAAATAGTGAAAATGATTGTAGAATGTCTTTTAAAACTTTCGTCTTGCAAGGCAGTGCATATTTGCAGAAATTATCGGTTAACATGTGGCAAAAGTGACAAAAAGTAAGAAAGTTGTGTTAAATCCACAACAGTAAAGACGTGTTTGCAGTTAAGACAAAGACTTCTATAGATGTGGTGTATCATTAAAAGTAAAATATTATGTACACAACTCTACACATTATCAGAAATATTGACAAGCAATACAAGAAAATTGTCTTGTCAAAACTGTGTCAGTTTGCAATTTGAAAATAATGAGAAAAATACGTGCATGTTCCTTTCATCATTAATTTTAGTTATGCCCATGAAGACAGAAACATCCCTAATAAAACCTGCATGATGTTGACAATAAGCTGAACAATGAATTTTTTAATGTAAATGCTAATAAACATTTTGTCTTAAGTGAAAATTAAGATCTTTTTGGAGCTTTGTACGGCAAAGGGCCTTCACAGCGTATAAGATGCTTCACACACAACCATGGAATGGGGAATCGTTTACATATTTGTTTTGTCATTTATTCAATGAGGCCAATGTTAGTTTCAACAGTCTGTTTTATCTCATAGACTTTACTTTTGCCAACAAAAAAATTGCTATGGAGTACATTTTATCCTACATGGTGATGGTACGTCAATGCAGACTTGATGATTGGATAAGCCAAATCTTGGCTTAGCCCTTCACCAACATGCTATTTAGATAAAAGGATATAAATACAAGTTCTGTGATTTCAAATCAAACTGACCGCTGTCATAACACTGAAAATCTGTACAAAGCAGACAAACATCTAAATCAACAAAAACAGACTTATTGGTATGCATGTCTATATAAAAATATTTATAATTCAGTGATGTTCTTTTTAGAGTCGGTCCTTCTACAATCCTACATGATCCTCTACAATCACAGATCGGTTCAAATGGGTTCTCCGGGCAGTTGAACCTTTAAGTTCGGGGACACCAGTATCAGCGTATTTACTCAGGACCTTGAGGCGAGAGGACAACAACTCACCCCACACACTGTTTGAAGCCAGTCTTACCCTGAGTCTTCAAACTTTCCTGCTCAGGGTTCGCAATTACTTCATCTACAAGGTACATTTTTGTTTTGTGTAAGTGCTCCAGGTAAAATATTAAGGGGAATTTTTTAAAGAATTTCGTATTTTTTTAGAAATGTCATTTATGTGCTCAAACCGTTACGTTTAGCAAAAACTATTAATTTGTGTCAGTGCAAGTCGTTTCAAATTCCATGTGATGAAAATAATGTATATACGTTCATGTTTAATATTCATTTCACATTGTCATACGCAGCATAAATATCTGTATTTTATGCACCTTTTAGCTTCTTGTTTAAATCCTATAGAGTTAAAGGGTAGAACCCCCAAAAGTCACGTGATCCTGCACCCTGGTTATGTTAGAATTGATAGTTTGATACTACTCGATGAAAATACAATCTTAAATGTATCTCTCAACAAATGATTATTTGCCCAAACCATAAACATGATTAAAGACCCGTATGGGTCGTATGCTGTGTGTAATTACCTATGTAAGGATTGATATATTCGAGTGTTATTGTTTTATTAGAAAATATTCAAACATAAAATTGGCCATTAAGAAAGGCATATACAAATTTGTATGCGCGCCGAAACAGATATAATGTGGTTTCGAATGTGGTGAATGTTTATAAACGCACGCATGTAATCAAAGTTAAACAACATGCAAGTCGTGTGGATTGATTCGCAAGGTCATTCTTTTCATGGGAGATAACCGATTTCCCAATCTCTGGTGTCTCAAAGTGGGTTTTGTCTCGTTTATCGTTTAAGAAATGAAAGTATGGTTAATATTTGTTTGCAGCGACATGGTTTGATTAAGGTTCACCGTAAAACAAAACTTACAATATTAAACATAGAAACATACTTATAGCAGTTAATGGATTACGCGTGCATTAAGACTGATAGGGAAGCTAACGGTCTTTTGAGGATGGTATTTTCAGAATTGTTTTAATATCATGTATTAAAATTCTTTAATTCAGTCGTTCTAAGAATCTTTTTCAAACTACCACGATTATTTTGGATATTCTCTGCTCTGGAATGTTGATTACACGTGAGCGTTTATGATATTTGAAGTGAACGGTTGGTTTGGAAATCTGTTTAAATGAACTTAAGAATTTATACTGAAACAACGATAGCTGCATGTTAATTAACACAAAGAAGTAAATGATCTTAAAATTTTATAATGAAACATAACAATAGCTGCGTGCTAATTATTAATTAATTATCCGACATTTATTTGATATATTATTTGACAAGACCGATTAAGGTAATAATTTAAGTTTTCATGTATGTTTTCTTCCCAAAATTAAATTAATTCGACGAACATTATATGCGTAATGTTTTGATAATGATGATAATTATATTTAGGTTTAACATATAGCTATGGCAATTATCGTGTTTTTAAGTTAGAATTTAGGCAGTTATTCGCAGATTTTCCGAGGCTTCTTTACGCGTCGTGGATAAGGATAGCGGTGTCATGCCCATTTAAATCTAGAGTCGCGACCCCAATGTAATTGCAAACGCGGGCGAACTTTCTTAAACATTATAGTTTACATGTTTAGTTGATAAGTTTATTTCTATTCGTGAACAAAGGTCCTCGGCACAACACACACGCATTTCACTTCTGTTACGTCCGGAATGTGTGTCCATGCTGGACAATATTACGCTTCATATGCTCCGCGTCATATTTGACATTGACCATAAGTTCTTACATTGACCTTGGTCCTGTTCTTTTCTCGTGACACCCAGCATGGGCACGCTTATCACTGCTGCCTATTTATTTAAAACTTCGTCCAAGTTGGACCCTGTTGTGCTCTTTAACGTTTTTCTTAAGCATGTATTTTACATGTGACGTGGGCATTTGACATATCGACCAGGTTCTTTGCGCGATATCGCCATTGTGCATGGTGTTGCATAGCAACTCTATGCACGAAAAATTATGTTACGAATTATAATGGCGCATTGTTCAACACTGAACAGTTGCGTCGTAAATATCATTTCCCGTTTTCTAGTTTTCTATACTCATTGCCTGCTAAATAATTTATCAAGAGACTGATTGGAAATCGCCATGGACCTTTTTCATTGGAAGATTAGTTACGAAATGTTCCGCATAATACGCAGCTTATGTTGCGGAGAGAAATAACTAATAATTTCTACTGCAGATAACCAGTAATTTATGTCGATTACTATCTAAGATTTAAGAAACAGGCCGAGTATATGCAAACGTGTGTGCATTCAGACGAAACAATCACAAAAAAAGCTTACGAACGTAAAGTAAACTTTACTCAAATATTGCATTATTTATAAATCTAGCCGCATTATTTAAGTAATGGGTCTTTATTTGTTCTTGTTCTTGTAATTACTTGAGCATTTGTTTGTTGCTGTTGCAGTGACTATTGAACACTATTCATCATCTGCGTGCATCCGTAAAATGTGGGTACATACGTCCTAAACAAACAATTTATGTGATCCAATGCGATGTATGGATTTAAATTATAACAACGTTTTGGATAGACGAATTGTAGAAGTGAAATCGCATTTAGCTGTTCAGTTATCTCTCTTTCAATATTTGTTGTTTACAAGTTTAAACATTACTAGTTCTTCTGCGCATGTGCGACGTTCAGAGAGTTATAAAAAGGCCGACTTTGCATCCAGATGACGAAGCGATTTGAGAATATATATATTTAAGTCAGAGAAACTGTTCAGCACACGATTAAAATAGTTCTGATATAATCTGTAATATACCAGAGTTAAACCCGCGTGCGTGGAAATGTCGAATTTGCAAACAGTACACAGTAAGTGATAGTTTTTGATTTTACAATTAGTGAAGTATAAAGTTAGTATGGTTTAATATTTATGCACATTATGCAACTAAATTATTGTGAATGTTTAATTAATATTACTGATTGTCTTCATTTTATAATATAAAGTAAAATAGCACGAATATTACAATCCATTTAGTTCTTTTAACTGAGTCGTATGCTGTTGTTTGTTCAAGGCATGAGCATACATGTGAGTCGCGTTCTGAGAAAACTGGCCATAATGCATGTGCGTAAAGTGTCGTCCCGGATTAGCCTGTGCAGTCCGCACAGGCTAATCAGGGACGACACTCTCCGCCTAAATTTGATTTTAGCTAAGAAGAGACTCCATTTTAACGAAAAATGACAAAGCGGAAAGTGTCGTCCCTGATTAGCCATGTGCGGACTGCACAGGCTAATCTAGGACGACACTTTACGCACATGCATTATGCCCAGTTTTCTCAGAACACGACTCATGTTATACCGAATACAAACTAATCCAACAGTGTATAATGGCAATTATAGGGATGTATCACTTTGCATCATGGTGGTTTTAATCAGCTTCCCGGTATAGATCTGCTTTTTAACGAACGTTTTACAGGCATTAATGTTCGATTGTATTTAAACAAAAAATGTTGTTTGTTTCTACTAAAAATTGTTTGAAGGACTTTAGGAAGCTTAAATTTGTGTTCATTAACTTTGTTTATGATTAGGTTATTTTTAATAACATAAATCTTCAAATTATCAGGAACCAATTTTTTCATATATAAGTGCGCTCTTTGAAGACCTGGCTTAATACATGTTCTTTAAGTATCGACGCAAAATAATATAAGCATTTCGCACGGGCTAATCTGGGAAGAAACTTTTCAATCTTATGGTACTTTTCGTTTAAAGAACTTCTTTTGTAAACGAAACTCCAGGCTAGGCGGAAAGTGTCGTCCCAGATTAGTCTGTGTGCACGTGCATTTAGCTCGGTTTTCCCAAAGACTGGTTCATATACATGTTGACAATTATGAAAGTTTAATTGGTCATAAATAAACTAGAAACAACTAGAAACATATGTGTTTAACGAAATAGTGTTTCTATAATGTACGACTATATTTTAACGTTAAATTATAACACATATGTCTGTAACGGTGTTTCTCGAACCACACAATACTTGCAAGCAACAGACTGACATTATCATAATAAATCTGTAATGTGTTGCTTCTATTATACACACTTCATTATTTATGATTGATGAACGTATTAAACGGGTGTCTGAAATGTCAAAAGGGTAAATGAAGACTTATTAAGCGCGGATTTAAATAGATTTAAGACGACAAGTTATAATTGATTTATCTACCATGATATAAGGACGACCTTTAAAATAAGTGATAGAAGACGTGTTAAAATCGTTTACCATTTTCTATGATTTCTGTTAACGTGATAATCGGCTGTAATGTTTCCACGCTGGCCAGTAAATCTGTTTCTTACCATAAAAAACACACGCATTCTTCGTAAATATATCGTGGTCCTTGTTTTCACACCACAATATTCCTTCGTGCATATGACTTCAGACTTGGCATATTTAACCATTTATGCCCAGCGTCTAGAAAAAAGGCCCATGGCAAACAGAGTAGACCCAGATGAGACGCCGCATCATGCCGCGTCTCATCAGGGCCTGCGCTGTTTACTTAAAGGTATTTATGCAAGAAATACTCTAAATATAGAAATAAATATACTCGACATCCCTAATTTTGGAAATAAATTGATCAAATTTTGAAGGATGGGAGAGTCCACTATGCATAAATGGGTTAAGTGTCCAATGTGCCATAGTGAATGTTAGCCTCTGAATGAAAAACTCTATCCCGCTGCTATACTGGCTTCATGGTAAATGCCTTGGTTCGCCCAGTGTCTTTGTATGTTCTGCAACTCTTAACCATCTAACCCACTGTGAATATTATGCCACTCTCAACCATCTAACCCCCTTTGTATGTTTTGCAACTCTCAACCATCTAACCCCCTTTGTATGTTCTGCAACTCTTAACCATCTAACCCCCTTTGTATGTTCTGCAACTCATAACCATCAAACCCCCTTTGTATGTTCTGCAACTCTTAACCATCTAAACCCCTTTGTATGTTCTGCAACTCATAACCATCTAACCCCCTTTGTATGTTCTGCAACTCTTAACCATCTAGCCCACTTTGAATATTATGCCACTCTAAACCATCTAACCCCCTTTGTATGTTCTGCAACTCTCAACCATCTAACCCACTTTGTGTGTTCTGCAACTCTTAACCATCTATCCCCCTTTGTATGTTCTGCAACTCTTAACCATCTAACCCCCTTTGTGTGTTCTGCAACTCATAACCATCTAACCCCCTTTGTGTGTTCTGCAACTCTCAACCATCTAACCCCCTTTGTATGTTCTGCAACTCATAACCATCTAACTCCCATTATATATTTTGCAACTATTAACCATCTAAACCCCTTTGTATGTTCTGCAACTCTTAACCATCTAAACCCCTTTGTATGTTCTGCAACTCTTAACCATCTAAACCCCTTTGTATGTTCTGCAACTCTTAACCATCTAACTCCCTTTATATATTTTGCAACTACTTACCATCTAACCCCCTTTGTATGTTCTGCAACTCTTAACCATCTAACTCCCTTTATATATTTCGCAACTATTAACCATCTAAACCCCTTTGTATGTTCTGCAACTCTTAACCATCTAAACCCCTTTGTATGTTCTGCAACTCTTAACCATCAAAACCCCTTTGTATGTTCTGCAACTCTTAACCATCTAACCCCTTTGTATGTTCCGCAACTCATAACCATCTTACCTTCTTTGTATGTTCCGCAATCCTCAACCATCTAACCCCCTTTGTATGTTCTGCAACCCACAACCATCTAACCCCATGTGTAAGTTTTGCAACCTTAAACCATCTAACCCCCTTTGTATGTTCCGCAACCCTCAACCATCTAACCTCCTTTGTATGTTCCGAAGCCTTCGACCATCTTACTCCCTTTGCATGTTCCGCAACCCACAACCATCTAACCCCCTTTGTATGTTCCGCAGCCTTCAACCATTTAACCCCCTTTGTATGTTTCGCAACTCACAACCATTTAACCCCCTTTGTATGTTTTACAACCCACAACCATCTAACCCCCTTTGTATGTTTTGCAATCTTCAACCATCTAACCCCCTTTGCATGTTCCGCAATCCTCAACCATCTAACCCCCTTTGTATGCTCCGCAACCCTCAACCATCTAACCCCATGTGTATGTTCTGCAACCCTCAACCATCTAAACCCCACGGCACCTCACCACTCTCATACCAGTGAAACAACGACAATGCGAAAGGACCTCATTTAATCATAAAAATAATAACCTTATACAGAATTCATTCACATCTATATAAAAAGTAAATTTATAAACGGACGTAACTTCAAGAGTGCGTAAATGCGTACTAATCGTATAATAAAGTAAAATAACACATTTATTGTAATGAAAGTCTTTCAAAGAATAAAATAGCAAGTGAACGAAACGTTGTTGCTAAAGAGTTTGTTAACTTAATAGTAATTCATAAATATTGTTCTCGCTCATTGTCGAATATCATCACCTAGTGTTCAAATGTATAATAGGCATGCGGTGATATTATATAACCCAGTTTTCATATATTTTTATCCCACGCTTTTTGAAAAGCGTGAGGATATTGTGGTTATCTCCGCCGTCTGCCCTTCCGTCCGTCTGTCCGCCCGCCTGTCCGTCCGTCCTGGCCATTATCTCCTCCTACACTATAAGCACTAGAACCTTGACACTTACACACATGGTAGCTCTCATATGTGCGACCCTGCACTATTTGGAACTTTGATCTGACCCCTGGATCAAAAGTTATGGGTGTTGGGATGGGGCCGGGTCAGAGATTTTCACTCATTTTATATGTTATTTTACATTAACTTCTTCATTTCTACACCGATTCACTTCAAATTGATACTGAACTTCTCTTATGACAATACGGTCAATCTCAACTATGCATAGCCCCATTACCAACCCTGGGGCGCCCCGCCCACATAGGCCACACCCTCCCAAAATTGCCTTTTACTATAATTTCTTCATTTCTACACCGATTCACTTCTAATTGATACTGAACTTTTCTTATGACAATACGGTCAATCTCAACTATGCATGGCCCCATTACCAACCCTGGCGCGCCTCGCCCACATAGGCCACACCCACCCAAAATTGCCTTTTACTATAACTTCTTCATTTCTACACCGATTCACTTCTAATTGATAATGAACTTCTCTTATGACAATACGGTCAATCTCAACTATGCATGGCCCCATTACCAACCCTGGGGCGCCCCGCCCACATAGGCGACACCCACCCAAAATTGCCTTTTACTATATTTTTTTCATTCCTACACCGATTCACTTCTAATTGATACTGAACTTCTCTTATGACGATACGGTCAGTCTCAGCTATGCATGGCCCGATTGCCAACCCTGGGGCGCCCCGCCCACATAGGCCACATCCACCCAAAATTGCCTTTTACTATAACTTCTTCATTTCTACACCGATTCACTTCTAATTGATACTGAACTTCTTTTGTGACAATACGGTCAATCTCAACTATGCATGGCCCCATTACCAACCCTGGGGCGCCCCGCCCACATAGGCGACACCCACCCAAAATTGCCTTTTCTATAATTTCTTCATTTCTACTCCGATTCACTTCTAATCGATACTGAACTTCTCTTATGACAATACGGTCAACCTCAACTATGCATGGCCTCATTGCCAACCCTGGGGCGCCCCGCCCACATAGGCGACACCCACCCAAAATTGCCTTTTACTATAACTTCTTCATTTCTACACCGATTCACCTCTAATTGATACTGAACTTCTCTTATAACAATACGGTCAATCTCAACTATGCATGGCCCCATTACCAACCCTGTGGCGCCCCTGGGTCAAACATGCGGCGTGGGGATACGCGTCGGCCTCTGCCGCGCCATTTCTAGTATGTAATACTATGATGCGAGGGAAACAAAATGTAATACAAAATCAAATTAAGTGCCGTTATGAATAGTATATTGTTGTGTAGACGTGTCTCTATTATTTTTATTATAAATAACACTTAAAATGGTCCCACATCATCGATGTGATGATCTGTGAACGCAAATCATTGAGGGTATGATATAATGTGTTTTTTTCTGGGTATTGTTGTGTTGTGTTAATATGAATGGTAGTATTCTTACATACCGATGATAATAATGATTACGATGGTGATGATTATAATACCAGTCATATCGATTATTACAATCTACGAGATAAGCATGCATTATTTAATTCCGTTGCATTCTTTATATTATTTAAATAATATTTTTTATTTTAACTCTTTAGAACATTACTCGTATTCTGAATTGGACCGCGCTTAAATTTGGTGGTGTTCAAAGAACACAACATGCATAGTCATAGAGAAAACTGAGTGTCATGAGTATACTATTAGCATATGCAACAATTCTGTTTATCAGCTCGAACCATTTATACAGAGTACAATCAAAGTCGCTTGAACTATCACAATCGCCATACCTTCAATGCCCGAAAGCCTTTCCCATAGTTGAGTTGGTATGCTGCGCGGTCATTCATATGTATCAAGTGTCACCTAATCGACCGTGTCTACAGAAATGTCCGGAGTTCCCTTCTTTATTAGTATCCAGCTATTAAGTAGTACAAGGGTTATTAAATTGAAATGTATTCTCTGTATTATATTTAACTGAATCATGGTGATATGAGGTTATTTTTACCCTTTTTTTAAATTAGTGATATCGTGTACAGAATATGATTAGCATTTATTTGAAAGAACTTCTATCAAGGAATGTGTAATAGCGTAAGGAATCTGATACGAGTTGTTCTAGAAGCCAGTAAAATCGCCTATCGACACGATAACGAGCTTTTCGAAGGGTGTCAACTTCGCCCGAACATCAACGAGCACCTCCTTATATTTGCAAACCCCTATACATGGTAACGAGCGGTATAAAGTCATTAAATATTAGCCCTTCCTAAAGATATATCGATGCTATCCGTGTTCGTGGGAAGTCTCTGCGGATATCATTCGTGCCCGATAGAGCTTGTCCCAACAAGCTCTACGTCATAGCAGTGTTTCCAAGCGGAACACCTCATTAACCTTAAAGTGTACCATATATTGACACGTAGAAACATTTAATCATTTCTATAGGAAAACGGGTTTTAAAGCATGTGCGTAAAGTTTCGTCCCATATTAACCCGTGCAGTCCGCACAAGCAAATCAGAGACTACACTTACCGCTTTAATTGTATTTTTTATCAAAGAGAAGTATCTTCTAGGCGAAAATATAGTATGGGCGAAAAGTGTCGACCCTGAGTAGCCTTTGCCGACTGCACAGGCTAATCACGGACGACACTTAACGCGCATGTATTTAACCCCGTTTTCCAATCGCATGTCTCATTTTACTTTCTGGAATCTTCGACGGCGTTTCTACCATGACAGTGCAGTTTATACATAAAATAACACAGATATAATTATTGTGTTTGAGGACATTAACCGCATTGAAATTGATGATATATTGAGTGAACAGTCAATTCGATTATTGACATTCATAATTGTATTGTAAGCTTCGAAGACAACGTTTCTTCGTCCTTAAACAAATAGTTTTTATGATTTATCTAGTCTTCATAAAATATATGACAGGTTTTATGTCGCTCGGATAATGGAAAACAAGTGCACAATATCAATAATTTAAATCTTTGTTTTATTCTTCACGCGTACCTTTTCTTTTGTCACTTTCTGTTTCATTAATTAACTCATTATTAGGCATTTTTTCAGGAATAACTTATATGACAGATATGTTATCGGCAGTTAAATGTCTGCCTTTGAATCAATTGAATCAATTTGATTTAGTAAGAAGTATGATTCGTTAACAAACACAATCATAGTCATAGTTTTACATAGTTTTGCCACTGTCATGTTTTAAAAACGAACTTCGTTTGTATAATTGCATAATAATATTGTAAAAAGTGAAAAAAGATTTTCATTAAGAAGAGACTTCCTGTAAAATAAAAATACCATAAAAGCGGAAAGAGTTGTCAATGATAAGCGTGTACGACATGCATTTAGCGCCGTTTTCCCAGAACGCGGCTGGTATGTACTAGTGTCACCTGAGACTTCCTGTAAAATAAAAATACCATAAAAGCGGAAAGAGTCGTCAATGATAAGCGTGTACGACATGCATTTAGCGCCGTTTTCCCAGAACGCGGCTGGTATGTACTAGTGTCACCTGAGACTTCCTGTAAAATAAAAATACCATAAAAGCGGAAAGAGTCGTCAATGATAAGCGTGTGCGACATGCATTTAGCGCCGTTTTCCCAGAACGCGGCTGGTATGTACTAGTGTCACCTAAGACTTCCTGTAAAATAAAAATACCATAAAAGCGGAAAGAGTCGTCAATGATAAGCGTGTACGACATGCATTTAGCGCCGTTTTCCCAGAACGCGGCTGGTATGTACTAGTGTCACCTGAGACTTCCTGTAAAATAAAAATACCATAAAAGCGGAAAGAGTCGTCAATGATAAGCGTGTACGACATGCATTTAGCGCCGTTTTCCCAGAACGCGGCTGGTATGTACTAGTGTCACCTGAGACTTCCTGTAAAATAAAAATACCATAAAAGCGGAAAGAGTCGTCAATGATAAGCGTGTACGACATGCATTTAGCGCCGTTTTCCCAGAACGCGGCTGGTATGTACTAGTGTCACCTGAGACTTCCTGTAAAATAAAAATACCATAAAAGCGGAAAGAGTCGTCAATGATAAGCGTGTGCGACATGCATTTAGCGCCGCTTTCCCAGAACGCGGCTGGTATGTACTAGTGTCACCTGAGACTTCCTGTATAAAGATACCATAAAAGCGGAAAGAGTCGTCAATGATAAGCGTGTGCGACATGCATTAAGTGCCGTTTTCCCAGAACGCGGCTGGTATGTACTAGTGTCACCTTATCACCTTGGCCACAGCAATGTCCGGAGTTCTTACATTGGTTTGTATTCAACTATTGGAAAGCAAAAAGGAAATCCATTTTAAACTGTTTTGTCTTTTATTGCTACTTAACTTGAATTGTGATGTTAATAGTTTGTATTATCACTTTAATGTCTTTGGAATAATTAAGGACAAAGTGTGAAGTTTAGAGCTTTTATATTCAGTCATTAAATACGAACACTTCCGAACGCTATATATCGATCCCATCCGTTAACGTGTTCAAGTCTCTTTGACTATGTTAACCCATTTATGCCTAGTGGACTCTCCGATCCTTCTATATTGGATCAATTTATTTCCAACATTAGTATATTTATTTCTATCTTAAGAATATTTCTTACAGAAATTCCTTTAAGCAAACAGCGCAGACCCTGATGCGGCGTCTCATCTGGGTCTACGTTGTTTGCCAGGGCCTTTTTTTCTAGACGCTAGGCATAAATGGGTTAATTAAACTCAACAGGAAAATATTTAAAAAAACATCCGAGTTTTATTACGCTATTAAGAACAGGTACGAATTTATAGTTTCTATTTTGATCTGGTCCAAACAAGTTTTAAGTCATAACAATATTTTTATGTGGAACACCTCATTAACCTCAAAGATATTGACAACAAAAACATTTACGTCGCGCTGTGGGAAAACGGAGCTTAATGCATGTGCTTAAAGTGTCGTCCCAGATTAATAAGGGACGTAGCTTTCCGCCTGAATTCAATTTCGTTTAGAAGAGACTTCCTTTTAAAAAAAAAATCATGAAAGCGGAAGTTTCGTGCCTGCACGGATTAATCCCGGACGACACTGTGCGCCTATGAGTTATACATCGTTTTTCGAATGCGAGGTTAATTTACTTTCTGGATGCTTCGGCGGTGTTTCTACCACGACAGTGCAGTTTATACATAAAAGAACACAAATATAATTATTGTGTTTGTGGACATTAACCTCGCTGTAATTGATGATATAATGAGTGAACAGTCGATTCGAGTATTGACATTCATAATTGTATTGAGACCCTGGAAGACAACGCTTCTACGTCCATAAACAAATAGTTTGTATGATTGATCTCTGCGCCCTAAAATTTATGACAGGTTTTATAACGTATCAATAAGCGAAAACAAGTACATGATATCAATAATTTAAAGCAACGTTTCATTCATTCACGCGATCCTTTTCATTTGTCAATATATGTTTCTGCCACACATTTATATTTCAAAATGTTAAAACGAGAAGCTTTGATTTATTCAATGCACGTGTATTTCTTATTAGACATTTTTCATCAATAACTTATATGACAAATATGATATTGGCAGTACAAAAAATATCTGCGTTATTACCAAATCCATTTTCTTTGGCAAGAAGTATGATTTATTATCAAACGCAATTGTAGGGCTATTTTATTAATAGACATAGTTTGAACATAGTTTGTCACTGTCATAGTTTAAAGACTCACTTCGTTTTGTAAAATTGCGAAATAATATTGTGAGTAGTGAATCCCACACAAAAATAAACGAATCATTTCTACGGTTTTATGCAGCTGTCATTTCATGTTCAATATGTTCTCTGTAATTAATAGAGGCGAAAGCTAGTAATTAATAGGATGTAAAATTCGTGACCCTCCTTGTTTTATTTCCTTTATTTTCGATGAGCCGTGATTTTATTGTAAGACTTGGATGTTCTACAATTTAAACTCCATAAATAATAGCAGTCGTTGCTAAACCTCTCCTCATGCAATCGCTTAAACAGATCGCGTGACAATATTTTGCTTTGTCAGGCCCCCCTTAGGAATCGCATGTGTCTATTTTAAAAATTATATGTCATAACTTGTTTATTGGATTCCTTATTCTTTGGATACCGCATTTATAGTATTTACCATTGTCCCTATGTTTACATCGTCACATATTCAACATAATTTTAATTTACGTACAAAAAAGTATTCTTTAATGGACACGTGATGTTTGACTTCGTGTGTGCCCCATTAACTCGTGCAGAATGCTTATGACGAATCACTTTTCTTGCCTGTGTGCCACATTAAGTATGAAATGCACGATGCGCTTGAAAAATAGCAAATCGATTCTGGCATGTTTCGGTGGTATTCAGTGATGTTCGGCAATCATCGTTTAGTCATCGCCAAAAAACAAACGCTTAACTCATTTATGCCTAGTGGACTCTCCCATCGTTCTAAATTGGATCAATTTTTTTTTCAGAATTAGGGATGTCTAGTATATTTATTTCTATATTTAAAATATTTCTTACAAAAATTCCTTTATGCAAAGAGCGCAGACCCTGATGAGACGCCGCATCATGCGGCGTCTCATCTGGGTCTACGCTGTTTGCCAATGCCCTTTTTCTAGACGCTAGGCATAAATGGGTTACAAAATGGACGGACGTCGTCCGTTTCTGAAAACAAAAGCTATCAAACAGAACTAGTTCGACATATTGACAACTGGCGCGTCAGTGATAATATTATAACGAGCACTCCGGGGCTAGATAGTGTTTGAATTTACGACGTTGAGTAAGTCGTCTGTTAACATCTTACAACCGATATCCCGTCCGGTAATCCTTGTGACAGGTCCCGTAAGCCCAAATCCATCAACCAAGTATATTGTCATTAAGGTTCGGTGTAGTTTTTCTGCTTCATCACGGTTACAACCTACTATAAGATGACCACCAGCGATTGCGAAGGGTGTACAAAACAAACACAGTTGATCTAGAGCTGTTAAAATCCACCGCACTCTCAATTCAAGTACCCGAATGTGTCTACATTTTCTCTTTAATGAATGGTCTTTAACACTTAAAGGCATTAAAATGTTTGGTGAGGCCAATTCAAAGAATGAGCTCAAAAATCGTTATCGTTGTTAAACAATAAACATCAAGAGAACCCTATTCTCGTCGCATGTTTTAAACATTAAAAGATTTCCACCTCGTGTATAATTCAGATATGGATTTGATAATAAGAGCCTTGTTTTGAGAAAACTGGTCTTAATGCATGTGCGTAAAGTGGCACCCATGATTAGCCTGTGCAGTCCGCACAGGCTAATCAGGGACGACACTTTCCGCCTAATCTTGATTTTTGGTAAGGAGGGACTTCCTTGAAACTAAAAATACCGTAAAAGCGGAAAGTGTCGTCCCTGATTAGCCTGTGCGGACTGCACAGGCTAATCTGGGACGACACTTTACGCACATGCATTAGGCACAGTTTTCTCAGAACACGACTCAATTTAAGATCTCGTTTCTTTTATCAACAATTTATCGGATGTTTTATTAAATTAACTGTTTTTATATGTACTTGTTTGCAATATTGTTTTTTAAAACGTCAGAGGTTCTTGTCAAACTATCTTTAAACCATCATGTTTTGGTGTTGTTGTTTTTTTCTGTGTTTTTTTGTATTTGTTTGTTTGTTAAACTAATATATACTTTAATTCTATCAAATGATAGCAAATTAAATTTTTAGAACATATGTTACGGACACGTTTGGAAAGCGACTTCAATCTGACTACCGATGATGGTATGTTTTCTAATGTGCCATATTCATGTCTTTTCATTCAAAACTGTAATTAAAGACATGCATGTTTGAACGATTGTATAATTGCTTGAAGATCCGTTCGTGTTTTGCAATAAGGACGATGCCTATTTAAATGCTTTAACTCGCTAATGAAATCGACTTTACTAGCCTAAAGTCCGGTATATTTCAAACAGACTGTGTAAAACGACACTAATTTTCAAACGTAAAATATGCATAAGCATTGGTTTAACGTGCTACAAATACTAATGTTTACCGTCTGTATTTTTATTGAAGATTATGACATAAAGGTTTTTGATTTTAATAGCGGCTATCAACAAATGATCATCCGTTACAACAAGTATTCAACTATGTGGGAAAACTGCGTTCTCACAATGACGAAGCGAAAATTTTCTCATTCTGTATCTGTCATTCGGTAGTACAAGATAATTATATTCATATCATAACTCGGTAGTATGAGGAAACACTCGTGCGCTAGGAGAGGTGGGGGGGGGGGGAGCGTGTGATAAACATCGGCAATATGATTAGAGCGTTATATTTGGTTGTTGTATTTCTTGGTTGGTTGAGTAGAATTAGCAGAAGTAATAGTAGTAGTAAAAGAAGTTGAAGTAGTAGAAGTAGAAAAAGAAGATGAAAAAGAAGAAGTAGTAGTAGTAGTGGTAGTAGTAGTAATAGTTGAAGTAGTAGCAGTAGTAGCAGTAGTAGTAGTAGTAGTAGTAGTAGTAGAAGTATTAGTAGTAGTAGTAGTAGTAGTAGTAGTAGTAGTAGTAGTAGTAGTAGTAGTAGTAGTAGTAGTAGTAGCAGCAGCAGCAGCAGTAGCAGTAAAAGTAGTAGTAGTAGTAGTAGTAGTAGTAGAAGTAGTAGTAGTAGTAGTAGTAGTAGTAGTAGTAGTAGTAGTAGTAGTAGTAGTAGTAGTAGTAGTAGAAGAAGAAGAAGAAAAAGAAGAAGAAGAAAAAGAAGAAGAAGAAAAAACAAAAAAGAAGAAGAAGAAGAAGAAGAAAAAGAAGAAGAAGAAGAAGAAGAAGAAGAAAAAGAAAGAAGAAGACGAAGGAGAAGAAGATGAAGAAGTAGAAGAGGAAGTAGTAGTTTTTGAGGTAGTAGTAGTAGTTTTAGTGACTAAATAACATGTAAGTAGAATTAAGGTCATTTATGAAGTTGCTGTTGCCCTAAAGCTATTATTGACAGCTGCGTCATCTACTGTTGCTTTTAATTATGATGCTGGAACGATGAGAACAACTATCACTATTACTTAAAATATTTGACAAGTTATTATTATCAAACGCCCTTGTGGCACTTAGTGCAGGAGAAGTGGATGTTTTTAAGGCGTGTTTGTAGATTTATCAGAGTTATCATTTATTTGCTCAGTTCACGATTCGGTATCATTCATCAAAAAGGACACTCATACGGGGTTAATGATTTCCAATCTTCATTTCGTTCACACGCACCAATCGACGAAAAAGGTTAATCGACAGAGAAAGGTAGAGCGTGTTAAAGCAGAATATCAACGCGGAAACAAACTAAGAGTCGGCTAAATAATTTGTAATACCAAATCACTTCCGCTGTAGAAATTACATTAAATTACGGCCTTTAAAACGTGATTGAATTTAAAGTCCTAAAAGTTTGTACCTTGCACCTTGTTCAATTTAAAATATAATTAAAACCAACGCTTAGTATTAGGTAAGTATAATCGAAAGATTAAAATGACTGTTTCAAAGTCAGTAATAAACGTTCATCTACCAACTTAGAGCCTAACGTCTCAAAAGACGAGTATGTCCATTGATTACTTTGTAAAAACTATGTTCATATTGTGTGTAAATATAGACTCATTGAAATATTAAAGGATTACCCTCCATGCAATGGAAAATGTGCTTTGCGTATATACCCATTAAATGTGAAATTTTAATTGTTTTGCGCGTGTATTTTACTCAAATTCACACCGTCCATTATTACTTTATATAGATTAGCACTATTATATCTAGTAGTGCGATAGTAGAAGTATTAGACGATTTTACCGATGTTTTCCGTATTACAAATAAACAAAGCTAGTACACGATTGTTACGTTTTATTTTCTTGATAAAAAGGTTGTTTTTATAAATGACAATACAATTTAAAACATGTGCATATCTGGCCGAATATTATATTTCGACAACAAATACATGATTGACTTTCTTTTCGAGATCCATGAAAAAACTGTTTGAAAATTGTGAGTTTAATAGTCATTAACACAAGCCTTTAAAATACAACGGAGGCATTCCCGATTTAATATCAGGTGAGAAACTTTGGTACACCTCAGTATGTCTTTTATTTATGCGAAATGAACATTTGTCTAAAAAAAACATGAGAATACATGCAACACGTACATTAAACATTAAAAATATTATTAAAATTAGGGTCACCTAGTTAGAAAATCAAAAGCAAATTATAAGGGTTTAAACCGGTCGATTACCAGCCTCTATCCACGCTTATGCATTATCTATTCCAAATAGTATTACGTGTAAATAAACATTAACCTCAAATCATCGCCATTCAAAAAACAATAAATAATTCAGCAAGTCGTTCGAAGCCATTGATCGATCTACCTAACAATGTTAAAGAGTTACGTTAATGTCAGCGCAATATTCGATGTGAATTATTTATATCACATTGTAAGGATTTCCAACAACATGAATACTCATGCATGTTCCTAATATGTACGTTGCATCTGAAAGTGGTACAAAGTTTCTAAATTATACACAGCGTCCTAATTTTATAACAGAAGCGTCCTTTTTTCATTAACCCATTTATGCCTAGTGGACTCTCCCATCCTTCTTAAATGGATCAATTTATTTCCCAAATTAGGGTTGTCTAGTATATTTATTTCTGAAGTTAGAATATTTCTTACAGAAATTCCTTTAAGCAAACAGCGCAGACCCTGATGAGACGCCGCATCATGTGGCGTCTCATCTGGGTCTACGCTGTTTGCCAAGGCCTTTCTTTCTAGACGCTAGGAATAAATGGGTAAATAAACAATTTTTTTTATTTTTTTTTTATAGTTTTGTGCTACATAAATTGAATATTGAAAAAATGCATAAAAAATATGTTGCATATACACACATCTGATCGTTACAATGTGATTATATATAATAATAGTAAATGATATACAGACAACATTCAAAAGTGTTCACGCGTTGAAAACCGATTATTTTGAAACTATCAAACCTTTTTTGTTTCATGCAAATGGTCAAAACGAGATTGCTGAAGAAGCCCGCAAAAATATACCATTAATTTTACAGTTTCCCCCATCAGAAGCAATGCCAAAATGGCTATTGCAGCATGCATAAAACCAGAACTCGCAGTCTGTTCAGGTTTTTTGCTGTTTGCTGCTCATCAATTTCTTAAAGTTGAAATGAAGCCTTAAAAACTTGATTGTAGTAAAGAATATTTATATAATTCAATTAGATTTTCTATGGGACTACAAACCATTAAAGTGCTTTCATAAGGGGTAAAGGGTTTAAGGGACCGTCAACCGCGATAGACGAATAAAGTGTAACGTGCAAGGTGACTTTAACAAGACTGAAATTCACGCTGTCTAAGGATATATAATATTTTCGCCTGGCTGCTTTACCAGTGTGATTAGAAACAAAGGATTTGGAACAATGATTGGTGCATACAATAAATCACAGTAGAAATCAACAAAACCGGGTCAATATAACAAACTAATCAATAAGAACAACGGACAAGCCTGGTCTTAGACTATGGATGGGCCTAGTCTGAAACTATGGATGAGCCTGGTCTGGGACAATGGATGAAACTGGTCTAAAACTATGGATGAAACTAGTCTGAAACTATGGATGAAACTGGTCTGAAACTATGGATGAACCTGGTTTGAGACTACGGATGATACCAGTCTAAAACTATGGATGAGACTGGTTTGAAACTATGGATGAGACTAGTCTGAAACTATGGATGAAACTGGTCTGAGACTATTTATGAGCCTACACGAAACTATTCTACAAAATGGGTGAAAACTAATTTACTTCAGCCTTATGAAACAGCAATGAGATACTATTCAACAATATTCAATTCTCATTAGTGAGTTACCCATTATAGTCATGCAGTAAAAAGTGATATTGTAAGGCATTACTGCAAATTGTATTATTAATTTCAGAATAAAAATATATGTATTACCCAAATTGAAAATGCTAGCGTCCGATCTATTTTATCCGAATAGCAAAAACAAAACAAACAACAACATCGAAACAAATCAGACGAATCAATTACAGAACTATTTTTAAATGTTTTCCCACCGCGATACAAACTTGACTTCTAATACATACGTCTAACAAACAAAAAAAAGCACACACAAAAAAAACAACAATACAACAACACAATCCTCTTAGTAAGGGTTCAACATTGTCATAGTATAATTAGGGGCTCGTATCCCTCTGAATGCACGAAGTTTGAAGATCAAATCACTCCATATCTAGTTCAAACCTAACACGTCCATTATCGTCGAGCTCAATCCGCTAACTACACGGGCAGATGTTTCTGGCCCGCAGGTACTGGCCAATATTGAAACTGTTGGTGCCAGTCGCCATGTCCCTCCTCACTAGCACCGAGTTTGCGAATACGTCCTCCCCATCCTCTTTAACCGTAACGCTATGCCTCTTACTTAACTCAGTCATGTCCTGTTTGATGATTATCTCACACTTCTTTTTCAAACTTTCATTGTTAACAGTCTCTATCCTTTTTTTGATTCCTGGTGGCAATGGTGGCGTGGCCTTTCTCTTCGTAGGCGCTGCTTCTAATCCATCTTCGTCAATCACTGTGCGCGGTAACGGCATTGGCGTTTTCAGGACCGCATAAGCATTCTCATCCAACTCCTTCAACGCAACTTCCTTACTTCCAACACTCATGTTTTGATCATTTGCATCAAACCGTTCCTCATTCTCCACAGTGAAATCCAATTCAACACATGGATCCTCTCCAATACTGCAGGTACTCATTGCATCCTCCGACTTCTTCTTATTGGCCTTCTTATCGATGCCGTGCTGGATCTTAAGGTGTTTTTGCAAATAATCCTGCTTCTTAAACACCTAATCACACAACCCACAGATCACATTCTCCTTCGTCATGGCGCACTTGACCATACCAACGGTATTTATACGTCCTGATAGTCCGCACTGACGACAGGGAATTCTACTCAAACCATCGGCGTTTCGATGCTTTTGTCCGGGACGATGCTTGACGTCCCCAATACAATGCATGTCAATTTCGTTTTTACCTAATACCAGCAAATCCTGATTCATATCTATCATAGCTTGGTGATTTTTCATGAAATCGATACCCAAAACAAGGTCGACGTCTAGCTTAGCAATCACAACTCTAATGGGATAAAACTTCCCTGCAAATTCAATTGCGATCTCTGTACTCCCTGTAACTGTCAAGTTATTCCCACTTGCACTAATGAGCGTTGTTTCAAAACTCGACAGCTGATGCTTATCCCTAATAAGATCCCAAAGATCGCATGATATCAAAGTGAGTGTGGCGCCAGTGTCTACCAAACACTCAACATTTCGACCATCAACCTGTCCCGTCGCATACATTCCTGCTGAACTAATCATGCTAGTTTTTCTGACGTTGGATGGCATATCGTTGTGTTTGGAATTATTAAAGCCTCTTTGTTGGGGACAATCTCTCTTAAAATGTTTGTCTGATCCACAAATAAAACATTTCAGATTAGCGATAGGCGGGGTCTGTCTGCTAGAATTTGGATAGGTTTGGATGTGCTGAGACGGTTGCCTATATCCTTGTCTTTTATCCGATTAAACATTTTTCGGACGTTTACTCATCTCATCTATAGTTTTCTGCAAACCTTTTATTGTGTTTCGCATTTCGTCCATCTCGTTCGTACTGGAGTGAGGTTGAGTTACAGTAGATCTCACCATGCCTTGCTGACGACGTTCATCCCTGTAGAACGACTCAAGTTCGACGACATGTCGTACAGCATCATTGAGATCTACAGGTCTGGATTGCTTAATTTTCAGGCGCATTTCTGAGTTTACTAGTGCGTCTACAAACTGTTCCATTGCGAGCGTCTCCTTCACATCTTGGGGCGCTTTTGGATAGGCCAGGTTGGTCAGTCTGCGAATGTCCTGACCAAGTTCCGCCATTGTTTCTGTCGCTCGCTGCTGCCGTTCTGTTTCTGTCGCTCGCTGCTGCCGTTCTTTGAGCTGCTCTCTATACCACTCAGTTTGATAAGGCGGAGCAAATCTCTCTTCAAGCGCTCGCACCAAGTCTTCATACGTTGCATCCTTAGATGCTAAGTTTCCATACACTCCCTGTGCCTGTCCCCTGAGAGACACAGATAGATACATTGCTTTCTGGTCACTGTCCCAACCGTTGAGCTTTGCACAGGCTTCAAAATGCGCCTTGTAGTCGGCCCATGATCCGACCCCATCGTATGTGGCTGGCTTAACCTTCACCCCATGCTTCGAAGTTGTTGGGGGCTCGTCCCTTGATGTTGGACCGGCTGGTTCCCTGTCCAACATATGTGATTCAGGTTTCCGCTTGGTAACAAATCTATCAAGTCTGTTGTCTTTTATCTGTTCAGTTTGACAGGCCATGTCCATCCTAGATGCACCATTGACTGGCGTCTTGGGCAGTAACCTCCTTGGTTTTGGAGAAGAACCGAGCATCAGAGTCGTTGATGATATTTTCTTCTCAGACTTTATACCGTCCCTTAATGAGTAAACTTCCGATCTGCCACGTTCTATATCTGTTCTGAATGGCGTCGATGCCAACATTTCGAGTCTCATGCTGGTTTCATCAATCTCATGCTGCATCCTTTTTATCTCATTTTCTAGCTGCAAGTTATGCAGCTCTCGTCTTAGCATGCTATTTTCAAGCTCTAATTCTCTGTTCCGACTAATGTCCATGATCGGGTCGTGAATAAGCGAATGTCCAATGACGTTCTAATGTGCCCCACGTTGGGCGCCAAATTTTGTAACGTGCAAGGTGACTTTAACAAGACTGAAATTCACGCTGTCTAAGGATATATAATATTTTCGCCTGGCTGCTTTACCAGTGTGATTAGAAACAACGGATTTGGAACAATGATTGGTGCATACAATAAATCACAGTACAAATCAACAAAACCGGGTCAATATAACAAACTAATTAATAAGAACAACGGACGAGCCTGGTCTTAGACTATGGATGGGCCTAGTCTGAAACTATGGATGAGCCTGGTCTGGGACAATGGATGAAACTGGTCTTAAACTATTGATGAAACTAGTCTAAACTATGGATGAAACTGGTCTGAAACTATGTATGAACCTGGTTTGCGACTACGGATGATACTAGTCTAAAACTATGGATGAGACTGGTTTGAAACTATGGATGAGCCTAGCCTGAAACTATGGATGAAACTGGACTGAGACTATGCGCCTAGTCTGATACTATGGATGAGACTGATTTGAAACTATAGATGAGACTAGTCTGAAACTATGGATGAAACTGGTCTGGGACTATTTGCGTAGACGAACGTCAAAGCTTAAACTGTAAGCGTTAGATATAGACTGTCGCTTTTCCACCTAGGTTTACTCAGCAGACAAGCCCTTGCTAACAACTATTTCTCTCACTTTTCCGACCACAATGTGGAATTACTCAGTAGACAGAAAGCTACAGTTATTTACCTAATAATATTCGATGTTTACGCCTTAAGAACCAACTTCGAAATCCTCCTAATGCAGAGAAGCCACTGTCTATATACAGACAAGTCACGTGATAACCTAGACGAAACTATTCTACAAAATGGGTGAAAACTAATTTTCTTCAGCCTTATGAAACAGCAATGAGATACTATTCAACAATATTCAATTTTCATTAGTGAGTTACCCATTATAGTAATGCAGTAAAAAGTGATATTGTAAGGCATTACTGCAAATTGTAATTTTAATTTCAGAATAAAAATATAGGTATTACCCAAATTGAAAATGCTAGCGTCCGATCTATTTTATCCGAATAGCGGTAAGAGAACGATGCCGTTTAAAGCAATGGTTACACTCTACTATAATTATTAACAAACTGATCGAAGGCAGGCAAATTCGCAACAAAAGTTCTAAAATACTGGATGTTTTACAATTATTAGTTTACATTGATTAAAATATCACGACTGGTATAATACATACATTACATATATAAGTGTTCGTGTGTCGTATGAATATATATCGTTGCAGGAAATTAACATTATCCGTAAAACAAAATTGTGTCTTTGTGACGTATGAACGAATCTGCACTAAAACAAAATTTAGATTCACATCGTATATGCATGATATACGTGCTGCCGAATTCAACTGTACCGACATTTTCGACTTCAGAATTAAATATCTGGCTTATTTCGCATTTTTTGACACATGTTCTTCTTAACTTTTATTTAATTTATATTGAAATATATGTATAATAAGTTTTTTACATATTTTATATGAATTCATAAATATTTCACAAAATCGTATAATCTCGCTTTACGTCTAAGAATAAGCTAGTGAATATGGGCATTGCTAGCATCGTTCGGTATATGCAGATTCTAATTGGAAGTATTGAAATTCTTTTAAAAGTCGTATTCCCATAAACGCGGCGACAAAATGATACTATCAGTGTTGAAAATGGCAATTTATAGCGAAACATAATAACAAAGTTTGATGTTGACGCTTGCTGCACAAAACATAAACGTGATCATAAATTTTCAACATTAAAAATGTCTATAAATATATTTGAAATATCAGTGACATTTCGAAAAAGAAGATGAAATAATAAATTGAATATCTTAAACGTCGATGTATCATGTCAATATGAAATCTAAGTTAGTATCATAGTAACAATGCACAAATAAAATGCGCTGTCATAAATATGTTCCGCGTCTATGACTTTGAAAAATTATTTCGATTTAATCCTTAACACTGCGTAGGTCTTTTTCATACGGGCTAATGAGGGTGAAATGTTTACTCCGCCTTTAAAAACTGTGATTCTTCTTATTTTAAATGTTTGAAGTTATAAAAATACTCTGAATGTGAAGCCAACATGCGAATTCAATTCAAAAGGTTTTCTATTCAATTTAAAGTTAACACTCTGCAAATATTATCAAATATTTTTGTCAATGTCATAATACTTAAATGCATGGTGTGCGTGTCGGACACAGAACTTTGGGTTATATTGGGTCTAATTTTTGTTTCAAATGAACACTTTTCGTCCTGGTTTTCGTCCAGGGTTATGTATTTAGATGGAACAAGCATTGAGTATTTTTAAAACTTTGATTAGCTTTTTTTTGGGAGGGGGGGGGGCACGACAACTGCTTCTGTATTTAAAACCTAAACATTGTGTGTATGTTAGATATATTAATCAATAAAATACAGAGGTTATTAATTATTATCAAGTAACTTAAGCTTGAAGTATATTTTACTCTAAAAAGCCAGTGCCTTTTTAATTCAGATACCTTATCGATTTCTTATGATAATTTTGGTGATGATAAAATTATTGATTAAACAAACAAATATAAGTGAACGGAACTAGTTTTAACAAGGAATTTTTAAAGACTTTTGTATAACACACTGTTTTAGATGTCAAATATTTAAATTGTAAACCATTTATTTATTCATTTTTATTTATTTTATTTTTTTTTGGGGGGGGAGGGGGTTTAAGGGGACCGCAAAAAAACAACTATTTAAATTGCATGTCGATATCGATGTGGATGCCGCTCGAAATAGTATTATGTTGTTGTTTTTTAAGAAAAAAGAAGTATGATACAAGAAATAAAACAGTTGTGCATGTTATTGGAGAAATCTAGGCATCCTTCTGTCCTCGTTGAATTTTTAACGCTTGGGATTTCAAGCAAGACTGATAATGACATTACATATTATTGATTGTGGAAACAGACAACATTTGAGTCTTGTCCGAATTCAGTTATCAATGTGAATGTAAGTATGGCCATTCGCATATTATGAAAAGGAACGGTCCGATGTTATAGTAAGTCTGGAGTTCGTGTAGCGACATCGGAGATACCGGAGTCAATGCCCACCCAGGGAACGTTCGAAGACTTTTGTTTGCCAGGAAACGTTATCGATAGTGTGTTCATATTCTTTAGACCTTAAGTGCAATCGAGTTAAAATATATAGGCCATACATGATGGAATGGTGCGGTAGGGTTCAGTACAATAAGGTCCGGTACAGCACAGTACGGTATGAAATGGTTACGTCCTGTGTAGTACAAACTAGACATGATTTTATATAATATAAAGAAGTGAAACTCCAGCTGCTGAAACAGTATTGAATTTTCATTAAAAACAATTAGTTGGTCCTTTATTTAAGGCAAGTGACCGATTGCCCAAACAGTACAAAACAGCACAATACAGCACAATACAAACCAACATAAACACAAAATATGAATAAAGCTGGGGTCACCGCCTTGGAACGGTCAATGCAAAGCATTGGGGGTTTAAACCTGGTTATAGAGCGCTCAACCTCACACATGGCCCAGCAATATTCATAATACATTTAAGTGTAAATAAAATGTAACGTCATAGCATTGTAACTCAAATTAAACAATAATAAAAGGGAATTAAAACGCATTCAATTTAATTAATATTTAATTACTCAATTGCATTGAAGATACAAGAGTAACAGAGTTACAACTTTTTGACGAACGAGCAAATAAAACTATTAACAATTGTCAACTACATTCCTTCTTTATATAAAAAGATGTGAGAATATAGTGTCATGGAGTTAATATCTCAGATAAATAAGACTGTGTTTACTTTTTCTCCAGACGGCCTCGGTGCCCCCAACCGAAAGTTGAACCAATTCGGCGACTATGAGGACGTCACGAACATGTCGGTGGACGACTGGGACTATCGCTGGTCCCTTAACCAGACTAAGTTTCACATGCCCAAAGTGCACCCGTACGTACCCCCGTGTATTTTTGTAATTACTTGTAACTAGTTTTTTGGTTATCGCATTAATAACGCGACAAAGTGTGTTTGTTTTACGCAATCAAAAAGGCGTAAGGGGTGTTCTAACAATGTTAATACCGCTTATCATCGGGAACATCATTAAATGATGTTCGACGTTTTTATTTAAAATGCGAACATATATTCGATGTAGTAAGTGTGCTATAAATTACCTGTCTGATTGCGCATGTATATCGCGCATACATATGGCATTGCGCATCCATATTGCGCATGCATATTACATTGCGCATGCACATCGCGCATACATATGGCATTGCGCATGCATATCGCGCATACATATGGCATTGCGCATTATATCACGCATACGTATGGCATTACACATGTATATCGCGCATACATATAGCATTGCGCATGCATATCGCGCATACATATGGCATTGCGCATGCATATCGCGCATACATATGGCATTTCGCATGCATGTAGAGCATACATATGGCATTGCGCATGTATATAGAGCATACATATGGCATTGCGCATGCATATGGCGCATACATATGGCATTACGCATGCTTCTGACACAAATCTGACAAGAAATACCGAATAAGGCGAATTCAATAATTAGCTAGTAGATTTTCAGGGTGAATGCAGTGGCTTTGAAATTGCATGCAGTTGACCAATCTTAACTGGTCTATGTCCATGTCGTAAACGTACAGTGCTGTCCGATAGCATATTAACATGCACTATAAATGTTGTGTGCAAATATACAATGTATATTGACAGTTGTTTTAACAAGCAAATTCGTTGAATTGATATCCCCCGCCAATATGCTTCTGGACACAAAAGTGTTATATTTGACACTCAAAAAAGCATTTTTTCAAAATACAAAGGGCCATAATTCCTTTATGAACAGATGGTGTACAATGCTATTTGGCGTGCTTCATCCTCTTATCCATATATATACTCATACCAAGTTTCAATAAAATCAGCCAAAGCACTTCCAAGATATGGCTCCGGACACACAAAAGCATTTTTTCAAGATACAAAGGGCCATAACTCTGTTATTAACATATGGTGTACTATGCCATTAGGCGTGCATAATCCTTTTATCCATATATATACTCATTCCAAGTTTCAATGAAATCCGCCAAAGCACTTCCAAGATATGGCTCCGAACGGACGGACGGACGGACGGACAACGCCAAAACAATATCCCTGCGCATATGGCGGGTGATAATAAACGTGGACCGATGCACATAAAAAACAATAAGCTTAACTATGTTCCTTTTTATGTTAACTTATAGTTTGTAAAACTGTCATTTTACAGTTGTTTTGTTGCATTAACTTTAATGAAAATGTTTGTGCTAAACATTTTGTTGATAATGTCATTTCTTGAATATTGATTAATAATTTTGATGATGGTGATCTTGGTAACGACGATGGCGACACTGGCGATGATGAGGATGCGTTTTGTTGTGTATATTGTTGTTGTTTTTTCAGAATGCTCCAGAAGTATATAGACAAGCTTCTCAACGGGAAGAAGCGACAGACTGTGTTCGTCGCTCTTTGTGGAAAGACGCTAGACATGAAATGGTAAGACTTTAAAGAACTTATTCACAAGAATGTACGTCAACCCGTGCCATTAAAGAAGTCGTCAAATCATGCACTATGCCGCGACGGATCAGATGTGTCGCGTGATTATTGGTGTGTTTGGTACCGTCTACGAGGAAATACACGTACACCAACTCTATCAGAAAACAAGGTAAAAACATTTGTTCGAAATTCATCAGCAAGCAATAGTGTCGAGTTTATGAAAGACTTGTTGACAAGGAAATGAATATAATTCCATACGTTATATTAGCGAAGTGGTAGGTGCTCACTGATTAGTTGCTTCTCTGCTTTAAAAATGCATTTAATTTTTTGCACGATGTTCCATTTGACGGGTTCAGGTTCCGCGTTATTTTCATCAGGCCGAATGAGAATCATTAATCATATGTTAAGGTTGCACTCATATATCAAATTTCTAAGAGCGTTCATCTGAAATTACGCATACTTGCAATAATTTACATTTCGTCCACTTTCATTGCTTGTTATATTATATATAAAAAACAGGTTCTATTACGAAAACGTTTAACAAAGTCATGTTATTTTTGCGCTGTCATCGTCTTACTACACTGGGGCATTCGAAATAGTATTTTAAACACTTCGTTAAATGCGCACGCTAGCGAAGACAAGTTGACTTAATCCCTTTATTGCAAGCGAATCCCGCCCGCCGCTGCCTTTTAATGCACTAATAAATAAACTATTGTACAGAGACGCGCTAAATTTCAAAAGGTTTTCGTTAAACACGTCGCATAGTGGGTCTAAATTCTAATCCCCCCTAAATCGGCCATATATTTGTATAGAATCTGTCTTGTTTATTTTCATTTATCTGTAGGCAAGTGATATTCATAAATAAATACAACATGGGCGCTGTTTGCTCTTCGCTGCCGCTAGCACAGGGGGTAAAACCGTGGTCCGAAATTCATAATGTAAACCCATTTTGATAATTATACGTTGAATTGCATTGACTTATATCGCCGAAACATCGTAACGCTTATGTCGCAACGTGGCATGGACGCTCCACAAATAGCCCAAAGTAGACTATTTTCCCCTGACGTTCAGCCATCTTGTGCCATGTGGTGGCATAAAGACGCCTGGCTATGAAAAAGAGTGCTTTCATTGAAAGTTCGCTGACGTGTGCATCATTTCATCTACTCGCATCCATGTTACATGCTACAAGTAAACAAGCTCGTTAAATAATGCGAAGGGCAATTCTGAATTTCAAATAAAATCGAAATACTGCTGTAGTCTTTCACAAGATGCATATACGCATTGATACGAACATATGACAAACCGTAACAGCAATCTATCAACACATTACGATATTCGATATATAAACATACCACATTTTATTTCTAATAAAATAGCGCATATTGAGTGTTACGCGTTTGGTAGTCCAAACCTGACGAATACCGGATTATTAACAGGACATTAACATCATAGCCAATGCATTAACAATGTAACAACGGCATACTTATTTTTCTTAGTTTATAATGAAAATACTTTCATTCAATACATGTACATGAGTATGTCGTGACTCAGAATGTTTGATTAGCATTTTAAGATGACAAAAAACTGTCAATTTACTTTTACATAAATGTGTCGCGTTCTGAGAAAACTGGGCTTAATGCATGTGCGTTAAGTGTCATCCCAGATTAGCCTGTTCCTTGACAAATAAATGACGTCACGTATTATTATGAGTAAGTTATAGTTCAAGTTCTATTAAATTCAATCGCCCTGTTTCCCCCGACAGGTTACTGGACCAAGGTCACGAGGTGGTGGGCAATGAATGTGTGGACAGCGCGTGCCGCCAGTTCTTTGAGGAGAACAACATACCGTACACCTCTCATTCGCTAGATGGTGTGGATGGGGCGCTCTATACCGTACGTCATACATCACAGTCATGCGTACACGATGCACGCTGATGTTTCTATTAACAGATATATATGATACACACGGTTATAAAATTACAGTTCACTTTTTAAATGCAAAAAGGAATCCAACGTTCAAAGCTCAATTAAGAAAAAAGTATACACTGTATCCTCAGTTACAAAAATATCAGCTATAGATGCTGGGGTAATATTTTTTATTTAACTTTTTCTTTATCATGGTTTGTAAGACAAGAAAACTTGTGACGCCCTGGTGCCCGGAGAAAAAACGATACAATATCCATTGCAGTCGTGGATTGTATTTCTACACATGAGAACGTCGTGCTGTCAATTATGTTCCAATTAACTGGCGTTTCTGTGAAGAATAGTTTATAACATGTTTAAACACCATGCTTTAATGCCACCAATAAATATGTATTATCCCGTTTAAAACCCCGTATATCCGCAAACATTTTTTTTTAAATATGTCCATAAATATTTATTAAACGTGATTTACCAATTGTGTACTTGAACAAAACATGCGATAGTTTGAAATGCTTTTTAGAACAGTCAATTGGAAATTAACGTCGTATCTACAATATTTAAACACGGTGAATATTGTTTGCAGGCAACAGATGGTTCACCTATCAAGCTTTACAGATGCGATTGTTTTGAGCTACCAAAGTAAGTATGACGCACGACGCCAAGCTTCATTAGTACGTCTTCCTTCAAACGTAAGTGGCGTATTTTTAAGCAGAACAATTTTTATGCAGAACAATCTCGTTCATGACGCCGAGTAGAATGTTCATATCTGCGCAAGTAGAGTGTTGTTTTTCAGCATCTATAAAGAGTAATGCCTTCTTTTAAGAAATGAAGTATCCCTTTATCTTCACACATAATATGCTTTACTGCACCGGCAAGATTATGGTCATATTTCTCACGTTTTAAGTCTACGAAATTTATCTCCAAAACAAGCGTGCACATCGTATGACAGATCAAAAATCCAAAATCATATTTTAAGTTGGGTAAATCAAACACATCGAAATGGTCTTATTTGTGTGGCCCTTTACCATTTAGATATGTATTTTTACGCTTATGTAGTCCAGTAGAAAGTTGAATTTTATTAAAGACCTTTCTTACTAGATGCAAGTTTTTAAGGCTTCATTTCCAACCCTTAGATACTGATGAGCAGCAAACAGCATAAAACCTGAAAAGACTGTGAGTTATTTGCAGGCTGTTCTGGTTTTATGCTGTTTTCACATAGCCATTTTCACTTTGCTTCTGAGTGGGAAAGTGGTAGTGTATGTGGTTTCCGTCTAGAAACTGGGATGGCCTGGGATACATCCCATCTTGTATGATCCGTTCAAATTTGAAAAATTGTAATAACAATAATTCTTTGTACGTAAAGAAAGTACTACATGTTGGCCGGACTGCACAGGCTAATCTGGGAAGACACTTTACGCACATGCATTAAATCCCTTTTTCACAGAGCACGGCTCAATTCATTTCATCAGGAACATGGTTATAAGGAAAAGCATGTGTTTCACAATAATTGTTCCCGATTATGTTCTTCTATTTAATAAAGTAAATGTTATTTGACTTTATTCTGTTATTTTAATTGCTGACAACTCATGTGAATTTTCTAAAAACGTACATACGATATCCTCGTTGAAAGCAACTAATTTTGGTTACTTGTGGAGCTTCTTGTATTTAAATACACTTTGTATTTTGTCAATGTGTTTCTATTTCGTAAAAAAACTTAATTAAAATGGTGTTGTACTATGTATTTAGATAGCCAAGTTTCTATCATTTACTGTGCTAAGTTGTTAAATTGTCGATGTGATTTTTAAGAACATTTAATTGAGTGGTCAATGTATAATTATTTATTTTTTGTATCTATTTAGGTGACATTAAGCGTTAATATCCGTTTTCGGTACATTTGTGGGAAGACGCTATCATATGAAATAGTTAAAACAGGATATCATTAAAACAAATGCAATGAAAAATGTCAGCTTATGCGTCAAATGAGCTATAAAGATATCAATCATAAAATAAATCGATTTCTTACATCCGTATTTCACTTCGAACGCCTAGTGGACTATCCCATCCTTCTAAATTGGATCAATGTATTTCCAAAATAAGGGTTGTCTAGTATATATATTTCTATATTTAGAATATTTCTTACAGAAATTCCTTTAAGCAAACAGCGCAGACCCTGATGAGACGCCGCATCATGCGGCTTCTCATCTGGGTCTACGCTGTTTGCCAATGTTTTTTTTCTAGACGCTATGCATAAATGGATTAAAGGCTTGCACTGAGCCATGTGTTGTACTGTTGGCTCTGACTAGGCTATATGGCCGTACAGTGAGTTACGAAGCTAATGTTTCGAGCATTGATAATCTACAAGCTTGTCGTTTGCCATTATGCATCCAACCGCGTGGACTAGTAAAAGTTTTTGAGTAGTTACACATTGATTATGTGTATTTGAGAACTGTGTTTATATAAACGTACGCATTACCTAGTAAGTGTGGTTCGACTGGTTCCTTAAAGCCAAATGGTGTCGAATCGGACACAATTCGGCTTTAACGGAAGACATGCAACGTCTAAATGCAAGTTTGCTTTTGACTTCCTAACCACGTCTCATTAGGGTGCATTCCAAAAAAAAATGTAGACAATGTACACATTCATACGTGCCAAAAAATATGGAGTATATGGCATATCATGCAAACAAAAAAAGCTAAGCTCAGCGAGTGAATTGCTGATTACATTATCAACTAAATATGTATCAGGCTCCGTTATTGGTTTGCTTTATTGATTCATTTAGATGTTCCGGTTGAACTTAAATGCAATAATATGTTCTGACGTATGTTTGAGACGGTATAATTAACCATACTCGTCCATATAAATATTACATTCGCGTTTTATTGTCTATACCCGGACATAGACTCGAAAAAGGCCTTACTAAAATGTAAAACTTTACAACAAACTGTTAAGCAAATAATAAGTATGATATCAAAGGTTAAATTCATTGGAATCACGCATGACACATCCCATGTATTGAAATGAAAATACGAATCAAAGTAGAACGGTATAAAATTTTGAAAAAAACAGTTGTTTTTCATTCCTTTAGCACTTCTCTACAAAGTGTCTGGTGAATTATTTCTGTATAATTTGTTTGCAGATTTCAAATAAAACAACAACATTTTGAATAATAAGTACATTTACGTTATTTATTCAAGACACACTGAAAAGTCTTAAACATTTTACTTCTACTTGTTATGAAAATGACCTCATCAATTTTATTTAACCCATTTATGCCTAGCGTCTAGAAAAAGACCTTTTGCAAACAGCGTAGACCCAGGTGAGACGCCGCATGATGCAGCGTCTTATCAGGGTCTGCGCTGTTTGCTTAAAGGAATTTCTGTAAGAAATATTCCAAATATAGAAATAAATATACTAGACATCCCTTATTTGGGAAATAAATTAATCCAATTTAGAAGGATGGGAGAGTCCACTATGCATAAATGGGTTAAGTATATCCAATAAATATTGCTATAGAAATACCTGTCCCAGAAGTAGTTGGTATCCATTTTGTATGTTTTATGTCTATTTTTCGAAATTTAACCTCACGAGATCTCATAGTAGAATGTTAGGTATACTCTAAAACGCGTTACAAATCATGCTCTTAGACGTTAATGATGTACGGCAAAGAACGCATTTTTGTAAAGAATATTACTGCGAAATAATGTTCATGTTTCTGGGAAACATCGTTCAGAAACGTCTACTCGATTACGCAGTCATATTATGATCTCAATATTATTTTGTAAAAAACAATTGTCATATTTCTCTGTCACATTTTGCAAAAACGTCTACTCACATTCGCAGACAGATGGTCTTAATATGATAACGCAAAACAGAACGAGAAAGAGAATTTTTAAAAAAACAAGCAAGGGGGCACTCATTTGTGTCAAATGCGCCTTGTTAGAATGTGCGTTTGTATTACGTCGATTACTGATGGTATGCTAATTATATCCGGAGAATTAGTGCGCACAAACCATGAGTCCAGGTCAATGACCTCTCGTTAGTTTGTTACGATACGTAAACCTGTTGCTTTGAGGCATCTGAACGAAAGCTTAAATATTCATAAAGATTTTCAAATAAATCTTTTCGGGAGATATAAAGTATTAACAACTATTGATTAAAGATTGTAAGTCTTCTTTAATCTTGAGAGTGTTTTATTGCCTGTTAATGTGGCTCGTCAAAACGTTTGTTTTTGTACAATTACCTGTTTATTCGTTTGTTGTCGGTGAATATGCCAAAGTGTTCAGGGCTTTCCGTGTATGTTTGTCGGTAAGCAGTGAACGTCTTCATAAATATCCCATAACAATGATATGACAATCGACAAAGCGTGCGAGTCGCACAGACAATATAAAAAGTCTGAAAAGCCTGTCAGTTTTTATTTTATTTCAACGATAGTTTTCCCCTTTCTTTATAAACTTGTCAATTTTCCCGGTAAAGATTTAATCATACTCTGTGAAGTGTGAAACAATGTCAACATTATTTTAAACGAAAGATATCAACAGATTTCTGAAAAGATACAGCTTCAGGATCTTTTACAGCTGAATAAATAATCCGGTGTACTCTACGATGGAATGACATCTGGTATCAAATTAACAGTCATCGCCTCCAGTGCACGAATTATGGAAATGATACACGTGACAATAATAATTTGTCCGATTTAAATGGATGTGACCCCACAGCGTCCATCCCTACCCTGATGAAAACATACACCACATTCACCGAACACCTCCCCCCTCACACACACAACGAACGCCCTAACCCACCCTAACACATCGCCCCATTCCATCCAACACCCCACCCGTGCCTACCAGAGACCCCGAACCCAGGCCCACTCTTAAAAGCAGGTTATCATAAAGTCAAACACTGGTCTAAAGCCCTCTGGCAGCAGTATGCTTATACACAATACACTAAACCAGTATTGTTACATATTGTTACATATTACATAATATATGACTAACACATCTAAAACATAACTTTGTTTCTTTGATGAAAGTTAAAAATTGAATTTTCGAAAACTCGAGTAAATCGATATTTGTTCGTGGTTTCTTGTTTTGCGTGTATGTATAATTCATGTGTGTTTTTCCATGATTGCGAAACACTCAGAAATGACTTTGCAAATTTTAAAATAGTAAGAATGTGAACCATAAACAAGACGCACGTTTTTTATTGAAAACAGCTCACGATTTGCAAATAACACTTTAATCCTGAAATATGAAACACTAATTTTTATTGGTGAGTACGTACGGATTTCTTAATATACAGGATTAAACGATGCAAACGCGTCAGCTACATGTATTGATGAACGTTAATACGTTGGCGAAATTATTAGCCCATGGGTTCAGTGTAAAATTGGGACCACGTCTGATATGCTGACGCTCAACACGAGGAAAGCCCAAAAACCCGTTCATGGTCTAATGAAATAAAAACAACCGATGCAAGTGAGTAAGGTTAAGTTAGTGTGTACCCATAATTGATATAGCGTGTCTGAGTACAATCAAAGAAATAGTGTCCTTAATATAGTAACACTTTTCATGCTCTTTAAACTATTGAAACACAATACATATATTGCATTTCATTTAAGGGTACAAAGTATATTTGATCGAATTTGAAAATGATCATAAAAATGTAAAATTGCAAAATGTGTCGACACAATAATAGTACTTCGTAATCGCTTGATTTCTCTCTATAAAATAACGGCTATACAAAATATAACCTTCAGCTATCTGTCAACGGGTATTGTTCGAAATATGAATTTTCAGTTTTGCCACTCCACATTTAACCCATGACTTGCATAATTTTGTCTTCCGCTTTTGTCGGTGTAACGTGATTTCGTGTGTGACAGTTAATTAAGACACATAACATCAAAGGTAATTAAGGAACAATGAGACCGCATTAAGCTATTGATCAGGGTAAGTACGCTTGAGATCACTTCATGGGTTCAATGTAAAAGTAGGACACGCATCAAATAATTCCGTAACATATGCATTTGTTAATTAAAAAAAACAAACATTGCCGACACAAGTTGCGCATGTGTTATTTTAAGCTTTTCATTGACACAGCGAGCGTTAACACAAATTATACAATATCAAATTCTTAGATTAAAATGCACGATTACTGAATCATCTTCCCTATCATGCATGTACCGGTATACGATTTCGCATTTTATACCATTAAACCTGTACAGGTGTTAACTTGTAAAACGCAACTTCTCACATTAGAATTTATCACTATTTTAAACATATATCCACGTATTTAAGTTTCATCGTGATGTTTACCGTGACATCCGATCCAATACCAAATAATATTTAACATAAAAAGATTAAGAATAAAAGTATGTTAATGTACGCATTAATTGTCATGATGTGCCTTTTTAGACAGCAATCAAGTTTCCCGTGAGTCCCATCTTGCAGTAAATGAATGTGAGTTTCATATTGAGTGACTCTAGATGAAAATACTATATTTTAAATGCATACAACAGTTACAGCTGGTTTAAATCACGGATATTAACCCATTTAAGCCTAGTGGACTCTCCCATCCTTCTAAATTGGATAAATTTATTTCCAAAATTAGGGATGTCAAGTATATTGGTTCCTATATTTAGAATATTTCTTACAGAATTTCCTTTAAGCAAACAGCGCAGAGCCTGATGAGACGCCGCAGCATCTGGGTCTACGATGTTTGCCATGCCCTTTTTTCTAAACGCTAGGCATAAATGGGTTAAGTTGTATGTAATTTTTCCGATTCATTATTTACGCCCTAAAACATTTTCCCACTGGTGTCATAAATTTACGCCATTGTTTATTTAGGACCAGTACATGTTTAGAAACCCATAAACCCGGATAGAAGTGCATGTTCACTTTGTTAAACAATAGTAAGGCCTTGCTTTGAAAACGGGAGTTAAAGCACTTTCCGCTTGTACGTTATTGCTTTGTTTTAAGGACGTCTCTTCTTAGCGAAAATAGTTAAGGCGGAAATGGTCGTATTTTTTCATCTGTATTTAGGGTCTGAAAAAGCTACTATTAGATGCTGTATTTGCAGAGTTATGAAGGAGAAGGTCTCCTGCATATGGGACCGAGGCGGCTTTGTGGCACTTCCGGTTAAAGAAAGGTCAAGGTCAGTCAGTGTGTTTGGTACGGTACCAGAATAATCTGGACAAACATCATCCATGCGTTACATCCGCTATTATCGGCATCAAAGAATCACATATGAAAGAATAAAATTAGACTATTAAAGCATACTT
Source organism: Dreissena polymorpha (assembly GCF_020536995.1). Classification (NCBI taxonomy): domain Eukaryota; kingdom Metazoa; phylum Mollusca; class Bivalvia; order Myida; family Dreissenidae; genus Dreissena; species Dreissena polymorpha. Next base: position 64,084,588 of record NC_068367.1, on the reverse strand, counting down.
GTGCGTTTGCAATTATTCGATAATCCAATGGTGCTTGGGGTGTTAACAAATAGTTATATGTATACATGCTTTAACAAGGAAATATTAATCTAAATTATTATGATAATTAATATGTAAGGTTAAAATACAATAAAGGTTTTGTTTTGAACAAACCTGTTTTCATGGTTTTAATTCGTGCCACATTCAAAAGAATTTGGAACACGGACCAAGCATTTCTTTCTCTATAAAACTCGTACAACTGTTTCATGTTGGTTTCCATGGTTACAGGTATGCCCTGACCCTCCGGGCTATCATGAAGAACGATTGTCGCTACCTACTCGACTGCTTTCTACTTGACAACAGCAAGTTCGGTGGTACGTATTGAACTGATACAAACTGGAATTATCCATTTGAACAGTGGTATTATACTTTGCAACTCTCACCAGCAATTATCATGCATTTGTAATGTTATTTGCAGATGAGCACCGGTGTCGTTAGGACTGTTAAAAAAGTTCGACATTTCGATTTTGTATTCATTCATTCTACTAAGCCAATCTCGTCAGCAAATAGGTATCCTGTATAGGTTTTGCTGTTTGTGTATATTTGGATTTTTCGGCGTAAGCTGCATAAGCCAGCTTTTCACCCTGACTTGACCTTTGTAAGTGTCCAATAAAATTCAAATAAAATTTCCCGCGGCTAGGTACGAATGAATACACTTCATTTATTCCATTGGCTGATTTGAGTATACCACCAGAACATTGGAAACATATCCGCGTCTTTGTAACACTGTTTTACTGTATGAAACAATTTTATCTCTAATGAAAAGGCTTAATAGATAGAACAGTTTTACACTCAATTCTCGACACCAATACAGTTTGTGCGTACACCTTTTATTTTCAGAGTATTACCAGCGCAAAAGCGTTTATACTTAAAAGGCTATGTTCTCATATTTAGTACTTACTTCCATATTCCTGTCAACATGTTAACATGTAAAAGTATAAAGAGCAGTGGAAGCGAGGCCTCACTTTAAAGAATTGCATTTCAACCCGCGAGGTTTCGGGTCAAGTCGCGGACATTCAGAGTTTATATACAGGTCATCACCGGAGTTCGCGGTCAGTAAAATAATCGTTATATAATAAAGACGCTATCCGTGAACTAGGTGACCTGGAATTTTCTTTAGACCAGAAATATGTTAAAAGAAGATATTCAGCAATATAATTATGGTATGTCAATAATAGATTCTTAATGTGTTTTCAACAATACAATGATAAATATTATTTTTAATAAATTTAACAATAATTATTCCACCATATTGCCTAATGTACTAAAGTGATATTATGAGCATGTAACAGTTTATAGGTGTCTATCGCAACCGTTGATTATGTTTGATGTTTCTACTTCATATACACTTATAGTAATTAATGCAGCATCAACATACTAAAACAATATACCAGAAAGAGAAAAATAATGCATTTGAATATTAACCGTACTTTCGTTTGACAACTGATCATGCGTTTACGAGTTGAACCTAAATTTAGTTTTAGTGCAGATTTGTTCATACGACACAAAGACACAATATTGTTTTACGGATCATTTCGGCTTACAGGACTGGGTGGGTCACGTAAGAATATCGAATATAAAATATATTTTTATAAACAACTGGTAGCAAGGTGAGTTGCAGATAATTGATCAGTAACCACATTTTAACTAACTATTTTGACCTGTTAATTCTTTTCAGCTCAATTCAACAGTGCAAAATGCCCATAATATCACTTCAAGCATGAGCACGATGATTCTCGATACTGTTAATAATCGAATCAAATAGCAATGCCCGACAGACCACTAAAACAGGTTTGTTCTCGTGTGGCCGGTTGACTCATATGTTTAAATTTCACTTCCATTCTTCTTTTGGTTTTCTGTTTTGTATCTATAGGTTTATGACCAGCAATATGTTATAATGTAAAATAAGCCGCGAAAACTCCCCGTAACATCCCGTACTGCGTGTGATGCAGCTAAGAACTGCACAGAAAAAGACATTCGCTATCCTTGATCTCATTCATTAAACTATTTACGCCGTATATCTTTTTTAAAGATATTTCTTGTTAAATGTAAGAACTAATACATTGATGTCATTACACAAGTTAAGAACGTCACTATGTATAGAGCATTTGCTAGTTGTGTATATAATTACATAAATTGCTACTTATTTATCTATTTGATCGATTTATGTCCGTAAATAGAAAAAGGCTATCATGGAACGCCCGTTCTATATATGGATCGCCCGTGCTATATATGGACCGCACGCGCAAAATATGGACGTATGACGTCTCCGCACAGGTTAAAAGAAGCTAAATTGCACTGTACGGTTACGCTTTATTGTAGCATTTTGCTGATACGGGTGAATTTATAAAACTGAAACAATCTTTGTTATTAAATATTATTTAAAATTAATTTAAAAATCTAACATTTGTATGGGACATTTGTAAACAAAAAACTGTATTATTACGAGGTTTTTACATTTTTTTGGTCAGATGTGTGTAGAAATCGTTGAGAAGCACGCTCAGTACAATATAATTTATTACACCCAACTTCGGGCCCGATAGTATAATAGGGGGCAGCCAGGTAGTCCAGAACTTCGGTACAATTTGGGGCAGTCTGACTGGTCCATACTTTATCAAAGCGTTTTCAGCCGGGTTTAATATTTCTAAAGTATAGCATGTATGCCTTTTAATGACTTCTGACATGTGTACATAGGTCCCCCGTTCAACTGCGATGAGAAGGACGTGAAGCAAGCCTTTGGTAAGTACGCCGTATATGTTTAACGTTATTTCGAAGATATGGTCCAATAGCTGTAGATCGGTTAAGCTTGCACAAAAATGGGAGCGAGTGTTAACTTGTATACGATCACCGTTAAATATGTAACTTTGATTGTTAATTTCAGACAAATTCACTTGCCAGTAATAAAAATGCGTTTGAATTTAAAATAGAAATAGTTAAATAAATGTGGTTGATAACATACCCATCTATTCAAACCAGTCGTCAAATGTTGTTGTTGCTTTTTCATTGAACAAAAGAGGTATTAAACTTGTGCTATTTTTTTCAGAAACTTTCTGCAAGATCGAGAAGTTGGAGACCAGAGACGCCTTCACAAAGTGGCAAGAATCCTGGGGCATCAGCTCCTTTGTAGAGGAAGTCTACTTACTTCATCCGAAATAAAAGTCACCCGAATTTAAGTGTAATGCCCCATCCGAAATAAATGTTATCCGATTAAAGGTGTAATAAACGTTATGTGAACGTATGTGATCTGTTCCATGAGAGATCAATGGCATCCGCATATATGTGACATATGTCTACGTTCTTAAAGATACATCGAATCTGAGTAACTTGTGAATTTCTTATCATGACTTTATTTTGGTGTTGTCGATGACCGTTGGTCACCGTAAATCCCTTATCGCTGCTTTTTACCAGAAATAATACATATTGCTGTACATGTACCGTTTGCGATGACATCAATGACTTAGATACAGTTAACACAGTATCTGAGATGTTAAGATCAGCTACTAGCATATTCACGATTTAAAATGTATAAGGGTCTGTTTAAATATTTATTTTTGACAAAGTTCTCATTGAAGTTAGAACAGAGCTGTAACATATAAAGCCTGTCACTCAAGAGTCAAAACAAAACAAGTACGATATAACATCTTTGTTTGTTATGTCTAATCTTTTTTTCATGAAGAATATTTGTGTTTAAGTTTTTACATTGAATATGTTTGCACGAATCTTTGTTGATTTTTTTTTACCCCACGAACATGTCCCGCAGGCATTCAATGTTTAGAAATTTACGCTTAGTGCACAATGTGCTTCTTTGCTGTCTGCAAAACACGCCATGATCGTCATTTATTGAAATCATTTTATTGTTGTGTAAATATGTTTATATATAAAATATGTGTTTTACGATTGAATTGAAATGCATCATGCATTCTGGCTGTTTCTAGTTTGTTCTTTTTTATGATTTGCAATATACGTAAGGTAATAAAGGGAAGACAATATGTGGTACATGATCGAACATTTTTACCAGGGTTGTCGTTAATGGGATTGTAAGGCCCATCAAAGGGTTTCATTTTATAGGTTTAGAGAACCATATCGGCACAAAATCGAGAATGCATGCTATTATTTAACAAGCTGAACCATACTTATGTTTGAAATATTTAAGAAAACCGAGAATTGTTTTTTTTATTTATTTATTGAAAAAAACAACAACAAATTTAACCGAAAGAAAAAACCCTGAAACGCTGAAGAAAGAGTTTCGAAATCTGCACTCTGCACTGCCTCTCCGTGTTCCACATCATTACATCAACTTTAAGAGAGCATACATAGAAAGGAATCAAATGATACATTCGTACGTGCATTTGTTTTTCTTTTTCTACGTAAACATTTATATACAAAATACTATATACAAAAGTTTCTGTTTTACTTCCTTTCGTTATAAGTGTCTTCGATCCACACGAGGCCAAAATAACACATCTTTGTATATGTATGTACTCGGAATGTTGGAACAAAAACTAAGAACCCGAAACCAGACCAAATCAAAGCGCTGAAGGCACTGAAGTTGTTCGCTGTTGTCGTCCTTGATTAGCTTGTGCGCATTGCACAGGCTAATCAGTGTGCACAGGCTAATCTTATTTGACGTGCATTAAGCCCCGATTTCCCTGAAAGCAGCCAATATGTACATAATCTCAATGATAAACATAGACGGGCCAATGTCGTCTTACAAGCTGGTATATACACTCACTGCTAGAGCAGAATAATTTGTCGTCTGCTGCAGACAGGCAGCGGTAATCGTTCCTAGCAGAGTGAGTTGCGGTTCTTACCGTACTTAAGGCTTCTAAGCACATACTGATTTGCAAAATATGCTCTGTAAATTTAGTCGGCAGCTAACGCGACCAACTAAAAACACAATAGGAACGGTAACTGACCATGCTTTATTCCTTATCTTATTTAGCATACTCTACCGTATTAGATAGGATCATCTTTAAATAGAGTTCTTGATAAGTATACAAAATCCAAACTCGTGCTACATTTGGTCCATTAACAACTCGAGGGTGTGAAACTACTGGCGTCTTGCTGCAGATAAAGAAACCGTTTGTGATTTACACCTTCAAGTTTGGTCTCTGAAATCATTCATCAAAGGGAGGCAACTTGTGATACTTATAAAAGTTTCGTAAATCCTCGTCGTGGTTACCTTTCCTTGTGTGTTAACGATTAGTGCCATCTTCGGAATAAGTCAAATGTATGCGTGAAGAACAATATTTTAGGAAACGAATTACATTTATTTTTCGTGTCAGCTGATAAGGAACCTTCGCTATTTTGTTTTTCACTTCATTGATCGATACTTACGGCATAATTTACTTTAAAAAACGGATAATACATGATTGTTAGTTCCTTTTAAAATAATACCTCAACTTGAGCGTCAGGAGCAAAGTATCTAAACATTCGATGAAGAATACCTTTACACAGCATCGTTTAATAATAACACAATTTACAGGAACAATTTACATGTACTTCTATATCATATAATAAAGATCAACAGCAGAATATGAATATCTTTGAGCCGCGCTCTGTGAAAAGGGGGTTTAATGCTTGTGCGTAAAGTGTCTTCCCAAATTAGCCTTGCAATCCGCACAGGCTTATCAGGGACGACACTTTCCGCTTGTATGATATTTTTCGTTTAAAAGTCTCTTCTAAGCAAAAATCAAGTGTAGGCGGAAAGTGTCGTCCCTGATTAGCCTATACGGACTGCACAGGCTAATCTGGGACGACACTTTACGCACATGCATTAAACCCCTTTTTCACTGAGCACGGCTCATAAGTATGTACTCAGTATGTTGTAACAAAAACTTAGTACCCGAAACCAGACAAAAAAGATAGGAACGGTAACCGAACAAGCTTCATTCCTTATTTTACTTGGCATACTACCGTATTTGATAGTATCATCTTTCAACAAAGTTCTTGATAATAATACAAAATCCAAACCGTTCGTATAATGTTGAGTACACAGTTTTACCTAGCCGGTTTGTAATCTTCATTTCTAGCTTTTAAACAAGAAGTACACAATACTTGCTTTAATTGCATTAATCAGATTAAAAATATATATAATTCGTGCTGTATGTTCTGTACACTTCGTGTGATACTGATCGTCTGGGCTGTTTATTTGCTACATTTGGTCCATGAACAACTCGAGGTTGTGAAACTACTGTCGTCTTGCTGCAGATAAAGAAACCGTTTGTCATTTACACCTCGAAGTGTGTTCTGTTACATTCTTCATCAAAGGGAGGAAACTTGTGAAGGTTACACAAGTTTCGTAAATCCTCGTAGTAGTTACCTTCCCTTGTGTGTTAACGATAAGGGCCATGTTCGAAATCAGTCAAATGTATGCGCGAAGAACAATCTTTTAGGAAATTTAATTACATTTAATTCTCGTGTCAGCTGATAAAGGAACCATCGCTGTTATATATTTTTACTTCATGGATCGATACGAACGGTATCATTTACTGTCCGACCTAATGGTTATCATTGTGTAATTTGCGTTTAAAAAAGAACGGATAATGCATGATGGTTAGTGTCTTTTAAAATAATACCTCAATTTAGCGTCAAAAGCAAAGTGTCCATAAAAATGATGAAAAATACCTTAACACGGCATCGTAGAAAAAGAATATTAACACAACACAATTTGCAGGAACACATTTCTTCTATATCATAATTATGTTAAAGATCAACAGCAGCATGCATATCTTTGAGCCGCGCTCTGTGAAAAGGGGGTTTAATGCATGTGCGTAAAGTGTCGTCCCAGATTAGCCTGTGCAGTAAACATAGGCTTATCAGGGACGACATTTTCCGCCTAAACTTGATGTTTGCTAAGAAGAAACTTTCTTGAAACGAACAATATCATAAAAACGGAGAGTGTCCTCCCTGATTAGCCTGTGCTAATGCTCATCTGGGAAGACACTTTACGCACATGCATTAAACCCCTTTTCACAGAGCACGGCCCCTTTATTTTATTTTCGCGCATAAGAGTTCATTGGACGTAAGCAAACTTTACAAATTATCGAATAAGTATGCTTCAAGTATTTCGAAATTTGGGGCAAAATGTTGATTGTTTTGGCTTTCGTTTTGTGGGTGGAGGTGGGGGAGTTGCATGCCATTAGTAATTAAAACGATGGATTTAACCATATTAAAAAATGAGCCATCATGTATATTTCTACTTTTGAGGAATTCGTATGCAAAGCAGTTTTAGAAAAAAAAGCCCACAAATTATCATCTAAACATGACTACATAAGTTGTTTCAATGAACCTGTAAAAAAGCGAGCGGAGCGATCTTTTCAATACATAATCCGCGTAGATGTGGGACCAACGTCTTCAAAAATGACTTGAGTGAAATACAGGGTGCAGAATCAACGGGGTTTTCATAGATTTACACACGGACTTGACAGAATGCAAGCACACCATTACTAAATTTATTTTTGCAAATATCTCAAGTTATTGAAATACATTTGCAAAAATCTTTGTGCCGATATCTAAATTTAAGGTATAAGAATAAATCCGTGAATACGTCTAAAATCGGTGACAAAAGTTCCCGTTGCGTGAAGCACAATCGTGCAGTATACGTGGAATTTTTTTTAACAAGAACGCATGCTTATTAAAAACGTAATTCGGGTGTATTTCACATTGACATAAGCAGCTTAAAATCTGTCTTTTATACACTACTTGAAAATCTTAAGAAAACTTGTTTTAAAAAGTTTTTAGGAAAAAGCAGCACTTACCGGTGTGTTTACTTCTATTAACGTTTAGTTGGGTACCCAACAAAGTCACGTGATCCTGCACCCTGAATAGTTTGCACTTATAAGTATTAGAAGTATTAAAAGGGGTTTTGAATGCATGTGCGTTAAGGCTTTCCGGCTTAACTGAATTTTTTCCAAGAAGAGACTTGCATTAAACAGAAAATATCATAAAAGCGGAATGTGTCGTCCCTGATTAGCCTGTGTGGACTGCGCAGGCTAATATGGGACGAAACCTTACGCATATGCATTAAACACCTTCCCACAGAGCACGTCTCATTTATTTATTTGATTTAACATGTTATATTATGACCCTGGACTAAGATTCCGCGCTCTGGAGATCATTTGAAAATGTTGATATTTGTTATAAAGTCCACTTCGCCTCTCAAATACTTATGTGTTTTTTCTTATTTTTGGCATTCTTATTTGCTATTCAAACCGCGAAAATAATGAAATCACAAAAGAACGAATACGAAAAGTTATTATTGCATTTTCATTATCGTGTTTTCATGGTCAGACATTATTGCTATCGATATTTCGAATTATTTAAAGAGGCCTTTTCACAGATTATGACATGTTTTGAAGTTAATCATTAAATGCTTTATATTGATAAATGTAAACATTTGATCTACAAAGCTCCAGTAAAAAAATCAAGAATAACATTTAAAAAGGAAAAAAGTAGCCCGCAGCAGAGCTCGAACCAGTGAACCCCGGAGTCCTGGAGTAAAAACCAATAAGACCGCTCGGCCAAGTATATACGAGTGACGTATTTTATATTTTATATAAGCAATCTTAAACGACAACAACAGAACTCTCCAAATCATTAAATCGTTTCGCGTTGCAACGCTTTATAATTTTCAGGTTTTTAAATCGTCAAAATATGCATATAATGGCTATATTAGACCATAGTACATGTTAAGTATTTCTGTTTCCTCACAAATATCATAACTAAAACGAAAATTTGCGAATCTGAAACGACTTTTTCCAATTTTTTTTAATTTACCAAAACGCGGAAAGATCCCTTTAATAAATGATTATTTTAATACACAGTGGTTGTTACTAAAGAAGTCTACACCATCGCCATGATATAAAGTATTATCAACTAAAACAACAACATCATCACCAAATTGATCATCAGCACCCAGACCCTCATCAGTATTATAAACACGATCAGCCTTAGTGTAATAATAATAATAATAATTATAATAATAATAATAATAATAATAATAAATAATAATAATAGTAATAATAATAATAATAACAATAAATAATAATAATAACATTATTATTATTATTAGTAGTAGTATTTTTATTATTATAATTAAACATACTTTGCATGTTGATAATTCCAGTGAAAAAAATGATAACATTTGTACATCCGAATTTTATTTTAAACAAACGCCTGCCAAGAAATAACATATCATTTCTAGCATGTTGGGTATGTGATCGCAAAGTAAGTAGCATAGCAATATTAGATGTTATGTATCGTTATAAGTACAAGTTTTGATTTTCTTGTATTTATAAGCTAACAACATACGATTTGTTAAACCGCGCTTGTATTATTTTATTTAGACGTAGTGAAATTTAATTTAGACTTTTAAATTAAAATGCGTGATTTATTGTCAGTAAGTGGTGATACAAGCCTCTATAACTGAATGAAAATGGTAAACATAAAACGTTTGTTAATTATTAATCATTACATTTGAGATAAATGAATATAATTATGTAAAATAACGCGCACCAATTCCGCGTTTAACTTTTAGAAGATATAGAAACTGGTTCAGGCATCAATTACAATACCCAAAGTCAACAAAAACTATTCGCGGGCATAAAATACAATCTACCTTGTCATTTACATCACATACATAGACACTTGTAGGTTTACTACAGACTTACGACCACGTCGACCGTTTAAAGTATTATGTACAGCGCCCCCGTATCAGTTGGTTGTATTGAACGCGTGTAAACACGCACCGCTTTATGCAGAAACAGTCAGTACACTCGTGAACGCGCGACCGATAGCTGCATAGTTTTATCGGTTCTATTAACGAAAAACTTTAGTTTTACGCGCTACTGGATTGATTTAAGCGTACAAAGACATAACATGGAGCTTGTTTAATATTCTTACAACGTTTAGTTGTGTTTTCTTTGTGTTTTGGAAAGTAAAACACCAGGGGATAACGGAGCGCAACTTAATCGAAATTGTTATTGCGTGACACACTTCAGCGCTTAGCACAAGGCAAATATGCAAACTCTCTTTCCCATAATGCATTGCGGTGCGTCATTCACATGCGCGGTTTAAAGAAAACAGTGATTGTTTATACAAAATAGCGTATTATAGGAAGTGAAAGAAAACAGGATTTCTTGCGGTTTAGGGACGTACAGTGTGAGTTGTATTGTTACATTTATCACCAAAAAATGTCGACTGCGGCTGATATCGATGATGATAGCGCTCGTTTGTGGATCCTATCAATAATTGATCAGCTACGTCACAGAAAAGCTCGCCCCGATCTGGAGCGGATTTGTCATTTTGTCCAACGAAAGTACGGGCTTCCTCGCAAAGAAGCAGAGAACTATCTAGAGCGACTAGTGGACGACGGAACTGTGATTAAAGTCGTGTATAAACGTGGAACTAGCTATAGGAACGCGTCGAGAGCGAAGAACCGAACATACGTATCGAACGTGCTGAATTCTACATCAGCAAGTTTACGAATCAGTGAAGCGGTTCGAGAGCTATTGAACACGAAGCGGCGGAACCAAAATAACTTTGACCATGAATCCGAAAGTAGAGGTAGCAGCTTCGATGAGCGGAATGACCCCAATGAAAACAATGAGGAGGAAGAATGGTCGGAAAGTGAAGGGGTGAACTCGAGCGACATTGAGGCGTGGCTTACCGCTAAAGGAGACGCCCGCGTGTACCCGATTCACTGGATCCTTCAACGGGAAGTTGACGCCGGAAACCTGGTGATGCTTAAAAACGGAAACTTCTTACCGCGCGGTTACGAGGTCGACTCAACCCAAGACGATTCGCGGTCGAGGTCGCCGGAGATCACCGAATACAGGAGCAGCCCGAAAAAACCGCTTCCCGTTGTTTCGAAACGCGGACGCCCACCCAAGCGCAAAGTATATTTTCGATGCGATTTAAACCCACCCCCACCCCCATTTTAGAGTTAACCTAAAGAAGTAAAATGTTGTGGGTATTTTTTAAACCGCTCCATTCTTATTTTTAGCTCGTCGTTTTCTGAGAAAACCCGATGTATTGTCATAGCCAGCTCGTCGTCCGCCGTCTGACGTCCGCCGTCCGCGTAGTGCTAAAACCTAAGAATTGGCTCTAAAATCAAAGTGCTTCCACCTACAACTTTGAAACGTCATATGTAGATGCACCTTGATGAGTTCTACATGCCACACCCATTTTGGGGTCACTAGGTCAAAGACCAAGGTCACTGTGACCTCTAAAAAAAATCTGAAAAGCTTTCATTTATTCAAAACTGCACCCAAAGCCGAGCGTGGCACTCGTTACGCGGTGCTCTTGTTACTTTTATATTACGACCAGTGATGTTGAAAAATCGTCAAAGTCATCCATATAAAAGTAGTTAAAACTAATAAACGCACGCGTACATATTTACATAGGATTTCGATTAGGGAATGCTAATGGTATGCTTCGTCCAAAGTATTTTAAAAATAACGCTCTCAAGCTGTTAACAAACATAAATCAATCGCATTAATCGATAGCGTTTGTGCAACGTTCAATTTATGCTAGGAAGTAAAATATACTAATTGGCATAGTCTAGCGATATGGCTATAGTGAAACCCTGAGTAAATATAATTAAAAAAAACAAGTACTTATTTCCTATAGTTGGTATCCATCCTTTATATACGGTGTTGGGTTTATGTCGCGAAACTATGAAGCGAAAGTAGACCTCAAACCTAAGTTTAAACCTAAAATTTTTAGATTGATTTCGTCAGAAGGCACTACGCGCGTTGACACGTTCGACTCCATTGTTGTTGTTTTTACAGAAAAAAGCAGGTTAACGTATGACTGTATCTAATGAACATTACCGCATGAAAACGCTGCGGCGGTAGTGTTCGAACTCAGCACCCTCCGATGGCAAATAGGAACTCGTGTAGTCGCGGGATATGGTGATCGGGAGATCCCGGGTTCGATCTCCACCCTGGGAGCATTCTCTAGATATCGTCAAAGAAACCAACTATATTAATTCTACTAGGAACCGTAATTATAAGTGGCTAACGATAGTGATTGTGGTAGTCCGATGCAAGCAATCTAAAATAGTTGGGTTTAAACAACAGAGAAAAAACTATTTAATGAATACCACTGCGAACTATCGCTTTACAAAAACTACTAAAACAAAAAGATGTACGATTTATTTTTCAGTTTCCGAATGTTGCGCGCAGTTTCAGCTGGGCCGGAAGTGGTTCGAAGGCGGCGAATTCCTCGTCGGTGGCGTCGACGGAATCGGAAACAGCGCCCGTGCCGGTAATGCCACCTCATCTGTGCGACTTCTGTCAGAACTCATCCGAATGCAATAAGAACGGAACTTTTGAAGAGCTGCTTTTCTGTAAAGATTGCAACGCGAAGGGTAAGGTTTTTTTAAAGTGTTTTACATATTTGATATGCAAAGGACTCGTTAACGACGACGAGGCCTAAGCAATATCGTTAGGTGAAAAACCAGAGCTTTAGAAACAGCCGGATACCTTCAAACTGAAACTAACAAACACTTGAAACTGCAAATGCAAAAGTCAATAAAATCATTCGAAAACTTACTTAATCCTTCTGAATCATTCTGAAACAAATAGACCCTAGAAAATCTTAAGAAAAGCGCACGACTTCCGATGAAGTATGGATTGTTCTTCGGTTTAAAATCTTAACCATTAAAATACGGATATATTTATCTGAAATAACAGGGATGATTCAAAAATACAATAAATGTTATACTGAAACAGATATTGTTAATTGATATAAAGTGTTGATTATAAGCCCAACTGGAAGCCTACCTCTAGAACCAGTAAAAACGTATAGATTTAGAAACATTTTACAAAGTCACCATATTGTATGAAGCCTCTTAATTGGCGCAGTATATATCTTTAAAAACGCAACCGCCAATAGGATCGTTAACGTCATTTAATGCTTGTCAATGCTGTGTGAAAATATTGCGTTGAATGTTGAATGCACATGTAGAATCCGTGTATTCGATGCTCAATCACTTATCGGAACGGCATGGTTTGAAATTCGACGCGATGGTCACTTCACCATGAAGAATCCATCCGATATCTGCTGATAGCTTTTACGCAAGTCAAACTTCTGCTAACACATTAATATGATTTATAAACATGACACAATTTGTTTTGTGGTTGCTGTTGTTTTTTTCAAGAGATCTTTACTAAACTTTGTTGCGAATAATACTTTTGGCGCAATCTAGCGTCGTCATCTTGAGAAATTTTAGTGCATCATTGCATATGCTTTGAACTTGTTTTCCGAAATATATAACGGTAGAATAACGTAATAATTGGCAATTATTCGAATAAATTCATTGGACGTTCCATCATAAACTATTAAAGTGCACCCACAATTCCTACTGAAATATTTGCCCTTAAATCGATGCGACGGGTGTGCGATCATCGGCCTCTTAAAATTTATATGAAAACATACTTAAATACATGAATCTTTAATAAATTGAAAAGTATATATAAAGATGTTTGATTCAAATAGATAAAATATTATACTTATTTGTTATAAATGTCAAATGTATGTAATGGTTTTATCATACTAGTACCTCGTACACATAGGTTTCGATTCTGTTGTTTTATTTCAAGTGGGTTTCCTCGGGTTTTGTGGATTTTCGTTGTAAGTCATGCCGTTTTCTAATGTAGTCGACGCCAACCCCGAATGGATATGACTGTGTTATTCGTGTAGCACCAATACTTCCGTCATGGAACTGATCCTCCTAAGGGAAGACATTCGCGGTGATCTCCCGAATGGCTGGCTAGTGGTTGACTGGCTAGTGGTTGACTGGCTAGTGGTTGGTTCACTCGCGCCTCTGACCTAAGTCGCCTGGATACGCTCTTCAATTGGCGCATTTTAGTTGGGTAGTAGCACGCAACCAATGTGAATTGTATTCGAACAGAAGCCCCGCGGTATTATAAAGTGCCGCCTCAAAAGGGACACAACTTAATGTAGGGTACACATTCGCGAGGTGCGGTGGTATATTATACGCACAACATTATTTTTTATGTATCAGAGAGTCCTCTCATACAGCAGAATATGATAAATCTGCATACGTAATAAAATTACCGCTTTGAGGATGCCGATTATCACGTTTCAGCGCACCCGTCATGCATGAACTATTCACCGGAACTAGCGGCCCGAGCGCGCAACACCGCCTGGCAGTGTATCGACTGCAAGATGTGCTGCATCTGTGATGACGCCGGCGAGGCGGTGAGTGACGTACGGATTGATTCTGTCATTTTCGTAATTAATAGCATGAGTCTCGTTCTGTGAAAATGGAGCTAAATGCATGAGCGTTAAGTGTCATATCAGACTAGCCTGTCCGGTCTCCACTGGCTAAACAGGCACGATACTTTCCGCTTTAATGGTATTTTTCGATAAAGGAAATCTCTTGTTAGTGAAAATCCATTTAAGGTGGGAATTGTCGTCTGTGGTTAGCCTGTGCTAACTGCACGGGCTAATCTGGGACGATACTTTGTGCACATGCATTAAGCCCCATTATTCCAGAGCGAGGATCATAAACGCTCGACAAATAAACTTTTATATGCCACGTGGTCTTGTTTTCGTCCAACTTCACAACGGACCTAATGTCAGGTCACGGCAACTCCAGACCAATGTACTACGGTCTCAACTTGCCGTAACGCATTGCACGTGCGCAGTGATTTTGCATAGATTTTATGATAGAAATATTTTGGTATGCAAATGTTTGACCTTAGCTACGCTTGGAGATTTGCTATTTAAGGCTTGAATGTTTTGATTATCATGGAAAAGTATAACAAACACTTTTAGCTCTATTAACATACATGTATAATAATTTCTTAATGGTGTGTTTGGATTTATTTTTTGATAATTCTAAATACATGTTTCAAAATTCACGGCCAAGAACTGCCTTGTAAGGACCCGGGCAAGAAATATGAACAATAACACAAGAATGAACATGTTCGTGCATTAAATTCCTGAATCGTAAATACGATTTATGTTTGGGGTGTCTTTGTTCGTTCTGATGTCTGTGTTTTTGTGAGAATTAACTCATTGAATCAGGATCCCTGAACGTTGATTATACTTATTATGCCGATGAATTGTGGGGTCGTGTGTATGTAGAAAGATATAGAAAACATATCCTGATGTCAGCCTCTTTGCTCGGAGAATTAAGAAGCATACGTTGACAAGACAATCTGTTTGCTAGGGTTTGCCAACCCATTTGGCCTCCGTGGCACAGATGTTACAGTTTATTTGTTCAAGTCGTTAACACGAATGAGTATCTTGTTCCCGAAGATTAAAGTAAGTCGGAGAAACTTTGTAACTAACGGGAATCAGATACTTTACTATTGATACTGACATAACCTGTCGTCGGAATGAGATAAGAGCCGCGCTCCAGAAAAACAGGGCTAAATCATGCATGTGCGTAAAGGGTCGCCCATGTTTAACCTGTTTAGGCTATTCAGGGACAATACTTTCCGCTGTTATGGTATTTTTGTTTAAAGAAAGTATCTAAGCTAAAATTCAGTCAGGGCGGAAAGTGTCGTCCCTGATAAGCCATTACTTACTGCACAGGCTAATCTGGCACGACACTTTCCGCACGTGAATTTCATCCCGTTTTCCCTCGGCGCGGTTGCGAGGACGACTGACCTAGTAAATCAGAACACACGTTGTTAAACGTCTGTTCCAGATTAGTCGATACAAGGGAGGCTATCCAATGATACAAAACGGAACGATACGCGATTTTGCTTTTCAAACTGTACGTGTCCTGATAATATGATTATGTATTTACTTCGAGTCATTTATCTCGTCCCATTGAGTTAGTTATCTTTTTCCTCTCTTATAACAAAGCCGTTACCCATCGCAATTCAGTTGAATGGCCCATAAACAGACTGAAACACATCTAAATTGGTATACATTATTATATCTACATATGATGTGTTGGAGACTTAAAAACATGTCTTTACTTCTTGACGAGTCTACCTAACAAAAACAAGAATATGGATGTGATTTCATCGACTAACAAACTTGTAAAAAAGTAAATTACGTTGCACTTTACTAACTCTACTAAGACGTACGTGACCGTATTAGTTAAATGAAATAATTTGGATACATAAAAACCACCTATTAGAATCATCGACAGCTAATGTAGACATAATAAGAGAGGGTCATCACGTCACGATCGGGAGACGGAAAACTACAACGGGCGAGGCATGGTCAGGGGTGATAACCCCAAAAAAGGGTTAAGGTAAGGGTTAGGGTTAGGGGTCGGGTTAGGGTTAGGGGTCGGGTTAGGGTTAGGGTTGGGTTTAGGCTAACCCAAACCCTAACCCGACCCCAAACACTAACCCAAACCCTAACCCTCTAACCCCCCCTTGCGCAATACCATACTATGCCTCGCCCGTTGTAGTTTTCCGTCTCCCGTCACGATCAGGATGGCGAAGTCCATGACGATGTAGGTATTTTTTGCCTTTTATACCCTTTCTTAATTTTAATTTTTAGCTCACATGAGCATATCATATTGTCCGTCGTGCATGGCCCATCGTGCGTCCTCAACATGTGCGCACTCTAGAGGTCAAATGTACTGCCCTATCATAATGGAACTTTCTCAGATCATTTTCCTAATGATGTTTGGCTGATCTTGAAACTGGGTCACGTCGGATATAAAGCTACCAGGTTACAAGGTCGAATAAAGGAAAAGGCTTGTGAACACTTATGAAGTCATATATTTTAAGATCATTATGAACTCTTTTAATAACATGTGCTTCAATAATATTTAAACCTAGTTCGGAAATGGTTTCAGTTAAATGAAAAAACATTTCTGTTGGAGATTCGGTCAATTTTCCTTATATGGCTATGGTGAAACATTGTGAACACTCGAGAAGTAATATTTTTTATCAGTCTTCATGAAACTTGCTCAACAACATTTGTTCTCATGATTTCTCAACTGAGACTGAAAATGGCTCCGGTCCGTTGAAAGAACTAGGCGCCAAAGGGCGGGGTAGTTTTCCTTATACGACTTTAATGAACACTCGGGACATCATATTTTGTGTTCATTCTACATTAAACTTGCTCAGAGCAGTTGTTCTAATAATACATTGGATTAATTAGACAATTATTTAAGTTCAGTGAAAAACATGACGGCCCTTGGTCGGAAAGTGAGCGGCATATAAAATTAAACAAAAATAATAAAGGGTATTAAACGGCAAAATTACCTGATTCAACACGGACGTCGCTATCTTACACAGTAAGTGGCATATTGTATACATAATATAAGCAATTCTCGTAATGCCACACAATATTACGCTAACAGAGCCCTCCAAATTATTCAATCGTTTCGCGTTTTTGTAACGCTTTATCATTTTCAGGTTTTCAAATCGTCAAAACATGCATATAATTTGATATTTTAGAGCATGGTAAATATTCAGTATTGCTGTAATCTCGCAAATATCATAGCAACAAAGAAAGTTTACAAATATGAAACTTCTTTTTCAATTTTGTTAATTTACCAAAACGTGAAAAGGTTCCCTTAAGTAATCGTAGTTAGCTATAAAATGCGAAATAATAAGAAACAACTATGAATTTCTAGCTCTATTTTTAAGAACTTAATCATATGAATCATTTAGAGGTTATCATTCAAAACAAGCAATACAGTATGCAACAAAACACTTAGGGAAGCGAAAGAATACCAGAAACATCGATACCTTCGTCTCTGAAAATACGAACAAGTGCAGATTTTGAGAGTTATTCATATCAATGTGCAAACAAACAGCTTCGATTATTCACCCGTTTGCCGGATCAGAACATAGTTTAACGTTTAAGAATGCACTTCTTATGAACGTGATGGTCTAACGAATAGTACGTCACAACAAGATATTACTTCTTAAAATTGAGATTGAAATGTGGGTTCGTCGAGATATACTTATATTCCTCCGGAATTATGTTAGGTAATAATAAATAATAATAATAATATTAAAACGTACATTTAGAGCAATTATGCACATGTTTTAATTTGTAACAGACTGAACGGAATTCAGGTTTTTAATTCCAAATGGTATTGTATAACCTTGCGTGAAAAGTTCGATAAAATCTATTTTGATCAAAATATTGTATTTGAAGTTTTTCATTTATGACCTATTACAGATTAAAATATTTATTATTTTCATACTTAATCACGCATTTAAAGATTCTAACCCTAGCGTTTTTCTGTAACGTAATACACGTACAGTTTTGTGACCTTGATTATTCCTAGTCTGTCCTATCAAACAGCGTCGTATCAGGACTTTTTGGCATGCATATTTACGAGTGCGGCAAGATAAATCGACTGTTGAAAAGGTATCTGCTCTGACTGCTAAAATAAGGTCATTACAACGAGTTAAAGCTTACCACACTTGTTTATGACGCGCCATTATTAATGTATATTCGTACATTATAAACTCACCCTAAAAGCATAAAAGGGATCTTTTCACGGTTTGGTAAATTGACAAAATTTTAAAAAGTTGTTTCAGATTCGCAAATTTTCTTTTTATGTCCCCCACTATAGTAGTGGGGGCCATATTGTTTTGCCCTGTCTGTTGGTTGGTCTATTGGTTGGTTGGTCTGTTGGTTGGTTGGTTTGCGCCAACTTTAACATTTTGCAATAACTTTTGCTATATTGAAGATAGCAACATCATATTTGGCATGCATATGTATCCCATGAAGCTGCACATTTTGAGTGGTGAAAGGTCAAGGTCAATGTCAAGGTCATCCTTCAAGGTCAGAGGTCAAATATATGTGGCCAAAATCGCTCATTTTATATATACTTTTGCAATATTGAAGATAGCAACTTGATATTTGGCATGCATGTGTATCTCATGGAGCTGCACATTTTGAGAGGTGAAAAGTTAAGGTCAAGGTCATCCTTCAAGGTCAGAGGTCAAATATATGTGGCCCAAATCGCTTATTTTATGAAAACCATTGCAATATTGAAGATAGCAACTTGATATTTGGCATGCATGTGTATCTCATGGAGCTGCACATTTTGAGTCGTGAAAGGTCAAGGTCATCCTTCAAGGTCAAATATATGGGTCAAAATTGCTCATGTAATGTCACTTCTGCAATATTGAAGTTAGCAATTTTATATTTGAAATGCGTGTGTATCTCAAGGAGCTGCACATTTTGAGTGGTGAAGGGTCAAGGTCAAGGTCATTCTTCAAGGTCAAACGTCATATAGGGGGACATTGTGTTTCACAAACACATCTTGTTAGTTATGATATTTGTGAGGAAACAGTATTACTGAACATTTACCATAGTCCAATATAGCCACTATATGTATCTTTTGACGATTTGAAAACCTAAAAATTATAAAGCGTGGCAACGCGAAACGATTGAATAATTTGGAGAGTTCTGTTGTTGTCGTTTAAATTAACGGAACTACGAATAATACTTATATAAGGTATAAAATACCTACACCGTGTATACCCGGCGGAATGGCCGAGAGGGCTAATGCGTTTTTACTTCAGACAAACTCCAGGACTACGGGGGTCACTGGTTCGAGCCCTGGTACCAGCTACTTTTTTTTCCTTTTTTTAAATTTTATTCTTGATTTTTATGTCCCCCACTATAGTAGTGGGGGACATATTGTTTTTGCCATGTCTGTTGGTTGGTCTGTTGGTTGGTTTGCGCCAATTTTAACATTTGCAATAACTTTTGCAATATTAAAGATAGCTACTTGATATTTTGTATGCATATGTATCTCATGGAGCTGCACATTTTGAGTGGTGCAAGGTCAAGGTCAAGGTCATCCTTTAAGGTCAAAGGTCAAATATATGGGTCAAAATCGCTCATTAAATGTACACTTTTGCAGTAATTCAATATTCAAGATAGCAACTTGATAATTGGCATGCATGTGTATCTCATGGAGCTGCACATTTTGAGTGGTGAAAGGTCAAGGTGAAAGTCATCCTTCAAGGTCAGAGGTCAAATATATGTAGCCAAAATCGCTCATTTTATGAATACTTTTGCAATATTGAAGATAACAACTTGATATTTGGCATGCTTGTGTATCTCATGGAGCTGCACATTTTCAGTGGTGAAAGGTCAAGGTCAACGTCATCCTTCAAGGTCAGAGGTCAAATATATGTGGCCTGAATCGCTTATTTTATGAATACTTTTGCAATATTGAAGATAGCAACTTGATATTTGGCATGCATGTGTATCTCATGGAGCTGCACATTTTGAGTGGTGAAAGGTCAAGGTCATCCTTCAAGGTCAGAGGTCAAATATATGTGGCCCAAATCGCTTATTTTATGAATACTTTTGCAATATTGAAGATAGCAACTTGATAATTGGCAAGCATGTGTATCTCATGGAGCTGCACATTTTGATTGGTGAAAGGTCAAGGTCAAGGTCATCCTTCAAGGTCAAATATATGGGTCAAAATTGCTCATGTAATGTCACTTCTGCAATATTGAAGCTAGCAATTTTATAATTGAAATGCATGTATATCTCATGGAGCTGCACATTTTGAGTGGTGAAGGGTCAAGGTCATCCTTCAAGGTCAAACATCATATAGGGGGACATTGTGTTTCACAAACGCATCTTGTTTACTGGAGCTTTTAAGATCCAATGTTTACATTTATCAATATAAAGCATTTAATGACAAACTTCAAAATATGCCAAAATCTGTGAAAAGGCCACTTTAAAGACCAATACCTTAGGAAAATGTGATTGATAATAATTATGTTAGTTTTCCAAGCCAAACACCTTTTCAAATGAGTAACTGTATCATGGTTACGTCACTAATAAAATCACGCTCGGCTCACAGCTGTACCACAATGAATAAAATTATTCGTAGGTAGGACAATAAATAATGAATTAATTTCCATTTCCATACGCAATGCCGAAAATATTGTCGCCCGTTGAAGTTATAATACAACGCATGCGTTACTACTTAAAAACTAAAAAATAAGCAACGACTTTGCATAAATATTATATGTACAGTATTTGAAATAATATTATGTAGCATGGCGTTACAATATGTGTACACGTGTTTACACGGTTACGGTGTCTCTATGTTGACAGGACTGTATGCTGTTCTGCGACGCATGCGACAAAGGCTACCACATGCAGTGTCACGAACCGGAAGTGGTGGAAAAACCGCTCGGTAGGTGGCAGGAGAAACCAGAATTGACAGCGGTGTACTGCTTGATGCCGTTACGCGGCTTTGGGTAATAGTGTCGAGCCTATAATAGATATGTTGACTGAAAACAGTAACAGTCATCAATGGTATATCATGTAGGGCGTAAAACCATGTCTAAATACACACGAAATGTTTGCAGTTGAGTAAAGCTGCAAATAGTTTGTCTCATTTAACAACGTCATGACTTTGTTTTTTGTCTTTGTTATCGAAAAACTATCAACAAGAACGTAGTTAACAGTTCAAAATGTTCCTAGATCCGAATAACTAAAAAATATATCAGTTAGTTTGAGCGTCTTTTTGAAGAAAAAAAATCGGCCTATTTTACGCAATGTTAAGTATAAATATACGAAAGTACAGCGTTACATTTACGATATTTGATTCTCTAGTTATTTGTACAAGATTACTTTCTTCGCGAACGTGAATAAGACGCTGTTACTGTAGTCCCTTAAGCGATAGTTCATAACATAGTAAGAAAATATCAGTTAATAAAATATGATATACATGTAATGCAACTGTGAGTTTTGTCGCTCCACAGTCGGAGGCCCGCTGGTACAATGATAGAATTGGAGAACGGTAAATAAGTTGTATGTGGATTACGTGGCCGTCAACATGAAGACCTGGAAATTTAGTCTAATAAACATCTCGTCCGAATGAACAGTCCTTCCGCCCGATATATCACGTGACCAAACTGTTAGAAAACCTCGACAAGCTAACACCAAAGTGGCGTTTTTCTTAGAGATAACCTGATATTCCGGATGATTTTGATGAAAAAGAAAGTGTGTTTTCATCTTTTAAAATTGGTAACAGGGCTAATAATATTGATATATTCAGCAAATGCAAAACACTAGTTAAAAATAGCTATTTAAAACGGCGATAAGTTAAACATGCTCTCAGAAACTAGGGCGGGTGAAAATATCTCCCGTGTTACTACGTGTAGTGTTAGTATTAGCGAATGAAAGTTCTTAATAATTGTATCTACCGATGTTATTAATGAAAATTTTTACAAAGCTTTTTTTTTACTTGTAATTTGCACGGAAAGGCGATTAATAACTGGGATTACGTTACGTTTAACACGCTTTTCGACGCCGACATCAAACATTGCAAACATGACATTTATCAATCATTATAATGGAAATTGCAACACAACAAATCAGTTAGGTCATTTTCTGAAACAAAATAATGTTCTATAATGGAATTTCGGTTATTCTACATATTGCAGCTTCCACCCGCAGAAAGTTGCGCGGGTACCGTCATACCCTAGCTGCTTTTTGTAATGGTGTATTAAGGTGGGTTCCCACTGCCGATCAGACCAAGCTCGACTTAAAAGGGTATACACGACTTCTTCTCGACCTCTTGTCGATAACACACGACCCCCACACGACCCCCACACGACCCCCACACGACCCCCACACGACTCATTCACGACGTCCACTCAACCATCTTTCCGATTTCTGCTCGATCATCTCGGCCTATACGCGAGCCCTATACGATCTCAGCTCGACCAATTAAAGTGGAACTCAGCTCGATCGCCACCAGATCTTCACACGAACATATCGTGATGATCGCACTACAGTCCGATTCTAATAAGGTTATGAGAGACAAGCACGAAGTTTTGGACGTGAGTTTTGTTTTAGTGACATGAGCTCGTGTATGGTCGAATAGCAATCGGGAAGTGATCGTCCACGGTCGAGTAGCCGTCGGGTAGCAGTCTTCTGTGAATCTGTACACCAAATCGGATAGAGGTCGAGTGGATCGTGTTGCGATCTAAAATAACTCGGGTAGAGGTCGAGCGGATCGGGTACAGATCGTGTAGAAGATGTTAATCCGATCGCCACACGATTGCTTCACGATCAACTCGATCTTCTACACGACTAATACACGACCACTTGCCGAGCGCTTCTCGATCCATTTTCTATTCGACCGCTACTCGATATTTTTTGACGTGTCAAAAAATATCGGGTAGGAAGCTCGACCAATGACGACCTACCCGACCGCCCCCGACCACTCATGCCGACCGAACCAGACCAGTACCCGACCGCTTGGTCGGGCTTGATCGAGTTGATCTGATCGACAGTGGGAACCCAGCTTTAGTTGCCAGATTCGGTAGACTTTAAAAACGAAATTGAATCCTCATACTGAATCATTTTAATCGAATACTAGCTAATTACGAAACGTCATTTAACTGCATTTTAAGGTCAGAAAATATATTTGAAAAGAGGATGGACGTTCGAAAAATTTTCCCGAGGCCCCCCCCCCCTCCAAAAGGCAACAAACAAAACACCTCCAATTATTATTGCAGCATCAATCAATGACCTCATAATGAAGCAGGGCAGTTGTGAAGTACTGAATAGTATGTGAACTAAGTATCTTTTATACCAGCATGGCTTTCAGGCCCCGGAAAGTGCGATTAGGCAATGTGAACGTTCCTATATTAAAAGGTACAGTACGACTTAAGATACAATACAGACAAACGAAAAAAAGCATATTGGCGGCGCTTTATTTCTTCTCGTTTACATTTCAGGCAAGTGGGTGTGTAATGGCTGCGTCCTAGACGGTGTTGACGTCGATGACGTAGAGGAGACGGTGTCTAACGTAATTGACTCGACCGTACGTACGGACGCCGGTAAGTGTGTAACGTTATAGGCTCGATTTACGCACGGACGACGTTAAGTGTGTAACGTCATTGACACGACCATTTGCACGGACGCCGGTTAGTGTCTAACGGCATAGTGTTGACCGTACTTACGGATGCCGGTAAGTGTCTTACGCAATAGTCTCGACCGTAGTAAAGGACGCCGGTAAGTGTGTAACGTCATAGTCTCGACCGTTCGAAACGACGCCGGTAAGTGTCTAACATCATAGACTCAACCGTACGCACAGCTGCCGGTATGTGTGTAAAGTTATAGACCCGACCATTTGCACGGGCGCTGGTAAGTGTCTTACGCCATAGTCTCGACCGAACGTTCTGACGCCGGTAAGTGTGTAACGTCATAGACTCGCACGTATGAAAGGACGCCGGTAAGTGTCTAATATCATAGACTCGACCGTACGCACAGCTGCCGGTAAGTGTGTAAAGTTATAGACTCGACCTTACGCATGGACGCCGGTAAGTGTGTAAATTTATAGACTCGACCTTACGCACGAACGACGGTAAGTGTGTAAAGTAATAGACCCGACCTTACGCACGAACGACGGTAAGTGTGTAAAGTTATAGACCCGACCTTACGCACGAACGACGGTAAGTGTATAAAGTTATAGACCCGACCTTACGCACGGACGACGGTAAGTGTGTAAAGTTATAGACCCGACCTTACGCAAGAACGACGGTAAGTGTGTAAAGTTATAGACCCGACCTTACGCACGAACGACGGTAAGTGTGTAAAGTAATAGACCCGACCTTACGCACGAACGACGGTAAGTGTGTAAAGTTATAGACCCGACCTTACGCACGAACGACGGTAAGTGTATAAAGTTATAGACCCGACCTTACGCACGAACGACGGTAAGTGTGTAAAGTTATAGACCCGACCTTACGCAAGAACGACGGTAAGTGTGTAAAGTTATAGACCCGACCTTACGCACGAACGACGGAAAGTGTGTAAAGTTATAGACATGACCTTACGCACGAACGACGGTAAGTTTGTAAAGTTATAGACCCGACCTTACGCACGAACGACGGTAAGTGTGTAAAGTTATAGACCCGACCTTACGCACGAACGACGGTGTGTAAAGTTATAGACTCGACCTTACGCACGGACGACGGTAAGTGTGTAAAGTTATAGACCCGACCTTACGCACGAACGACGGTAAGTGTGTAAAATTTAAGACTCGACCTTACGCACGAACGACGGTAAGTGTGTAAAGTTATAGATTCTACCTTACGCACGAACGACGGTAAGTGTGTTAAGTTATAGATTCTACCTTACGCACGAACGACGGTAAGTGTGTAAAGTAATAGACTCGACCTTACGCTAGAACGACGGTAAGTGTGTAAAGTAATAGACCCGACCTTACGCACGAACGACGGTAAGTGTGTTAAGTTATAGACCCGACCTTACGCACGAACGACGGTAAGTGTGTAAAGTAATAGACCCGACCTTACGCACGAACGACGGTAAGTGTGTAAAGTTATAGACCCGACCTTACGCACGAACGACGGTAAGTGTGTAAAGTTATAGACCCGACCTTACGCACGAACGACGGTAAGTGTGTAAAGTTATAGACCCGACCTTACGCACGAACGACGGTAAGTGTGTAAAGTTATAGACCCGACCTTACGCACGAACGACGGTAAGTGTGTAAAGTTATAGACCCGACCTTACGCACGAACGACGGTAAGTGTGTAAAGTTATAGACATGACCTTACGCACGAACGACGGTAAGTGTGTAAAGTTATAGACCCGACCTTACGCACGAACGACGGTAAGTGTGTAAAGTTATAGACCCAACCTTACGCACGAACGACGGTAAGTGTGTAAAGTTATAGACGCGACCTTACGCACGAACGACGGTAAGTGTGTAAAGTAATAGACCCGACCTTACGCACGAACGACGGTAAGTGTGTAAAGTTATAGACTCGACCTGACGCACGAACGACGGTAAGTGTGTAAAGTTATAGACTCGACCTTACGCACAAACGACGGTAAGTGTGTAAAGTTATAGACTCGACCTTACGCACGAACGACGGTAAGTGTGTAAAGTTATAGACCCGACCTTACGCACGAACGACGGTGTGTAAAGTTATAGACTCGACCTTACGCACGAACGACGGTAAGTGTGTAAAGTTATAGACCCGACCTTACGCACGAACGACGGTAAGTGTGTAAAATTTAAGACTCGACCATACGAACGAACGACGGTAAGTGTGTAAAGTTATAGACTCGACCTTACCAAAGACCAAAAGACCTATAGAATACACAGATTGGAAACTTCGCGCCTTATCGGGCTATCTCGAACGACGGTAAGTGTGTAAATTTTTAGACTCGACCTTACGCACGAACGACGGTAAGTGTGTAAAGTTATAGACCCGACCTTACGCACGAACGACGGTAAGTGTGTAAAGTTATAGACCCGACCTTACGCACGAACGACGGTAAGTGTGTAAAGTTATAGACCCGACCTTACGCACGAACGACGGTAAGTGTGTAAAGTTATAGACCCGACCTTACGCACGAACGACGGTAAGTGTGTAAAGTTATAGACATGACCTTACGCACGAACGACGGTAAGTGTGTAAAGTTATAGACCCGACCTTACGCACGAACGACGGTAAGTGTGTAAAGTTATAGACCCAACCTTACGCACGAACGACGGTAAGTGTGTAAAGTTATAGACGCGACCTTACGCACGAACGACGGTAAGTGTGTAAAGTAATAGACCCGACCTTACGCACGAACGACGGTAAGTGTGTAAAGTTATAGACTCGACCTGACGCACGAACGACGGTAAGTGTGTTAAGTTATAGACTCGACCTTACGCACAAACGACGGTAAGTGTGTAAAGTTATAGACTCGACCTTACGCACGAACGACGGTAAGTGTGTAAAGTAATAGACTCGACCTTACGCACAAACGACGGTAAGTGTGTAAAGTTATAGACTCGACCTTACGCACGAACGACGGTAAGTGTGTAAAGTAATAGACCCGACCTTAAACACGAACGACGGTAAGTGTGTAAAGTTATAGACTCGACCTTACGCACAAACGACGGTAAGTGTGTAAAGTTATAGACCCGACCTTACGCACGAACGACGGTAAGTGTGTAAAGTTATAGACCCGACCTTACCCACGAACGACGGTAAGTGTGTAAAGTAATAGACCCGACCTTACGCACGAACGACGGTAAGTGTGTAAAGTTATAGACCCGACCTTACGCACGAACGACGGTAAGTGTGTAAAGTTAAAGACCCGACCTTACCCACGAACGACGGTAAGTGTGTAAAGTAATAGACCCGACCTTACGCACGAACGACGGTAAATGTGTAAAGTTATAGACCCGACCTTACCCACGAACGACGGTAAGTGTGTTAAGTTATAGACTCGACCTTACGTGTGTAAATTTATAGACCCGATTTTACGCACGAACGACGGTAAGTGTGTAAAGACCCGACCTTACCCACGAACGACGGTAAGTGTGTAAAGTTATAGACCCGACCTTACGCACGAACGACGGTAAGTGTGTAAAGTAATAGACTCGACCCTACGCACAAACGACGGAAAGTGTGTAAATTTATAGACCCGATTTTACGCACGAACGACGGTAAGTGTGTAAAGTTAAAGACCCGACCTTACCCACGAACGACGGTAAGTGTGTAAAGTAATAGACCCGACCTTACGCACGAACGACGGTAAGTGTGTAAAGTTATAGACCCGACCTTACCCTCGAACGACGGTAAGTGTGTAAAGTTATAGACTCGACCTTACGCACGAACGACGGTAAGTGTGTAAAGTAATAGACTCGACCTTACGCACGAACGACGGTAAGTGTGTAAAGTTATAGACATGACCTTACGCACGAACGACGGTAAGTGTGTAAAGTTATAGACCCGACCTTACGCACGAACGACGGTAAGTGTGTAAAGTTATAGACCCGACCTTACGCACGAACGACGGTAAGTGTGTAAAGTTATAGACTCGACCTTACGCACGAACGACGGTATGTGTGTAAAGTAATAGACCCGACCTTACGCACGAACGACGGTAAGTGTGTAAAGTTATAGACTCGACCTGACGCACGAACGACGGTAAGTGTGTAAAGTTATAGACTCGACCTTACGCACAAACGACGGTAAGTGTGTAAAGTTATAGACTCGACCTTACGCACGAACGACGGTAAGTGTGTAAAGTAATAGACTCGACCTTACGCACAAACGACGGTAAGTGTGTAAAGTTATAGACTCGACCTTACGCATGAACGACGGTAAGTGTGTAAAGTAATAGACCCGACCTTAGGCACGAACGACGGTAAGTGTGTAAAGTTATAGACTCGACCTTACGCACAAACGACGGTAAGTGTGTAAAGTTATAGACCCGACCTTACGCACGAACGACGGTAAGTGTGTAAAGTTATAGACCCGACCTTACCCACGAACGACGGTAAGTGTGTAAAGTAATAGACCCGACCTTACGCACGAACGACGGTAAGTGTGTAAAGTTATAGACCCGACCTTACGCACGAACGACGGTAAGTGTGTAAAGTTAAAGACCCGACCTTACCCACGAACGACGGTAAGTGTGTAAAGTAATAGACCCGACCTTACGCACGAACGACGGTAAATGTGTAAAGTTATAGACCCGACCTTACCCACGAACGACGGTAAGTGTGTAAAGTTATAGACTCGACCTTACGCACGAACGACGGTAAGTGTGTAAAGTAATAGACTCGACCTTACGCACAAACGACGGTAAGTGTGTAAAGTTATAGACTCGACCCTACGCACAAACGACGGTAAGTGTGTAAAGTTATAGACCCGACCTTACGCACGAACGACGGTAAGTGTGTAAAGTAATAGACTCGACCCTACGCACAAACGACGGTAAGTGTGTAAAGTTATAGACCCGACCTTACGCACGAACGACGGTAAGTGTGTAAAGTTAAAGACCCGACCTTACCCACGAACGACGGTAAGTGTGTAAAGTAATAGACCCGACCTTACGCACGAACGACGGTAAGTGTGTAAAGTTATAGACCCGACCTTACCCTCGAACGACGGTAAGTGTGTAAATTTTTAGACTCGACCTTACGCACGAACGACGGTAAGTGTGTAAAGTAATAGACTCGACCTTACGCACAAACGACGGTAAGTGTGTGAAGTTATAGACTCGACCATACGAACGAACGACGGTAAGTGTGTAAAGTTATAGACTCGACCTTACCAAAGACCTAAAGACCTATAGAATACACAGATTGGAAACTTCGCGCCTTATCGGGCTATCTCGCGGCGGGGTTACGTGGTCGAGAAACTGATAAGACCACTTTGGATCAGCAGACGATTTATTCCATAAATCAATCGGGGGATTCCGAAGATAGCCGATGTATCACGATTGCGATTGCGACTTGTCCAGTAGCAACGGCTACAATTATCGAGCAAAGTTATGCGAAAATGTAACGGCGCTATAGAAAGGCGGATGTAACTTGGTCAATAATGATCCGATTTTTATGTCCCCCACTATAGTAGTGGGGGACATATTGTTTTTGCCCTGTCTGTTGGTCTGTACGTTGGTCTGTACGTTGGTCTGTTTGCGCTAACTTAAACATTTTGCAATAACTTTTGCTATATTGAAGATAGCAACTTCATATTTGGCATGCATGTGTATCTCATGAAGCTGCACATTTTGAGTGGTGAAAGGTCAAGGTCATCCTTCAATGTCAGAGGTCA
Organism: Dreissena polymorpha; assembly: GCF_020536995.1. NCBI lineage: Eukaryota > Metazoa > Mollusca > Bivalvia > Myida > Dreissenidae > Dreissena > Dreissena polymorpha. Next base: position 64,054,994 of record NC_068367.1, on the reverse strand, counting down.
AATATATGTTGCCAAAATCGCTCATTTTATGAATATTTTTGCAATATTGAAAATAGCAACTTGATATTTTTCTAAAATAAAGTTTCATGGAAACATGAGTAATTATGTTTTTACAAAATCTCGATTCTATTAACCTAAAATAAGAATTTATAATTCCGCGATCGTTGAAGTAATAGCGCTATAAGAATTTCCAAATCGCGACGAGAATGCCGTTGAATAATTTATTTGAAAGGCTTTTGCTGATAAAATTTTCTTGTATACATTTTTAATTCAAACATTTAAAACCTTATAAAATAATATTATTTCAAATCGGATAGATATATGTGGACACATAGATCTAGGTCTCGTTCGATCCAAAAACGGTTTCAGTTAGTCTTATTTCAATATTGATTCTGTGGATTTTTTCAATTTTTTAATTCTCTATTTTTTATTTAGATCTTATTCATGAGTTATAGGTTATTAAAGTTTTGTTTGTAACCAAGTTTTTTTTCTATTGGTAATTAATAAAAGCTCTAAGTGTCATGGACTAGGATTTTTTTAGAAAAGAAAACAAAACAAACATTTCACGCGCGTGTTAATTGTCGGATCAATTAGCGAACTGAAGGAGATGTTATGTTTGTATGAAAAATGACAAAGGTTTTCACAGTGAACCAAAGCACGTTTGACGACAGGTGTGTACAATAGGGTATAAGAGCTAAAAATTGTACCAACTTTGTACAAGGCCAAAATCCTTTACAATGAACATATTCCTCCAGTTTGTTTAATTCAAACCTAGATAAACATATCACCAAGCATTAAAATCTGACTTTATCTATTTGGGATGAAAAATGAAAAAGTTTATCAAAAAGAACAAAAACACGTTTGACAGCAATCGTGTACAACAGAGGAAACGAGCTTAAAATTGTACCAACATTGTATAAGGCCAAATCCTTTAAATTGAACATTTTCTTCTACGTTTTTGTAATTGATACTTAGATTAACATCTCTCCTATCATAAAAATCATACTTCAACGATTTGGGATGAGAAATAGAAAAGTTAAAAAAAAAAAAACTTTGGCGACAGGTGTGAAAATGATTGAATGAAATAACAGTATAAAATTGTACAAAGGCAAAATCCTTTAAAATGCCTTATTTTCGTCTACTTTTTATAAATCATACCTAGATTGACATCTCACCTAGCATAACCATCTTACTTAATCAATCTGTGATGAGAAATGAAGAAGTTTTTGACAAAAATCGTTTGGGCCTTTCAATTTTTCAAAAATTATCGAAAATGAACAAATCCATTGTTCTCTTTCAAATTCCGATAAATTAATAATACATAAGAATAATAACTACCAAAACCTGAAGCATTATCAACAAAGAAAATAAAAACTTATTTTTATTTACACAAAAAATATTCAATACGTCTGTTTTCGGCGACCGACTTTGCCCATAATGGATTGCTTTAAAACAAAATGGCCGACAGTAGCTGGAACAGGGAAGAATCTACAGGTACACCGGCATCTCCAAAATCGATGTCACGTGTACCGCGTCCACCGTTAGATATTATCGCATATCGCTATCGCGAAGACGAGAGTTTCCAATCTGTGTTATCTATAGCTTTGACCTTACGCACGAACGACGGTGTGTTAAGTTATAGACTCGACCTTACGCACGAACGACGGTAAGTGTGTAAAGTTATAGACTCGACCTTACGAACGAACGACGGTAAGTGTGTAAAGTAATAGACTCGATCGTACGCATAGACGCCGGTAAGCGCAGCGTCTCAACAGGAAGTTTTGCGCCTCTTTGCAACCATTTTTGTGTAGTCTCATAAAGGATTGTAGCAGCAAATATTTCCTAAATCGACTAAAATTATTTGAAAACCTGTAAGACGTTAACAATACATGTATATTAAACCCAAACGTTTGCGTGAATGCATTCAACGAAAAGGTTTTGCACATTGTTTCTTGCAGAATCGATCGCCAGTGTACGGAATGGAAGCGAGAGGTAAGTCAACATTTTCTCACGTGATTACAAACACCTTTATGCCCACGCGTTAGCCTAGAAGTTACTTCAACGTAAAGTATGACGTCATATTATCGTGCTTATGTCGTATATGTTTGCCATGGCAACTGTTAATGTGGTGGTGTTATAATGAAAAGAGTAACTGACTAGAGGTGATTTTTGTGACGTTAATAGTGGTTACGTATCTTTTGAAACCTAAATTACATGGCAACTGAGAGAAAGCGACTGGCCCATATAAACTAGCATTTAATGTATGAATGTATCAAGAAAATTATAGAGTGTTATCAATATCTACTTTACTACCAAATACGTCTTCGTGCGAAATATTCAGTCTCGTTGCTTTAACACGATACACTCAGATTACGTTCCTATCGCTTTTAAACTGATATACATGTACTCACTTTTAATTACCAACGAAGATCATTTAACAAACTATCGGCATACACCGGCACGTTGCCTCAACAGTTCTTAAAATAATTTGTATTTTCTTTACTTTCGGTTCACCAGAGGGACGGTGGGGCGCGAGGAACAGTACCCTGATGCCGCTTCCTGGAGCACAGAGGAAGTCGCCACCTTCTTCACCGAGAAAGGTTTCGGAGACCAGGCACATGCTTTTCGGGACCAGGTAGTCAAATATCTGTATCTATATAAATAGATCTCGGCCTTAGTGATTTTTGATAAATGACAACGTTTATCGTTCCGTATCTATAATAATAATTTGCATTTCATATACTGTCAAACCTTTTTTTTTTCGCGATGATCTTGCAGAGTCAGAAGATTTTTAAGAGCTAGGCTGTCTATTGTTGATGACTTAAGTCAGCGCTTTGGCCGACGCATTGTTGATTCTCATAAAAGTGGTCTTTTTAATAACAGTAATAATGGTTCTGTATTTTTATTACTGTTTGCCTAAGTGGGAATCATTACACAAACACATTTTTCTTAGGAATAATGCTTAAATGAACCGAATTGAAGTAGCAAGCTGTGGTTATCAAAAATATACTCGATTTCTATGAAACCCGAGAAATCCAAACCTTAAAACCGCTGTTTTTGTCTCCATTTTGACTTTAAAAATGGAGAAGTTGCCTTCTTTTGACTGTTTATATTTGACTGCAGGAAATTGACGGCCAGTCGCTACTGTTGCTCAAGAGGTCGGACGTTCTTCAGGGTCTGTCACTCAGGTTAGGCCCCGCCCTGAAGATCTACAACCATGTGATGAAACTCCAGTCAGCAGGCGTTACCAGAACGTGACCTGTCACGTGACTACGTGGAAGTGACGTCATTAGAATATTTGAAGTTTTTTGACGCCGGTGTTCAAAATGAGTCAAAAGAAATAGTAATTGGCTCGTATCTGTGATCTGGTAACGATCATCTGGAACAAACAATTGGAACGCATTCGTATAAAATATTAATTCAGCGTTTTGTCAAGCGATTTTGATATTGCGGATATGATTAATTTATGAACACAGAACTTTGTTTTAAATAGCCAGAAATAATTGCATTATCAGTTCTTATTCTTTTCGCATTTTCATTGACTTAAACAGGTTTGACATTGTATAACTGTGTGGTTTCTCAACGAGCCGTGCTTTGAAACCGTAAGTATGCATTTTAAAAATAACATACTGAGTGTATAGTTTTACTGAAAAACATGCACGATTTCCCCGCATGCCATATGTATGAATATGATTTAAATCAGATGTGATAGAAACGTTCTTCACCTTTACACGTATGTCAGAAACATGTATGCATTATTGTTCTCGTGTAATTAATACTGTAAATGCATTCCAAAATAGTTTTCTTTGTAATTAAATATATGAGGGTGTTAACCCACCTCAAACTGTTTATGCCACAACTGAGTGGGAGGCATTATGTTAGCAAGGGACCTATACAAACGTATACAAAAGAAATTTGTATAGGTCGCTGTGTTAGCATAGCACTTATCTGTCTGTATGTACATGTACGTATGTACGAACTTACTCCCGAGGATTTTGTTGTTAACTCTTCTTAAATTACTGCTTGCACTGCGCTAAACTTTCATTTGAATGGGCTATATGTGTAGATCTTCAAAAAAGAAATATTCGTCATAGTTACGGCCCTTTGTGAGTTTTTCGGCTTAAACCCATGGATGGATTTCGCGAAAACTTACATGTGAATTACCATAATGTATAGATAATCGTAAGGAAATAATTTTCGGATGCTACACTTTTTGTGGAACAATTATGGCCATTTGTCTGTGTTTTTTCCACTTGAGATTGTATGGTCCCAACAAAAATTGTTTTCAACTGCTCTTTAAATACTGTGTGGGCCTCATCAAAGTTTCACAGTTGAATGACTTCAATGTGTAGATGATCTTAAAGAAAGAAATTTGGGCTTTGACAAGTTTTGGGAGAATTATGGCTTGTTTTTCACCTATATAATACATTACCCCAAACATTTGTGTTTAACTTCTACTTTACTTAACTTTTAGAATCTCGCGGAACATTTGTATGACCTTAATGTGTAGATGATCGAAAGAAAGGAATGGTGAATCAGAATGGGACCAGTTTTGGAATTATGGCCCTTTGTCTTTTTGTGTATTTTAGAAATCATAGTGCATTTGTCAGTTTCCAAACATGTATTGTGGACATATCAGTGTCTGTGACACATTTCCAGTTATTATCTACACTATGGCTACAAATGATTAACTTACATCTAAACCAATAATACATGTAGTTCCTATACATTGTGTTGTTACACACAATTATTTATGTGAAAGTTAAATAAATGTCAAGAATAATTTGTCGTAGCAGCAGGTTATTTCGATAAGATAAATTGGTGGTTGACATAATCCCTTTTTATTGCTGATTAAATGGCTTTTTTATTTTGACATCAGATATATATGTGTCTTGTTCTGAGAAAACTGGGCTTAATTCATGTGCGTAAAGTGTCATCCCAGATTAGCCAGTGCAGTCAGCACAGGCTAATCAGGGACGACATTTAACGCCTAAACTTGATTTTCGGTAAGGTGGGACTTCCTTGAAACTAAAAATACCATTAAAGCAGAAAGTGTCGTCCCTGATTAGCCTGTGCAGACTGCTTTATGCATTATGACCAGCTTTCACAGAACAAGGCACATATGAACATTGTTCCACGTGCTTATCATGTACATATTGATAGTTGTTGTTGTTCTTGCTGTTTGTTCTTTTCCATGATTATTTTTATATTGCTCAAGTCATGAATCAAATAAAGCAATAAAAAACTTCTTATATTTCAGCCATTTTCATCTTAACATTTAAGGTCCTTGCTCACAGATAAGCAAAAGTTTCTAAAAGTCGTCATGGATTCGAAAATGAACAATAATAGTCCAAGTCTTTCTTCTGGTGTGGCAAAGTTTTAATTTTTAATTGAGCTGGAAAACTCATTTTTTTCAACCCACTTCATGCAATGATGAATTTGTGTATGATTCAGCTTGTTACTTCACATTGTATATTAGTTCTTACCTTATATAAAAAAGTCATCTATATATAAAGTTAACACTCACACTTATTACACTGTTTTAATGTGTAGCAAATTGTAGCTTTTTCATTTTTTTATTTGGTTATTTCACTTATATAAAGCAAATACCAGTAGTCATGATTAGTTCCCTGATTTATAGCAAATAGTCACATTTTATTTGCTGATGTAAAGAAAATAGTCACACTTATTTCCCTGATATAAAGCAAGTTACCTTTTATTTGCTGATATAAAGCAAATAGTCCTGATCATTTCTCTGATATAAAGGAAATACTCACACTCATTTCACTGATAAAAAGCAAATAGTCACCACTTTTATTTTGCTGATAAAAAGCAAATATTTACAGTGAATATGTTTGTAAATATTGGTGTATATCTAAGCCCCATTTATGAGACCATGGTTTAAACAGGCACTGGAAAGATTGTATCATTTACATTTATCTCAGTTAAACACTTCAGTAATATCTAAAATGGTGTTATGTATCTCAAATAGACATTTTTAATTTTAATACCTTATTTGAATACCGGGTATTTGATTTGATATCAATTTGATGTTATGGCTATAGGTCCTATATCACTGGCATCAAATTTTATATGCGTATTAATTAATGACTACTAGTTTCTTCACATATACCTGGTCACTGAAAACATGAAACATAGTTTATACCTGTCAATAATACCTGCAAGGGGAGTTAGACAGGATAGATAGATAGATAGATAGATAGATAGATAGATAGATAGATAGATAGATAGATAGATCGATAGATCGATCCATCGATCCATCGATCGATCCGTCGATCCATCGATCGATAGATAAAGCAAAATCCAAAAACTGACATTTTCTGTATACTTTATTAATATATAACATGTTCTTAATGTAATGCAACATACAAAGGTCTATACAAAGTTAATAATTATATTAACATTCAAACGAATCTGATTATATATTGCAGAATTATAGCAGTGTTATATACATGTTCACACCCCAGTACTGGTTTATAGAATCACATGTTTATGGAAACACATCTCATTATGAAATAACAAGCAAAAATTAAAATTATAATATTAGCATTTTAACACCATGCTGTTCATTTAACAGCAAATGATCAATATACATCTTAAAGGGTGAAATAAAAACTTTTTGTCTCAATATGACATTGGGATAAAGAAATCCCTGTGTTCTCAAGTATGGACACTGTCACACATATACAACATGCTTATACTTTTGGAATCTAAAACACCAAAAATGTCATTAAATGGTAACAGAAATCCATATAACAATATGAACTTTTTATAACATCAGTTCAAAAACATATTTTAGGCACCGTGGTTCTAAAATTGTATTTTTCATAGTAGTTAATTCCCTGAAATGAAGGTTAACATTTGTTTTGAGTAATTAAAGGCACAATAACAAGATGTTTCAAAAACCAAATCACCTAAACACATTTTGCAATAGATCATATGTTACAAACAAAGCAGTTAAGTTACTAAGTACCAATATATGTATTGCTTTCTCTCAAACTACATCATAAACTAGATCAAGCACCTGTTAATAATGTATACCTAATAATATCATTATGATCTACATGAAAAACACTGGCAAACCAATCGTCAACTTGGCTAATTGTATAAACATGATTTCAGTCGAACGTGAAAGGCAAGTTTTGGTAAAAAAAAATGTAAAAAAATATTATGGTCATAATCCACAACCGAAATAACTGACCCATTTTGTATCCCAATCAAAGCATCACACAATTTTTTTTATTTAAATTTTAGAGTACAGTATGACACCATAGATTGACAAGGTTTTCGTGAATTTTCCAAGGGAAAGCACAATTCAATGTCTGCATATTTAAACATTGAATGCATATGCCCTGGTGCATGAATAATAACATAAAATTTCAAAAATAGGCATCAGACATAGAAAATGTTGAATTGTATAAAATCTGTTTCCATGATGAAACAACGCTTTATGAATTCCAAAGAAAATCAACATATCATTGTTACCAATTCACTTATTTAAACAGTAATTTTGACTTGTAGAGAAAAATAAATAATTAAGATTTTTGAAATTTCACAGACTTTTGTTTTTAATAAAAAAAATGGAAAAATAATTTGTGTAAAAACAAAAATAAAATATGCTATGAGGTGAAGCATTTAGAACTGTACATATCTCAGATCTTTGATCTTCCATATGATCTTTTAATTTCCAACATAAGTACAACAACACTGACATGAAGGTATAAAATCAATTGTTCTTAGGAAACCAATATAAAATCTGACATTATTATATGTGCATTATTTTGTTAACACTCGTAGTAATACAAATAAAACATCAATTTACAACACTGGAATGTAAAAGTCTTATATAAAAACACAATTTTTCAACACACAATGTGATTCTATGAGACTAAAATTTCTTATGTCTAGCTAGAAGTCAAGTATACACATAAATGAGTAACTAACACATATATTAACTATGCAACACAGATAAACACACACTATAATGTGTTTGTTAAAAAAATAGGATAATGTTCTGTAAAACAACATTATGTAATGTACGAATTAGTGTACAAGAGATACAGATACAAACAAAAACAGTTTATTCATGTTTTGAATAAAATCTGTTCCTGGCTTAGAAAATAAATAAACAGAACATAATATCTGTTTATAACGAAAATAACAAACATTAAAATACAAGCATATCAAGATAAACAGGCTTACATTTTTATAAAACAAAAACAAAAGAATAACAAAAGGCACATTTGTATCTGCGACTGCACCAAGCAATATTTCCCTACATGGAGGAAACAGCTGGCAGACCTAATTCTATTTGACATATTTCATCATTTAAGGTCTAATTCCCAACCCAAAAACAATCCACAAATCTAAGATTCAACGAACATGCCTGATTTTACAAATTTAAGAAATATCATGTCAATTTTTTTTAAGGAATGTACAGTTCAAATAAAAAAAATATTTTGAGTGTTGAAAGTAAACCAGCCTGATGTATCTTCCTTAATTATTTAAATCATTTACGGTTGTAACATAGAAAACCATCTATATGTCTAATAGGATGGTCTGAGGAGCCTATAGAAACAGGATTTAAAATTTGACCTATCAATTACTATCGGACACAGTATTGTTTGCAATATCAAATTTAAATCTGTCAAGCATTGCTTTTTGTAGTCCCCTTAATAGACGTTATTCAGAACTCTTACTCGATCTGAGGTTACAAACAACTTTTTATTTGTAACCACTGGCATCACATGAATATTTGAATCTTTACACATCTTTTTTGGTGCCTTAAGTTATCAGGAAAAAACATAACCTGCAGATTTTGTTCATTTTTATTTGTGTTTCATGCAAAATACCTGAAAACCAGTTTTCAGTGAGTTCCAAATAAGACAGTTTACCCACTGCATCCACCATGTGGGAAGATACTGATAGGTGCAAAGACAACTCATCAATGGGGAGACAAGAGGCAATGTTTGAACACAGTCATTGTTTTCAGCAATCTTCTTGCATGACATGTACGTCTTGGGTCTCTTCATATACACCTCTGATATGGGCTAAATATAAAAGATTTTGTTGCAATGGAAAAAAATGTATTGTGGGGATGCTGAAGTTTTCTTATATCACAATCAGCGCAGAAAATAATCATAATGGGTTTAAAGTGAATGACTTGAACAAATGATTGCCATAAATTTGGAATGCATTTTCCATAGATTATAAATCTTTTTATCATGAAACGAAGCCACTTGTGGAAGATTGACTGCTGTGCAAGCCAACTACAGAGGTGAGCGGAATGTAACCCGCATGCAAGAGATTTTGTTTCAGTTGACACAGTTGCCATGGTAACAAGTTCAGATATGGTTGTTATAGTTATGACGTCTGCTCAAACGCTGACCGCTTATCAACCACACTTGTTGCTGGACTGCGAGGACTGCTAGGGGAGACCACTCCGCCGACTGCTCTCTGACTTCTGAAAACAGATGGATTACCTCCCTTTAGTAACTTAAAAATGAAGTCAGGACCGTCACATCTCATTTGCCCATGCTAACAGATTAAACCTTAATACACATCATATTGATGCTTTCAAATGTTTCACATATTTTTGGCTGCGAAGTTTTTCAATCCCCCTGAGGCAATCTTTTCTCTTGTTATCACATACAAAATTGTGCATTATTCCACAGAAGTTTAACTTGCTAAACAAATTCCACTTTTGAATAAGTGTTGCTAATGCCGTCTTTCATTTTAATGTTTTTTGGGCCCAATCTATTGTAATGACAAATACCAATGTGTGCCACCAATCAGTGACATTAATTAAAACTAACTGCAAGGCTGCAATTAATCTTCATCATTAGGGATAATATTACATTCCTCTTGCACCAAACATGGGACATTTTTATAAATGCTGTCCACACCTTCACAAAATATTTTTGTTTCTTAAGAAGCCAGACTGTATTGTCTGAGCTCGCCATGCAGGGGTTAAATGTTATCTCACTGTCTTTCTAACCAGACAAAAGTAGCAATTTCAACCAGGTCTGATTACAGCCTCCAGTGACAAGGCAGTCTCAATTATGACTCAAATTACACACTGCTTTGAATGGTAGTTTTGAACAGATGATCTTGTTAACCAATTATATTTATACATCCTTCTTTAAAATATTGCCACTCAACCCCATTGAACTAATTCCTTTCCTCATATACTATTAGATCCTATTTTTCTTAAAAAATTATTTTGTTAATGTGGATACAAATTTTCTTTGAATATTATTGTTTTTATTGAAATCATTTTGCTGTTTTTTCTGCACTGTTAAAATTAATGTGAACTTATAATACTCAATTAAATTAAAAAAATATAGTTCTACTGTATTCAGCCACAAAATATGTTAACTACAAACATCTGGGCCTTGCATGGGAATGGGGTTTAATTAAGGTCCATGAACTGAGCAAACCCTTAAGTTATTTTCCTTTCTTTAAAAAAAAAATATAACTGGCATTTCTTTTACTATTAAATTACCAACCCATGCAATATTGTTCTGACTCGAAAACCCCTTCTTTCTTTATCCTTCATCTCTAAAACCCAAACAAAAAAGCCTTAACTTTTGTATTTGTTTCTTTAAAATATTATAATTAATTTTGTTGACAAACCTTAGTTCCTCCTCCCTTTCTCTCATTTCTCGCAGCTCCTTCTCTATATTTGACTCTGCCTTGTGTCGCGACTCCCGATAGCTGAAGGTCACTCCCGATGACGCACTGCGGTTGTATTTTGGCACATTTTGAACAGGGGAAGAATTTTTAGGAGCCGTCTTGTGGTCTGGTGTCGTGCCGTTCTGTTCCGTAACTGGCTCACTACCAGATCCACCTTTTTTGTTAATACTAAAATTTCGTTTCGGCGTTGTTGAATAATCTTGAGCTATTTCAGAATATTTCACTAGTCCAACGTGTTCTTCAGACGTTGATTTTATCTTTCCTTCATTCAGATACTTCTTCTCAATTTCTGTTTGCTTGTCAATCTCTTTCTGCAGCCTGGTCGATGCAAACCTTTGTATATTGTCCTTGCCACCCGCTCGTGTGGACTGATTTGATGACCTCACAACGATCATATCCTTTTCATCGTCATCAAGTTCATAATTATCAACCTTTTTCACATCCTCTAACGGTGGAAGCCCTTTTGACACTCTGTATTCATTTTCCCTCTCCCTTGCAAGCCTGATCTCCCGCTCAATAGGCGTCTCCTGGCGTTTCGCGTCTTTTGGCTTTTCTGGCACGGTATAATTCAAACCTCCGATCTTACCCCCACTAGAGAAGCTGGTTATCCTCGGGGTAACGGGCTGAGGTTTCTCAGAACTATTTCCAGACGACAAAGAATCTGTTGACTGGCTGCGGCCATTTTTAAATGGCGAAACATCCTTGGAATATGACGGTTTCTGATTTTCGGACTTTGTCTCATTTTCGCGAGGTCTTGGTGACATATCGGCACTTTTCGGACCCTGGGTGGCACCAGTCGCCAGACGCTCACGCTGTTTATGCAGTTCCTCTTCGCGTTCACGAGCTTCGCGCAACTCTCTCGCGATGAGACTCTCGCCCTCATGAGCGGCCGAAGAAATCGCCTCCTCGTACGTGATTCTCGTGCGAGTCTGAGGTAAGTCCGACATCACTTCGTTGGTCTCGCTCAGTTCTTCGTCAGGTGTTCTGATGGTTGTAGGTGCAAGGTGCGCAGGCTCAAGATGGCTTGTCTCAACTGTCTCTTCTACAACCTCTTCCTCCTCATCCTGAAATCATTCCAAGCATTCATTGCCATTATAACTTATATTTTAACCCATTTATGCCTAGTGAACTCTCCCATCCTTCAAAATTGGATCAATTTATTTCCAAAATTTGGGATGTCTAGTATATTTATTTCTATATTTAGAATATTTCTTAAAGGAATTCTTTTAAGCAAACAGCGCAGACCCTGATGAGATGCTGCATCATGCAGAGTCTAATCTGGGTCTACGCTGTTTGCAAAGGCCTTTTTTATAGACGCTGGGCATAAATGGGTTTTAAGCAAGTGAAAACAAAACTCAAATAAGCTTGTTTGTTCAATTTACAAAATGGATGCTTGCAACTCAAAGCATTTATCTCCCTAATTCTGTTGTATTTCAATTTTTCAGTACATGCTTTGGAAAACAGGCATTCGTTACATTGCAATGGCAACTAGAGGTTTGTCACAGACGTGACGAATACCCCCACATGCCGCATTGACAAATAATATTTTGCATGTCGTCTTCACAAAAAACAGCGGACACCATGCTCAATTTTTTTTACACGCATTAAGTGACCCCTTGACCTAGTTTTTTACCCAGAAAGGCCCATGTTCTAACTTGGCCTTAAGATTATCTCCATAAAACTTGGTTTGGTGAAGATCAGATGTAAACTACTTGAATTAGAGAGCGGCCACCATGCTGAATGTTAAAAAACGCACTGAGTGACCCCGTGACCTAGTTTTAGGCCCGGAATGGCCCATGTTCAAATTTGTCCTAGAGATCATTTAAATAAAACTTGTGACCAAGTTTGGTGAGGATTTGATGAAAACTACTTGAATTAGAGAGCGGACAACATGGTGAGGTTTAAAACGCACTAAGATACCCCGTGACCTAGTTTTTGACCCGGCATGACCCATATTCAAACTTGACCTAGACATCATCTAGATACAACTTCTGACCAAGTTTGGTGAAGATTGGATGAAAACTTCTTGAATTAGAGAGCGGACAACATGCTGAATGTTTAAAACGCACTAAGTGACCCCGTGACCTAGTTTTTGACCCGGCAAGGCCCATGTTCCAACTTGGCCTAGACATCATGTAGATACAACTTCTGACCAAGTTTGGTGAAGAGCGGATGAAAACTACTTGAATTAGAGAGTGGACACTTAATACGGACCGACAGACAGACTGACCGACCGACAGACAAGTTCACTCCTATATACCCCCCTAAACTTTGTTTGTGGGGTATAATAAAAAACCAAACTATTCCTTGTGTTCTATTTGTAGTGATACACATCATCATCTTATTCAATGTAAACTTTATTTATACTATACCCCTACCCTGCGGATGAAGCCACAAAGCTTCAACATGGGGAATTTCGTACTTCACCTTTTACCACATAGATACCTTTTTTGAAGCATTTGTAGTCCCTTTAAGAAAGTTAAATTTAATTTAAGACCTTTCTTACTAGATTCAAGTTTAAAAGGCTTCATTTTCAACCCTTAGATACTGATGAACAGCAAACAGGATAAAACCTGAACAGACTGCGAGTTACTAGCAGGCTGTTCTGGTTTTATGCTGTTTGAAAATAGCCATTATCACTTTGCTTCTGAGTGGGAAAGGGTTAAAGCATAATCTTTCATGCAAACATAAGCATACAATTTCTCCATGAAAATAAAGTGGTTTATAGAACTACTTGACACTTTGTTCCATAAGAATCTTTTGATGATTATACAAAATAAACTTTAACAAATTTAGGCTTCAACAAAATTTCTGGGCTTTGTGTAAGTCCATTTCCCTCTGCTTAAAACACTATTCTAGTGATTATAAAAAGACAAATCTAAATACAAGTATCAGCGTTTCATTTTATAATAATACATGTATAAAAAACTTTCTACTTTCATTAAACAATAATAGAAAACAAAAAACTTTGACAGTTCAGTTTATACATATAAAAACTAAATAAATTTTACCACTGTGAGTTTACCACAGAATTCAATTTGTTTATCCAAATTTAATCTAGACTCCAAAAAATTAACAAAACTTTTTATTAATTCACTGATGTTAATACACAGAAAGAAATCAAGCCCAACAACTGTCAATGACATGTCAAATTATTTCCTTAACATTCTTATATTGCAAAACCTCCCTTACATACAGCTTTCAAACTGTATGTCCCCCTTACATAACCATGCAGTGTGCACATTTTCAATTGAATTTGTGTTTGTTTTACTGAAAATGTTTCTGTTACAAGGCAAGGAAACTATTTCTAACACTTTTTTTAACTGACATTTATTTATCAGATTCTGCACACAAAAAATGGTACTTTAAATGTACTTAATCTTAAAGTTCGGTTTTTACTCCAAAACTAGTTTTTTTAACAAGTTTTTTTGGTGTTTTGCAAAACTCCTTAAAATCTGACAGTTTTCCACTCTATAAAAATGATAACAAACCTGTTTCATCCTTGCCCTCATAGAAGGAAAGTGAAAATGGCTATGTGCAAACAGCATAAAACCTAAGAATAGCCGGTGAGTAACTCGCAGTCTGTTCAGGTTTTATGCTGTTTGGTGCTTATCTGTATCAAACTGTTGGAAATGAAGCCTTTAAAAGTTTAATATAGTAAGAAAAGTCTTAAATTAGATGTAACTAAGGGACTACAAATGCGTCAAAATAAGTGGTATCCAAGTGGTAAAGGTTTAATTAAATCATCCATTAAACCATTTTCAGCTTTCTGTATCTTACCTGTGCTTGTCTTGCGTTGTGTTTCTTGTGCCGCAGCTCGAGTTCCAGTTCGCGTTCACGCTGCAGACGTATTTCCCGCTCTATGATGCTCTCGTTGTTGTCATCATCCTCGCTGGAGGACGAACTTGAGTCCTGAAAGTTTAGGGTGTGTCATGTTTTAAAACATACTGTTGTTTTATGATTTTATTTGAGCAATTCTTGCAGAAAAAATTAACTAATTACCTTAATTCCCTAAAATATATTTGTGCTGTTTAATTTGTTGATTTTCGTTTGCGGGTTCTTTCCTACCTTCTTCACATTCTTCTTTAAAGTGACGTACTGAGACAAGATGAACATTAATTTCAATCAAAATGTATGCTTGTATCTTGTCCTGAATAGAAAAGAATTAAACGTGTTACTAGTATCAAACACACAGTTGGTATTGTTTCATATTCAGTTATAGACCTTATAATTTTCTCTTTGAATGTAGGATTTTTTATAATATGTTTTTCATAATTCCCTTTCCCATTTACCTTACAGGTACATGAAAAATCCCTTTATAAATCAATAAAGTAAGAATCCATGAAATGACGTCATCAACTAATATATTGGAACATTTAGCATAAAAGTCACATCTTGAAAATAAATTAAATCCCTTTGTCTTACATGTAAGGCACAATACAACTGCCACTCGATATATACATCAGAAAAGTCCATTAATATAACACATTGTTTCAAATGGTTTGCACTCACTCATGTGCCATAAAATATGGGCCTTTGCCATTGTAACTCAGTGATTTTCGCATTTATTTCTTCACACATCATAGCCTTACAATGTCTACAAGATGATTCAATAGCCTTAGCAACAGCTGTCACGATATTGATTAAACTACATCATTTGATAAGCTTTTATAAATAAGTATCCTGATTCTAAGTCATTATCCCCACGTTTTTCGGAGAAAAAGTGGGGATATTGTGGTGATGTGCGTCTGTCCGTCCGTCCTGGCCACCTGCTCCTCCTACACTATTAGCACTAGAACCTTGAAACTTACATACATGGTAGCTATGAGCATATGTGCGACGGTGACAGTGACAGAATTTTGATCTGACCCCTAGGTCAAAAGTTATGGGGGTTGGGGCGGGGCCGGGTCAGAGATTTTCACTAATTTTTTTATGTTATTTAACATTAACTTCTTCATTTCTGTACCGATTTACTTCAAATTGATACTGAGCCTCTCTTATGACAAAACGGTCAATCTCAACTATGCATGGCCCCATTACCAACCCTGGGGCGCCCCGGCCACATAGGCCACGCCCACCCAAAATTGCCTTTTACTATAATTTCTTCATTTCTACACAAATTCACTTCAAATTGATACTGAACCTCTCTTATGACAATACCGTCAATCTCAGCTATGCATGGCCCCATTACCAACCCTAGGGCACCCGCCCACATAGGCCACGCCCACCCAAAATTGCCTTTTACTATAATTTCTTCATTTCTACACTGATTCACTTCAAATTGATACTGAACCTCTCTTGTGACAATACGGTAAATCTCAGCTATGCATGGCCCCATTACCAACCCTGGGGCGCCCCGCCCATAATAGGCCACACCCACCCAAAATTGTCTTTTACTATAATTTCTTCATTTCTACACCGATTCACTTCTAATTGATACTGAACTCTTCTTATGACAATACGGTCAATCTCAACTATGCATGGCCCCATTACCAACCCTGGGGCGCCCCGCCCATAATAGGCCACACCCACCCAAAATTGTCTTTTACTATAATTTCTTCATTTCTACACCGATTCACTTCTAATTGATACTGAACTTCTCTTATGAATATACGGTCAATCTCAACTATGCATGGCCCCATTACCAACCCTGGGGCGCCCCTGGGTCAAACATGCGGCGTGGGGATATGCGTCGGCCTCTGCCGCGCCATTTCTAGTTTCATATATATTTACGGCCTGATGGTCATGGATTTTGTTACTATGGTAAAATGACTTACCTTTGAGAACAATCAAGTAAATTGCTTGGACTTTGAACTCTAAAATTTGATATATAATTTTTTTTTTCTTTCTGAAATTCCAATCTTTTTAAATATGTACGCTGTATTTTAACTTATAATAATTATTTTGATCGCACAAACACACCATAATTCACAAAAAGTTAAAGCATTATTTAAATGACTCATGTTTATGGCCACACAAGTTTGATGTTGGTCCTAAAAAAACTATAAAAAAAACTACATCCGCATATTGCTCACAACAGGCTATTATAAACATTACTGTATGTAAGACAAAGTTACACAAATGACAGTCATCGGTATACAATCAAAGCAAATGCATCACTTTAGATCCATGTAAATAACTCCTAGAAAATAATGTTTGGTATAAATTTATTGAAGTTGTTAAAAAAAATCATATCAATTAATTTTGAAATATGTTTATCAGTCCTCAAATAATCACCAATTTTAAATACACTCTCTCCACAACCACTATTACATTGATATCTATGCTCCTATCTGCATCAATGACATACCACATAATTAAGGCTCAAGTCCTTTCATGTGAACTTCAATTATTAGAAAATCAATCGTATCACTTGGTGACATAAGACGAGATAACTATTGTGTACGCCACTCCGCTTCATTTACAGCTCACTGATATCCCTTGTTAACACTTATTCGACCAACAAAACTTTGTTCGCATTGGAGCTTTAAACATAACTCTTTGCAAAATAAACATTGACAAAGCTTTATTTTTTAAAACAGCACTTGTGGACATATGCACGCCCACAGGATGATACAAGGAAATATTAAATAAACACTCCTTCAATGGGCGTTTAGCTTTAAAGACACTATATCTCTAATATGATAAGAAAAGTACAAAATGGTGACAGCTGTATATTACATACAAACAAGACAAGCACAAACAAGATTATAAAGACCTTTTTTGTACTGTTTTTCTAGTCAGAATATATCTTCCACCTGGCTCTCCCAATGGAAAACATGGCTATTGTTTTCCAATTCTTAGAAAACAAATCACTATCTTAATCGAAAAATAACTAAATCAACTAAAGAAATGTTCTTTAATGTTATTGCTTGAAAGTTTAATGAACAAATTATAGCTTATGAGACAAAAATTAAATAAAAATCTACAATTATTCTTTTGGGATTTGTTTACCCAGTTTAACATGTGTTTCTCACAAAGTTCCGAAATGAAGCTAGGTCCTTGTTCCAAAAAATGTCAGAAAAAAGCTTGTCATATTGTAGTTAATATTTCTATGATAAACTATTTTTGCAGCAATCAAATGTTTATTTATGCTCAGAGTGCCAGAGTAGAAATTCATATAAAAAAGATGTTGATGTTTAGAAGTAATAATCAGATGATAAAGGGTCAATGAGAAGGGGAGGAGAGATTTTAGAAAGAATTGTCAAGTTGAATGTAATATATTTTTTACTGTATATAAAGTAAAACTGATGACATGTTTTTTCAAAATATTTTCCAACCTCTATGTTTTTATACAAAGACATTATGAGCACGTCAATTTTCTAATTCCAACCCCTATGTTTTTATACAAAGACATTATGAGCACGTCAATTTTCTAATTCCAACCCCTATGTTTTTATACAAAGACATTATGAGCACGTCAATTTTCTAATTCCGAACAAAAAGAGAAAAAGCCATGTGTGCACTGCTTTAAAAAATTCAAACATTTAATTCCAACATTCTTAACGCCTTAAAATGAAGGATGGAGATGATGGAATGCCTGATTGAGCAAAATTAAAGAGTCATTTGCACACCAGACTTTTTTGTGCGTTTTTTTTTCTCTCAATGATAAAACATTTTGCCCACAATTTTTTGGGTTAGGATTAAAGTTATCTATCTTAAAATCTTGATACCCCCAAAAAAATTAAATCATAAGTTGGGGAAAACTATGTTATCAAAATCTATGTCTACATGATTGTACTTTGTGCAATTGAATAATGCATGGTTCAAATTATAATTGATGTCACTGGTTTATTTATTAACAAGGGCTGTTTGTAAAACATGCATGCCCCCCATATGGGCTGTCAGATGTAGGTCATAATACACTAAATAGTTTCCCTATATAATTCAATGTAAAAGCGACAACTTTGAGCGAAAATAAATGCAACATTTTGCACATAGAGACCCCCATAACCATACCTTTTCTTAAAGGCCATTCTAAGCGGAATTGATTTATGCAATAAAAAAGATATGTCATGTACAAAGCAAGAAAGAACTTGACACAAATCAAAATCGACTGTTTTTGCAACTTTTTTTTCCGACCGTTTCTTAGTGGAATGTAACCTTTTCTAGTGCAATGGTTTACTATAGTCTTCACGTGTATCATATTTCAGGGATTCAGTAGTGAACACCTATTCATGCCCTACCATTATCTCCGCAAGATAACACCGGAATAATGGTAAAAAGTGTAAAAGTCATGCCTTCCTGTCAACTATGATATTTTTTTAGAGAGTACAGCCCTACATGAAGCGATCATTTAGTGTATTGTAACCTATAAGACAACGTTAACTGTTAACATCGCGAAAAATAAGCACTTCTCGATACTTATAAACCTATTTTCTATGTGCATGCCAATTTTCAGACCGATCTTTCACGTAGAAATGCTTGAAAATGCATTTTATTCTAACGCCTGATAAGCCATGTGGCTTTCGCGTTCGGAGCTTTGATTTATAACGGGCGTTCAGGCTTAAAACGATTACCCTAAATAATTACAATCGGTCAAAATACTGGAATAGTGTTTCAAGCTATGTAGAATTAGAAGTAAACAACTATTAACACGTGTTCATGAGCTCTTTCAGCACAAATTGTTGCGATTTGAGATGCTCAAGACGAGTTTTTGTACGTTTTTTTTCTTATTTTCCTCTGAAAACGTATTTTCTTCTTAAAAACTCACGATGCTCCTTAAATTCGTGAAACAAACGCATTTATTCCGTGAAATTCGCCAAAACGCGTCATATCTCACTAAAAAAATGATGATTTTTTGTAAATACAGCTCCTTTGTGACTAGGCCTGGTCTTGCGTTTAGGTCATAATACACTAAATAGTTTCCCTATATAATTCAATGTAAAAGCGACAACTTTGAGCGAAAATAAATGCAACATTTTGCACATAGAGACCCCCATAACCATACCTTTTCTTAAAGGCCATTCTAAGCGGAATCGATTTATGCAATAAAAAAGATATGTCATGTACAAAGCAAGAAAGAACTTGACACACATCAAAATCGACTGTTTTTGCAATTTTTTTTTCCGACCGTTTCTTAGTGGAATGTAACCTTTTCTAGTGCAATGATTTACTATAGTCTTCACGTGTATCATATTTCAGGGATTCAGTAGTGAACACCTATTCATGCCCTACCATTATCTCCGCAAGATAACACCCGAATAATGGTAAAAAGTGTAAAACATGCCTTCCTGTCAACTATGATATTTTTTTAGAGAGTACAGCCCTACATGAAGCGATCATTTAGTGTATTGTAACCTATAAGACAACGTTAACTGTTAACATAGCGAAAAATAAGCACTTCTCGATACTTATAAACCTATTTTCTATGTGCATGCCAATTTTCAGACCGATCTTTCATGTAGAAATGCTTGAAAATGCATTTTATTCTAACGCCTGATAAGCCATGTGGCTTTCGCGTTCGGAGCTTTGATTTATAACGGGCGTTCAGGCTTAAAACAATTACCCTAAATAATTACAATCGGTCAAAATACTGGAATAGTGTTACCAGCTATGTAGAAAAAGAAATAAACAACTATTAAAACGTGTTCATGAGCTCTTTCAGCACAAATTGTTGCGATTTGAGATGCTCAAGACGAGTTTTTGTACGTTTTTTTTCTTATTTTCCTCTGAAAACGTATTTTCTTCTTAAAAACTCACGATGCTCCTTAAATTCGTAAAACAAACGCATTTATTCAGTGAAATTCGCCAAAACGCGTCATATCTCACTAAAAAAATGATGATTTTCTGTAAATACAGCTCCTTTGTGACAAGGCCTGGTCTTGCGTTTAGGTCATAATACACTAAATAGTTTCCCTATATAATTCAATGTAAAAGCGACAACTTTGAGCGAAAATAAATGCAACATTTTGCACATAGAGACCCCCATAACCATACCTTTTCTTAAAGGCCATTCTAAGCGGAATCGATTTATGCAATAAAAAAGATATGTCATGTACAAAGCAAGAAAGAACTTGACACAAATCAAAATCGACTGTTTTTGCAACTTTTTTTTTCGACCGTTTCTTAGTGGAATGTAACCTTTTTTAGTGCAATGGTTTACTTTAGTCTTCACGTGTATCATATTTCAGGGATTCAGTAGTGAACACCTATTCATGCCCTACCATTATCTCCGCAAGATAACACACAAATAATGGTAAAAAGTGTAAAACATGCCTTCCTGTCAACTATGATATTTTTTTAGAGAGTACAGCCCTACATTAAGCGATCATTTAGTGTATTGTAACCTGTAATGGCAGCCATTGTGTGAATATGTTTTTTGTCACTGTGACCTTGACCTTTGACCTATAGTGACCTGAAAATCAATAGGGGTCATCTGCCAGTCATGATCAATGTACCCATGAAGTTTCATGATCCTAGGCTTAATTATTGTTGAGTTATCATCAGGAAACCATTTAACTGTTTTGAGTCACTGTGACCTTTACCTTTGACCTAGTGACCTGAAAATTAATAGGGGTCATCTGCCAGTCATGATTAATGTACCTATGATGTTTTATGATCCTAGGCGTAAGCATTCTTGAGTTATCATGACAATATACCCCTTATTCTTCGAAGGGGGGCATGAAAATCGTCAACACGTACGCAAATAAAGTGCGCAAAAGGTTAAAAACCTTCCTCATCTTGTTTTATGAAAATTCTTTTTTTTTTTATTAAGGGAACGATTCGTATCACTTAGTGATACAGGGTCATATATCTGCCTGTAAGTGTTACACATTGATCTTGAGTTGGAGTGGTCGTCATAAAGGTGACTTAATAAGCAAAACATATGAGGTTAGTTTCATGAAAAGCATTCCAATGGAATTATTATGGGGAGATATTCAGCAGACATCCGTAGTAGGGGAGTCAGACATAAGGAAAAGGTTATCCTTTTAAATCCCTGCTTCATGGCAGCTTTAACTTTGAGCTTTGGTCTTTACAACATTCACTTTCCAGTTTATTTTTTACCTTTTTGACCTTATGTTTAGGAAAATGGCGTTCCTTTTTCATCAGTTTGACAAAACAAGAGGGCCAAGATGGCCCTAGTTTGCTCACCTGAGAGGAGTCGGTTCATTCAATCTTTACCAAACGTCAAACTTGACCTAGATATTGTCCAAACAAACATCCTGGTCAAGTTTCATCATTATTGAACCAAAACTCTGGCATATGGAGTGTTTTTGTTTTTGTAAGATTTGACCTGGTGACCTATATTTGGGTTGACCCCCCCTTACCAAACCTCAAACTTTGCTTACAAAAATAAATATTATCACCAAGATTCATCAAATCTGAAACAAAATTGTGACCTCTAGAGTGTTTACAAGGATTTTGTATAATATAATGAAAATTTGGACAATCGAAGGGCAATAATTATGGCATTAATTATGTGATATATATATAAAACCAATCTTTGTACCAATTTTCATGATGATTGGGCAAAAATTGTGACAAGCTTTTTTTACTATATAAATATAAGAAAACTGCCCCCCCCCCCCCCCCCCCCCCCCGGCTGCCATGATATTCAACTGACCTGAACCATTTTCAAACTCAACTCTCATATCAAGGAAACAAATGTTCTGACCAAATTTCATGAAAATTGGGCAAAAAATGTGACTTCTAGAGTGTTCAAATGTTTTCAATATATAGAGAAAAATGCCGCGCCCACTGGCGGCCATGTTTTTTCACCGATCTGGACCATTTTGGAACTTGTCCGAGATATCAATAAAACCAATGTTTTGACCAACTTTCATGATGATTGGGCAAAACTTGTGACTTCTAGAGTGTTAACAAAGCAATCAGGTGAGCTAAAAAAAATACTAACATTCTAAATACTGTTACAGTAGCAATATCAAGTCTTATCAGGACAAACAAACTAACAATCAATGATGGCCTGTCTGCCGTTTAATGAACCATCACACCTACTCAAAACATTTTATCAACAACTGTCCAGACTAATATCCATCAATCTTGTTGTGTGTGACCTGTCAGTTCATCAGGATACAGACATGTTATCTGTCCCCAAACATCAAATGGTTGTTACATATGCCCTTAGGGTCTGCTGCTGTGTATTCGAACAGAACAAACGTACAATCTTGGTAATCATTTCAAACATGTTTTCGTATCCGATCATCTATAGGGCAAATAAAAACGTTTACTAGTGTGTGTCAAAACAATATAGTCTTTGTTAAAGGTCACATTGACTGCTTATTCATGGCAAGTTCTTGTTTGGCAAGACCTATCTTATTTATTGTTTAAATCAATTGGGCTTGGAAAGCTCTTTGAGGAAAGATATGGTTATTAGGGCCTTAGTGCGCAAAAGTTTTAAGTAATTTTTTGTTAAAGTTATTGCTTTTACATTGGACTTTTTAATTGTTACCTAAATTTTGTGTCTGCCATTTTAAGTGTCCAAAATATTGCACAGGCAATAACTTAATAAAGCTGAATAAATATGGTTATTGATATGGTAATGTTCATATGCAATTCTTGTTAATGTTTTTAATCCCCTACACAGTGTTTTCATTAGGAGGCGGCCGGCGGCCGATTTGACCGCCTCAAATGTTATTTGGGCCGGCTCAAATTCGGAAAAAAAATCGGCAAAGTCTCAGGGCTTCCGCTTCCATTCGCCAGATTGGCCAATGGCGAAAATTTAGCAAATTCGGCCAATAAAATAATCGTTTGGAGAAAACGTACGGCGAAAGATTTTTGTCAGAAAAAAAATTGTTCGCTGGACGTTTTTGCCAAACAATTATTTTCCTGACAAATGCCATTCCAGATAGTAAACTCTTTCAGCTTAAGACTGTGCTTCAATACATCGCCGTATTATTGACCCGCAAAATTGATTCGCAGTCTGCATTAACACCTGTCAGAAACCGGATATCGAGACAAAGGAAACTGACTGGTGTAACCGTCAATCTTATCAGCTTAAATAAACAATAACATCTGATTAAAGATTGCTGCCGATTTCAATCAATTTGAGTAAAAGCCGTTAGTGAATTATCAACTTAGTCACACAATGAACGTAAGTAAAGAAGTTAATAATTGATTTTAATTTCGAGAAGTTCGTAATGTTTTTAATGATTAAAGGCTTAATGCGTTACAATTGTGAATGACGATAGATGAAGGGGTATAAAACCCTTGACATTTACGGCGAAGGTGTCGGAAATTGTGACCTCCATAATGGCGACCATAGGCAATAAGCGTCCTTTGGACTCTGAGGAATCTAATGACCCGGTCTCAAAAAAAACCCAAATCTGATAATAGATCATTTAAAGATGTTTGGCTTTAGGAATTCATGTGGTTAGATTATAATGCAAAATCAAAAACGATGTATTGCAAAATATGCATACAGTTTCAAAAATCAAATTCATTCACTTCTGGGTGTAGTATGTTGAAAAAAGACAACATTTCAAAACACGAAAAATCTAAATGTAATAAAAAAGAATGACAATCATTAATATTAAAATGTATATACATGAATATTTTTTATATTATTAATAATATATTAAAAATAACAATAATAATTTATGTTCATAATAAATATATATTTACACTTTTCAAAATGAGCTTTTTGTTTTGAAATTTAGCATATTTGATTTTGTTTATTTCAGATCACAAAGAGGCCTCACAAGCGTCTAGTCTGAAAACATCCATGACAAATGCGCAGGCTGCAGCAATATCCAAAAGTGAAGCGGCTGTAGTGTCGGCTATGACTAATGTGTACTTTGATGCACAACTGTGTTTCTTTTGTTATGCACACATGATGATTATAGTAATAAACATATTAAAGCTTCTTTGTTTAGTTTCTTCTTTTACACTACTGTAGCCTATACTTACAACAGGCGGTTCCGAATGCTTTGCTAATACTTTGGCTACAGTTTCTAAAATTTGGCTACAAAAAAATCCATTTGGCTAAAATGTTGGCTACAGAAATTTTTAGGCCAGGGGGAGCCCTGAATGCTCACGACGATGACAAGATATTAAGTATTCGTTTATAAATTAACTGTCTGAAATTGAAGTAAACAACCGTAACCGATATATGTTAACCGTTTTCTCATTGATCGTTTTGGTATAATTGTCCAATCGCGAAGCAGGAAACATGAGTGTACGACTTTGATTAAAGGTCACAAATTGACAATGTCAACATGTCTAAAAAAATAAAAAATAAATGACTTTCTTTTGTGTTTCGAGTAAGAACGATAGTTCGCTGTTGAAGTTATTTTGTTCCAGTTTTGTTAACGTTTATCATTTACCGGCACCTCCGGATGAATGCACTTTCCTGTTACATTTCGGTTTTATTTTTCGACAAATTTCGTTGATGGTTCCGATCATGCCTATGTTTGGTTTCTCCGCAGAGTTTTTAACCTACGAACGGTAAGTGGATTTATTTATAACCACATTTTACAGGAGAAGAGTCTTTCATTAGGATAAATGAAAATCTCGAGCCCCAAACTCTCCTGATATTGTCATGATTAAGGTTGGAGTTTGCTAATTATATTGAATTGGCACTGAAATGTTTAGCTATATCCAAATTTGTATTGGAAAATATTGACCAAAAGAAGCTTCCTCTGCGACATATTTAAATCCTACGATTGCCTAAGCTGGGGCAACCTATGCTCGTTTTTTTTTTTGGGGGGGGGGGGAAATCTGCATTGCCAAATTGTCAAACCTTTCTTAAAATTGCTATGCTAGGAGAACCTTAAAATGCCCAATTTTTATGCATTTTTTCCAGAGGGCTTCTGACAAAATATTAATGTCACCCATGGTTTTGCGCATTGTCTTCTATAAGAATGGACCATTTATACTCTTCTTTAAAAACAAATAAAGTTCAAAAGTAAAATTTAATCTGAATTGAAGTTCAAAAGTAAAATTCAATCTAAAAAAAACATGCTACATTTCCATATTGATAAGTTCAGCAGTCAAGCTGTGGCATGACATAAAATAGAGGCGGAAGATTACCCCGAAGCAGCCAAGGGCCTCAGCATCAGCACCAGTTCTTACACTTGTGGATGCTGGGGTCCAAACCGATGTTACTGAGGGGAATGATAAGCTGAGCCTGATTGAGACAGCTGTTGATATAGCCATACAAAAACTTAACCTGGTATCAAAGGAATATGACCCAGAATCAGATTAGAATTACATCAAACTCTGTTTTATTTGTAAAATTAATTATTAAAAGTCGAATTGGTGTTACTTTTTTTATGTTTTTTTTTATACATTTATATCTGTTTTTATTAAAATCTTGATAATTGCAGAGTTGATGTAAACTGAGGACTTTATGTTTTCTTTGCCATTCACATAAATATCCTCTATTTTAAATGAGCAAAATCATGTACATTATGTGCCCAAAATCGCTCAGAGGCCATGATTTGGCACCTTTATTTAACAAAAATTCAGGGGAGCATGCCCCCGGACCCCCTAGCAACTCGCACCTTCGGTGCTCGCACAAGTTGGCCTCCTCAAATAACTCAAAAACCTGCTACAAAAAATCCTAATAAAAACGCTGCCCCTACACCCTAAATGTGGAAATGACTGAAACCTCTTTAGATCTCAGATATACAACTTTCTTGCTCTTGGATCTTTATCAGGGCTTTTTTTCCCTTCTTTAAAAGAGACCTATAGTACCCCAAAGAGAATTCCTTTAACATGTCCAGATTACTTTGGACAAAATCGTCCCACTGTTTTGTAGTTGTTACTACAATTTACCCCAAAATAGAAAGCTAGGCCATTTTACCAAATAAAGAAAACAGCCCTGTAAATGCTTAAGAAAAGTCCCTCTCTTTAAATACAGTAAAGCCCTGTAAATATTCTAGAAAATGTTTGCTTCTCACCTCGTGTTGACCACGCATAGCAGCCTCGCGTTCTTGCTGCTCGAGCATCTCCTGCTGTATGCGATCTTCACGCTGTCGAAGCTCCGAGCCCCGGTCTGCCTCCGTCATCTCATGGAACGTCGGCTTGTTGTTGTTCTGCTCGACAGCAGTTGCCTCAAATGGCTCCTTCTTCGCAGCAGCCATCTGTCTGGCCTGCAGCTTAGCGCGTTCTTCCTGCTCCTTCCTCAGTAATTCCTCTCGCTCTGTTGCCAGGCGAATTTCCCGCTCGATCGCACTCTCTGCAGAAAGTTCTGTATCTGCCATGGTTTCTGTTTCTGGTTCCGATTCTGAGTCAGACTTTGTGGTTCTGACGACGTCCGCTGGTACTTTTTTCAGTGGCGTTGGTAATTTAACCTCCCAGTGCCTCACTTGCTGAGGTGGCTTGGGTTTCGGCACAGTTTTTTCCTGAGTTTGCTCGGTTTTGAATTTTTCCTCCCACTGTTGCCGAATCGAATTCAGGTCCGAAATGCTCTCTCTGTCAACAGTGTCAGTGTTTTCTGTTTCCTGGATGATGTTTTCGCTGTAAAGATTCACCTTTTCTGGTTTCTCTTCCCAAGACACACTCAAGCGCTTGGTCACTTCACTTCGCCATTCTTGGATGGAGGAATCTGGGTCAGGGGTTGAAGGGGCCTCCACTGGAGTTTCTGAAAACACACAATTAATACTGACTTTAGAGTTACCTGAAGTATATTTCTTTCATGAATAACAGAATGGGTACTTATACTATTATGTGTCACGGTTTTATGTCAAATGTTATGGGATCAAGTACCTGTCAGACAGAAAAAATGTTAAAATCTGAATAGGTATCTTTGGAAAATAAGCATGATGATTTTAACTATACTTCTTCTAACAGACAGAAGCAAAAATGTGCACTGGTCAAAACTGCAAGTCTTAGACATGATCATGAGCAAATCCTATCCATTGCAACTTATATATTTAATATCTTAACTTAATAAACACAACAATAAATACCACATAAATAATATATAAGAATGGTCTTCAGATTATCCAGTAAATTTATCACTTAAAATATTCAACCCAAGTTTAAAGTCAAACTCACAAACCCAACTTAATCGCAATCCCTGAAAGTATTTGACATTTGATAATCCACATATAGACAAACACCCATTTTAAACAAAAGCATAATTCATTGTATTGCACAGTCTATCCAATTCCTGTAAATTGAACTAACGGTAAGAAGATATGTATTCAAACCTATTCAAACAAAACAATGGCACTAATATGGGTCAAGTTTCTTCAATTTTCGTATACCAAGCCACATAGAATTCCATTCTGGCTTACTCCACACTGTTAAAGACCTATTATTAAGGTATTATCTGTGAATTAAATACATTAGTCTGCTAACAATCAATACAAACAAGAACTACTTCACTGTAACAATCTTACAGATATTCAATATTCAAAACCTGCAAGTACAAAATGGGGGTGTGTTCAAACGATAACATCTAAGCTAACTGCTTTGCTTATGATTAGACTACCTTCCATTAAACCTTTAGTGTTTGTTTACCAGCATAACTGTCTTTTTTTTCTAATTTTCTATTTTCTAATTTTCTAATGAATACTGAATATCATACAATAGTTAGCAACTATTTATCCATTAAAAAAATCCATAATACACTTCATAAAATAACATTAGCAAACTGCTCAACCTTATATTATAATAATGATGGAAGAGATAGTCATATTTACAAACTGTATACACTCCGGGTGTCCAGAAACTTATGTTTTATTATCTACTCATACCAAAAAATACACATTATTTTCTACTCGCATCAAATAAAACATTTTGTCAGCACTTTTCTCACTTGTAATTTGAAACACATACATTTTTATTTCCATAAGCTACATTTCAATGAGCCGGATATTATTGAGCAAAATGTCAAATGTGTATGAATATATCTGAATGGCAGTACCACCTTTCATGACAAACAGGATTTCCTGAAGAATGAAACCATGCAAGACGTCATTGAATCCTAAATGTATAAAAACACCGTCACCCGCGGATGCAGATTTTTCGCATAAATAATAAATTCTGACTCACTCACAGTGTACTTGTCACAAAGTCATGCACATTAAACGTGAAAGTTACATTTATACAAGCAGCTGAAGATGCAAAATTAGAAAAAATGTAGATAACGTAATATATCCAGGCTTGTCAAGTAAACAGTGAAATTGTAACTCTCTTCTTTGCTTTACAATACTGTTACCAGTAATTGATACAATTTTTTTCCAAACAACAGTTAAAACCATATTTTATGATAGTATAAATATTTTTAAATATTGTTATGTCATTTTAATATTTGTAAAAGGTTACCTTCTATAGCAAAGTTTACCATTGCTTATTCAGAATTTATGTACTCTAATAACTTTTGTAATCCTACACTTTTCTTCCAACAGTCCACGCAAAACCAACAAAGACAACCGAAACTCAGCTCAAGAATGCACAAAGAAATACTCAATGATCGATTGTCAACAGTTACCTAATCATAAACATGCCATTTTCAATGATGTTTTTGACATTTCTCCCCATTTAAAAACTGGTAATGCACAATACCAAATGCCAATCACTGCTACCTGGTATTGAAGTGCGACCTTTTCTGCAATGACTATAAACAATTAAAACCCCTAAGGCTTTCGATCAACTTCTGATTGGACAGCTAGACAAGGTTATTCTCATTTAATCATGATAAAAGTGTATTCAATGATCAGGATCTATGTCATAAAACAGGCAGTTTTATTATGTTTCAGAGAATATCATAATTGTTGTTTTGTACCAATAGTCTAATTACGTAATTAAATTACATGCAGTTACGGGCAATTATCAAGCAATTACATGATAAAGAAATTATTCAGTGATGATATGCATTTGCTGCATTTAAATATATAATAAGTACAGTGCAGTGGACCAAAGAAAGTAAAACATTTAATCATGTATTATACATGATAAATTTAAAATTCTTTTATTATGCACAAATTATTAACCGATTTATGCCTAGTGGACTCTCCCATCCTTCTAAATTGGATCAATTTATTTCCAAAATTGGGGATGTCTAGTATATTTATTTCTAATTTTTGTTAAAAGAATATTTCTTACAGAAATTCCTTTAAGCAAACAGCGCAGCGTCTCATCTGGGTCTACGCTGTTTGCAAAGGCCTTTTTTCTAGACGGTAGGCAAAAATGGGTTAATATCAATATTGTTGAACAGTGTCTGTTTTGTAATAGATAATTTTTTAACTTTACTTTAAGAAAATGCATATTTTTCAATTATGTAAAGAAGTGTTTGTTTTTTTACAAAATAAAATTACTCTGCAAACATTACTGAACAATTGATCAATCATCCCAGCAGGGCTGCACCGAATATCCGAAATATCCGAGATTCCCGGATCCAAACGAGGATTCGCGGATCTAACCGTAATCGGTAAAATCGGTTTCGAATCCGGATCTTATTTGAGTTTAACCTTTCGTTTGCATTAATTGTTTCTTTCGCCCTAATACATTTCGTTAAATTGTTTCTTTCTTTTTGAAAGGCTGACTGGTATGTAGTTTGTCACAATTACCGCTACTTTTTCGACAAAAACATGGTACTACACAGTCTACTTTCGTTTTCGATGGTGCAAAATGGCGCAAAAGAAAATTCACTATGCACCTAAACAATTAAACTCCTCGGTGTGGAAGCATTTCGCGTTTTATCAGCATACTAATTCTGGCTTATAAGGTCGTTACAAAGTATTTTATTGATACTTATTGCAGATTGCGTGTGATGCGTTTATTGCTTGTTTAAGTACAGCGTTATTCATATTTTATCTGACTGACATAGATGTGTTTAATATGAGACATTATTATAAATGTTTGTCGTTAAAATGCTTACACTATTTCTATATATGCGATTTTGAGAAATTAGCGGAATCTGGACCCGGGTATATATTTTTTTTCCAACAATGTAAGTCAATTTTGTCATCTTCTTAGAATTTGTTTTTGTTTTTGATGTCGTTATTTCTGCTTCCACTACTGCTGTTGTGGCTGAAGCTGGATCTACCAATGCTGCTAAAGTAGTACAGTAGACTCTGCCAATACCGGACTCTCTGAATACCGGAACTCTCCCGATTCCAGACGGTCCGGCCAGTCCCGTATTTTCTCCTTCTATCTCTTTGTTAAAAAATGTTGAATAAACCGAACTCTCTGAAAACCGAAAACCGGACGGGTATCTCCGTAAATTTGGTCATTTTTAAGGTAAAATACATTGAATATACCGGTCGGTCTAAATTCTGAAGATGCCCGAGGCGTGAAAATAACAATACCTAAGTCAGCACAGCGAGTGTGGTGTCACACATTTTGCTCGCGCAATTATCGATAATCGGATTAAAAATACCATAAAGGTGTCAAGTCGTTACCGCGCTATGAGAGTCCGATTAAGTAATGTAAAACAAACTGTGAATGTCTATAATAGACGTGCGGTAACACCAAAAAGTGATTGACTCGATCATTTTATTAATTATTTATTATCGCCTATGATAAACAATTTAATTAAAAAGTTAATGCATGTCGTTGCGACGATCACTTTCTTGTGATCTCGGGTATTTAAAGATCTTATAGCCATGTTTTTAACGCTGAAATGGTTGTTTGTTTGTTTGTCAGATAAACTGTTAGACAGAATTAGTAGGTTTTGAGATTATGAATATCTTAAAAAATAATTATGACGCTGTTTTTGCTTGTGTGTATGTTTTATGAAATGTGGTACATGTATGTATTGAATAATAAATCGTGTATCTACAACAATCTTATTTGTGTCGTCACTCGCCTATATGACAAATGCCACATACGTACATGTATAAAGCACCACACTTACTTTATGGGATTAATCAAAACAAGTCGGTATGGACTTTTTAAAGTCTTTTTAATCAATTAAAAACACATTTTTTAAGAATGCAATTAACATCATCAGTACCTGCGTACAGTTATCACATGGTACATGTAAATGTATGTTTTATTTTTATGTGATTCTGTACACAATGCATACCATGTTTATTCGGAAACATGAAAACTCTTGGTAAACCGGAACTCTCTGAAAACCGGACGATCAGGCCGGTCCCGAGACCGTCCGGTTTACAGAGAGTCTACTGAATAAATATTAGTAGGTGTAAAGTTTATAATAATAATAAAAGTTAATTACTTTTCTCATAAGACATATGTATGTTCTGGTGTTTCAAAACATAATTTTGGTTATAACAATATAAATTATAATTTATTTTGCGTATTTTTACTTTCAAATTAGGATTCGAACCGATATTCGATATCCGAGCCTTTGGATTCGAATTCGGATTCGATTGAAATTTTGGATTCGGTGCAGCACTACATCCCAGTATATATTTTTAATTTGTTGATATTAAAATTAATCAGCTGCACAAAAATCATTTCAAATCCACCTCTACACACATTCCATAATAAACAAACCTGCTTTTCCAGTTACAGGTTGTAAAATGAGAACCGCTTTTGATGAAAAAGTTTCTGGAGGTCCAGAATCCATTGTCACTTGGTTAGTAAATTCACACACCAATCAAAAGAGCTGGTTCTAATTTCAAAAAAAGAAAATTGAGTCTCCCTTATCAAGATCTTTTAAGCTCTGAAGATGCTGCTTATATCCATGCTTTTTAAACACTTTTAAAAGCCTACTCAGGACTGGTGTCCACTTCTGTAAGAATTCCAGATGTTTAGATATAAAATTAACTTAAAAGCATCCGAACTTCCTTGCCAACTTGAGAATGTTAAAGCAGCAGAAGAAATGTTTTAGATTCTCAACCTCATATGTGACCTACAAAGATTTGGTAAGTCTATAAATAATACTGAGACGTGCCTAAGTTCTAAAAGCCATCAAGAAATAAGTGCGCTATAGTTTTTTAAGTATTTATTACCGCTAAAAAAATTCATTGTATTCTTAAATCTCCTAACTTTATAAACACAAGCAGGCAATCATTCATTGCCAAATAAGAATATCTGCAATGTTTCTCCACTCCAAATTAATATTTTGTAAATCACTTGACACTCCTGATTTTTACTATGTACTAATTTTATAAATGCACTTATTTCCAAATATGTTGACATTAATAATTTGGTTGCAGTAGCTGGTTGTCTAGCCTAGAAGTGTCAGCCCTTAATGTTGTTATAACTCATTACCTGACAAACAGCTTACAACACCAACACACTTCAGACATATTTTCTGAATTTTGGAAATTCTAAATTATAAATGTATGAATCTTTTCAATAACTGTTGTTTGTGTAATTTGAATGCATAATTTTTTAAACATATGCGCAACATCATTGCATAATTAAAACAAAACTGAGTATTTATATGATTTGATGTGCCTAATGACAATTGAAATAATTAAACATAAATAAATAGATAAATAACAAAGTTATGACATTTGTTAAAAAATTGTGTAACATAGAACAACAGAAGATGTTTATACTGTAATATCATCTAGCCATTTGTAATGGTTTACAAACTTAACATAGGTTTGATTTACCATGCATTAAACCATTTAAAACGTCCAGAGCGTTTTTGTGGACAATGTTCTGTCTTTAATTGAGTTTAATTTTTGTTAAATGGAGATGCATTATATATAATGGTGTTCTGAGTTGACAAAAATATGAAAATAAATGTTGTGTCATGTAGATCCATCAATCACTTATGTAACAGTCCATATTGCAATAACTATGTTGTTAATGTTTTAAATTGTCAAAATAAAGTAAAATTGCATGTTGTTGTTTTTTTAACTTCGGTATTTTAATGAAAAGTTAATTATCATTATACTGTGTTTAGCTCAATTCTGAATATACATTCTCACATGAGTTGCAAAACAACATTAATTCATAAAGCTTTCAATTTAGAAGTCATTGTAATATCTCTTCTACATGTACTATAGTCCTCAATACAAAAACGTCATCACATTTTTCACCTAATATAGCCCTTCTTATAGTACCAAAATAAAAAAAATCACCTAACTAAGTCTTTGTTTCTAAAATTCATCACATTATTCACTGAAATTAAAGGCAACACATATTTCATCAACTTAAGTCCAATGCGAAACCCACTGCGTTCTTTTAGTTCTTTTAGCGTCTCGAATTGTGAACACCATGAAGTAACATGTTACACATTCATTTTTTTTGCCATAGACATTCTGTATCCTCTACAAGCCCATTGTTAACAAGTCACAATTTCCCTGGAGCAAATATTCAGTAACATCATTAGGAGAAACTTGAAGATACAGACATTTATATTACTGTTGTTTTATCACCAGCATACAACACATTTTAAGTTTGAAACATTTAGGTATGTGAATAAATCAAGACTTTCAAATTGAAACGACACTTACATCAATGGTAAAGTGCTTTCGGTAGCTAATGTATTCAATGATTAGTAAATTTGGAAAAAATATTCAGTGTGAAGCACTTTAAACATCGCCATAATTTATCTGAATTACACTTTTTTGTCACAAAAATAAAGATTTTTGAGCTGAATGGTCTGTCATTATACGATGCATGAATCCATAACCACAACACAATATTTTCTGAAGTGTTATGGTTATGTATAATCAGCTTTCCAAATCTATTCAATCTTAAAATTTGAAATATTATAATGACGCACTTCTTAAGTGACTCATGTAACAATTTTACTTAAAACCATTCATGGAAAAAACTTAGGTGGAAAACTTAAACATACACATAATTCTTGCCATATTAAAGTAACATTTCGTATCTAATTCTGATATGTAAAATACAAATTATTAATGCAGTTGCTCTAACAATACCATGTCAAACATTACAATCTCTGCAATAAAAAATAAACAACAATTGAGGCCATATGAGTCTCTAAAATCACAGACAATATGTGTATTACAAGTTAGTTAATGGCAAAGTTACCATGTGACATTAGACAAAAACATAAAAGGCAAATACAAAGTATTTATGTCCAGGATCCATTTATACATGTGAGCCAGGTGATTCCAAAATGAGTCTTATGTCATAATTGCGGCCAACTAATAAATCTAGATCAGCCTGCTCATTCACTTATTCTGTAGAGGAGCTAACCTGTCCGCTATTATGTCATGCCATGTTTCATGGTCTCATTAGCAAATGTTGGTCCCTAATTCTATGCGATTTTACAATTATCCTCCATATCTTCATGAGGTTATTATATAATCACCCTAATTTATATAAGACAGTCAGACAGGGGTCAATTGACTCCAAGGCTTATAATTTCTTACATTGTATTGATTCTTTCAAACCTCATGGAAAACTAAATAACTCAACCCCATAGATAACTCCTGCAATTGTGTCATATAAGTCAGAATATGAGTTATGGAAGTTTTAGACTGTAAGTACACTCAAGGGTTAAGAAAGTAAGTAAGAAACATCTGTCTAAAGTAATGCTCTCAGAGCAGTTAAGAGGGTTCAAGTCTGGGGCATTTTACTAATGCCCTGACAGGTTTGAACAATAGTGATCCACACAAATAAATAATTACCCAAACTGGTTTGTGTATATTTGTCATTGGATTAATGTCAATGCTATGATAAAGATCTCAACTTTTTGGGGTCAAAGATTAAAGTACCGAATAAACCTACAGAAAAAATATCTTAAAAAAAACAACACCAACATAGATGAGGTGTTCAATAAAAATTCCTGGCTGTTTTAACTGGACAGTGAGGCTATTTTAATATTTTTATCATTCCAAATAAAGTCCATAAAAGACTAAGTATAGTTCTGACTCCTGCAACTAGATGCTATAGACATAAACATTATTTTATTATCCCCCGCCATAGGCGGAGGGATATTGTTTTGGCCTTGTCCGTCCTTCCGTCCGTCCGTCTTTCCGTCCGGCACTTTTGTGTGCGGAGCCATATCTTGGAAGTGCTTTGGCGGATTTCATTGAAATTTGGTATAAGTATTTATATGGATAAGAGGATGATGCACACCAAATGGCATTGTACACCATCTGTTAATAACGGAGTTATAGCCCTTTGTATCTTGAAAAATGCTTTTTGTGTCCGAGCCATATCTTGGAAGTGCTTTGGCAGATTTCATTTAATTTTGGTGTGAGTATTATGGATAAAAGGATGATGCACGCCAAATGGCATTGTACACCATTTGATAACAACGGAGTTATGGCCCTTTGTATCTTGAAAAAATGCTTTTTTGTGTGTCCTGGGCCATATCTTGGAAGTGCTTTGACGGATTTCATTGAAACTTGGAAATATTTGTGTCCAGAAGTATATTGGCAAGGGATATCAATTCAACGAATTTGCTTGTATTAAGATGGTATTAATCTTTTCACAACTTTGTCTTCAAAGAGAAAATATTTATTGAACACTAAAGATATTAACAACCATGGAATGCAAAAATAAAACTTGTTCACTCAGACGTTATCTTGCGCAAACATTCCTTTGACTGGCTTTGTTAAAACACTATGAATTGCAGCGTTCACAAGCAAGTTTCAATTTAAAAGGAACTCACCAGAGTTGTAAATTCCTGCAGAACATTAATACTAATTTGGTATCGATCTTATTCAAAAATTATTTTTTTTTTTTGCACCTGGATTTTAATCACTGGGCAGGGATGCACTTAGAAAGCCATCAAGTTAAAATACCAACCCACACTAATATGACAACAAAGGTTTATAGGTGAAAACATTGATAATACAAGAGTTCCGCGGTCGGAGATGACCGCATTGAAGCCGGATTTTTGATTTAAATGACAGGAAAGTACCTTTCGTGTTTTTGTCAATGCAATACTTAAATTACTGAAATATTGTTCAAAGGTCAAAATGAAATGTAAGTACTTTTCAAGGCATGAGCAAACCTTGTGTTATGTTCTAGGTCCAAACATACCAAAGTTATAACAACTTTAACATTTTTACATTCAAGGTCACAGTGACCTTGACCTTCAAATGAATGACCTTGAAATGTCCAGTGGTTACTTACTAGTTCTGGCCAACCTTCATGTCAAGTTTCAAGACTCTAGGTCCAAGCATACCAAAGTTATAACAACTTTAACATTTTTATATTGAAGGTCACAGTGACCTTCACCTTCAAATGAATGACCTTGAAATGACCAGTGGTCATCTGTTAATCCTGGCCAACCTTCATGTCAAGTTTGAAGACTCTAGGTCCAAGCATACCAAAGTTATACCATGAAATAAGAACTTTAACATTTTTACATTCAAGGTCACAGTGACCTTGACCTTCAAATGAATGACCTTGAAATGACCAGTGGTTACTAACTAGTTATGGCCAACCTTCATGTCAAGTTTCAAGACTCTAGGTCCAAGCATACCAAAGTTATAACAACTTTAACATTTTTTATATTGAAGGTCACAGTGACCTTGACCTTCAAATGAATGACCTTGAAATGACCAGTGGTCATCTGTTAATCCTGGCCAACCTTCATGTCAAGTTTGAAGACTCTAGGTCCAAGCATACCAAAGTTATACCATGAAATAAGAACTTTAACATTTTCGAGCACGCCGCCACCCCGCCCGCCCGCCCGCCCCCCCGCCCCGCCCGACAACATCAATCTATAAGCCGAGATTTTTTCGAAAAAAATCCGGCTAATAAATCAAGAGTAAAATTGTAAACAAAAAAATCACATTTAGTTTATAGACAGTCCTACGCAAAATGTGGTGTGTGAACAATGATTCAACCATGATTGCCAAAGGGTTTTTGGTTGAACATAAACATCATCATTTTTTTATCACAATTTCCTGGTATACAAACGTTTCTTAACTTCAAAGTATATTCTAAATAAAATTCAGTATGATTAATTTCATCAGTATATGAACTTGCTTTAGATCGATGTACTGTTTTCTTATTTGCTCAAATTGAACTTAGTTATGCCCATAAGAAGGCATTTACAATTTTCACTTCCAAATAAGAATATTTGAAAATCATGATGCCTGATAATCAAAGTTTTTTATATGTATTTTATGTATGTTTAACCCTTTGCATGCTGGGAAATTTGTCGTCTGATAAAATGTCATCTGCTGAATTTCTAAAATTAGCACTTTCTTTGATTTTTTTCAAAGAATACTATCAAAATAGCAAACAGTTTGGATCCTGATGAGACGCCACGTTTTGTGGCGTCTCATCTGGATCCAAACTGTTTGCAAAGGTCTTTAAAATTCGGTTCCAGCGCTAAAAGGGCTAGTAAATGACCTTTCATATCACGTGAAACAGCTGTTTATTAGGGCGTTGTTGACATTCTGTGACAAGTACAAATTGGTATTCTGATCAATAACACAAGACTCAGCTGGGGATGGTATCAGAAAACAATCAGGGTCCAAAGAAGCATTACTTATTATTTCTTGCGTAGGCTATTGAAGGCAATAATAAAGAACACACTGAAGAAAAAAGATTTCTAGAAAATTTTAATATATAATGTTCACAAAAAGGTTTAAATCTATGATTATAATTTTAGAGATAAAAGCATTTTTACTCAAGCAAGTTAATATCGGTAGATAAAAAATTAAATGTCAATAATTTGCTTGGAAAAGCCTAGAACAAATTCGTCAGAACATAAAAACATAGCATTCATTTTAAAAGGTACTCAAAAATTTGATGACAATTGAGCTAAATTTTTAAATGCTTTAACATCTGATTAAACAAATAACTTGTAATGGTGTGTGTTACAAGTTGGGTTTTACTCAGGGATCCATCGGGACCTATTAAAAAATGTACAAATCCAAACCTGAACATAGGGTACTTGTTATACTTACAAACAGAATAGGTGCAGTGAACATGATTTATTATCAATGCAAACCTGAACAATCGCCAAATGGTAATCAACACAGGAATTTCTTGGCAAACCTGCCAAGTTTGTTCATTTTGTACACAAAAAATCTTAAATCTAGCCAAACACAATTTTGGCACAATTTCTCAGCTGTAAATGGAGACGACCATTTATGTGGGAACAAAAACTGATTATTCTGCCAAACTCAAATTAAATATTTATGTATTATAATCACATGGCGTCTTCTGTCATGGTTTTGAAAGAGCTTTAACAATTAAAGATTTAAGTATGTAAAATACAGAGTTTAACAAACTGTTTAGAATCCAAACAAAATTTATTTAAAAAAGAAAATGAGAGTAAAATTGACAATGAATTGATTTGACAATTCAAAATGTACATAGCCAATATTAAATGCTAGCATATATTGATTTCCTACTGCCATTGTTAAAGTACAAATTGTCCTATAAGAGATATGTCAGACATGACGAGTTCAATAGACATGTCTGACGCGATATCAATGTGCAAGTTCTTTATTGTAAAATATGATATTTAAATAGTATAATGTAAGAAAAATTAGGACAATAAATCTAAACATGTATTTCTTAGCTTATAAAGACCGAACATAGTACTGAATTTTTTTATTTTGAAGTCAACCATTCTGGGCCCTGACTTACCCCTTTACTATTAGATACGTATTTTACGTATTGTAGTCCCTTAGAAAGTTCATTTTAATTAAAGACCTTTCTTACTAGATTCAGGTTGTTAAGGCTTCATCTCCAAACTTAAGTATATACTGACGAGCATCAAACAGCATAAAACCTGAACAGACTGCAAGTTTGATATAAACTTTTTTTTCAACATACCTTGTTTCACTTGATAGATCCTCATCATCTTCACATTTCAAAGGTTATCAATTAGCCAAACACATCTAAACACAAAAAATGTATAAAAACAAAGTGACAACCAGTCTGTGACATGAAACTTATTCAATATGAACTCTGAGACCAAACATGGCATCAATTTGACGAGACCAAACATGGCACCAATTGACGAACATACAGCGATAAAAACTAAAACTATCAGCTCAGCGTGTTTCCCTGAGAGGGCTAATCTTACACCTGAGATAATGCATAATTACAGACCCTCAAATACATCGTTTACATCGGTAATACCTCAAGATTACATTCTACGTTATCCTAGTCCACCATTTAATACAATTCCTTCGATTATCTTCAATTTTGCATTATCAAGCCCATGATTAAGACTGTGTAAGAGCAATTATTCAGACACTGTTTGACCGTCTAATTAACGTCAATGCATTATGGCCTAAAAACCGCACATTTACTAATGACCTGTCCAGTTTATAAGCAGCTCCACCCTTAGAAATGTGTTGGGAGACAAATAACATCCAAGATGATTATTACCAAAAAAAATCCATCCAACAAGCCAAACAACCACAATCCTTTCACAGATTTAAGCCATAAAATTCTGTACACATGTCCTGTACAATTTCCTTAAGCCAATAAAACATTTTATGTGACATAAACAAAACTGTTTGAGATTGAACACACTGAAATTCAATTATGGCAAAGTTTAAGAGATTTACAACTCAAAAGGATGTTAAATTTAAAGCTTAACAGTTCAACAAAATATTGTATTTACAGGCTTTTAAATGATGTCCCTCACAAAATGTTCAGTTGACAGTTAAATGAATGGATGAATAGAGCGATCTCTCTCAAAAGGTATTTGAAACTTTGCCCAGGTACTAAAACAATGGTCAAAAACCTGTAGCAATGTTGATAACATTATTTGCTATTTTCCTTCTGATCAATAAAATGAAATCAATATTGTACAATACAGTTCAAATATTCCTTTGGCCTAAGCTTGAATAAAACAAACATTTAAGAAAACACTGAGTTACAATTTATTTATGATAATGTTTAAAGGCTCTATAAAGGTGAAGATCCGTAATTATTTACCAATTTTTAAATATTTTTTTCATATTTTATTTATGAAAGTTATCAAAAAACAATATATATATGCTATTGGACATTACAATAAAAAATAAGCAAAACAACTTGTTTTGAGCTCAAAATAAAGTGTCCTCCAAGTCAATTGTGTTTACAAACAATCAGTTTATTTACATCGCTGTTTACTCGGAAAGAGGAAGTGAAAGTGACTCAGGTCACCAAAAATATAACGATGATTTTTAACGTTTTCCGGTATCACCCACAAAGTAGGTCTCTTCTAAATGGTTATAACATTTGTAGTGATCTAATAAGTTACTTTCTGCTGGTTAAAAGTTGTTTAAAATAGAATTAAAATAGAATTAAAATTAAATTTTCTTTCGGCTATTTTTAGCATTTGTCACCGCTCTGAGGCTACACATCATGTTAGTTGAAAAAATGTAAACATTTCTTCCAATTATGAAACGGGTTTATCTTCCATAATTCTTGACAACGTTGTACCTAAGCTGTTTTTTTAGTAGTTTTTATGCATGAGTAACTGAAATCCGGTAAAAATAAGACCAGTTGATATGCATAATAATTGGATTTGTCACCTTTATAGAGCCTTTAATTAAGAATCCTAATATAAGTCGCAAAATTTTATTGTGAAATGTGTCCAATATCACTTATGTTGTTGTTGTAATCACCGAAAGTATTAAACTAATGGACAGACAGCCTAACTTACAGTTAAAAACCCGGTAACAGATCTGGGGTCCGTCTTATCAAAGATGGTACGACAATGTTAACTTACGAGTGAATTTTGTAATTTTAAAATATAAGTGATTATGATTTATACGTTTCAAATATAAAGGATATTTGACAGCTCATTTGAAAATGAATGGAAATATTTAACAAAAGTAATTATAAATGTGACGGTTACATATTTATGGCGCTTTGAAAATTGCATCGTAAGGTGAGAATGTCGTACGATCTTTGATAAAACGGGCCCGAGGACTAGTAATTTAGAAAACCTCCTAGGATAAATATTAAATTATACAGTGCATTCAAAGTCGATAAAATATTATTTATTTCACAAATTATTTTCTGATAAAACATTTTAATGTAAAACGACCTCAAGCACAAAAAATCCAGACCATTTCTGAAGCTCTGACGCTTGTCTTCAACCAGGATGAAAGACTTTTGCTAATAAAAATACTTCTTTTCCTTCTGACTTCATGAACTACCTCAATTCAACTCAATATCTTTAAGCTTTGGATTGTAAATACAACCTATACACTGTAGACCATGACATGCCGCTATGAATGTTCAATTGCTTTGGAATCCATGCACATTTAAGCAATTCAACTCATCTAATATTATGGATTGCACACACATCTATTTAAATAATGACACAATGTAAAATTGCAAAATTAATTAACAAATATAGTGATAAAATGACTCTGAGCCTTACATGATCTCATATTTAGAAGCAGTATTTGTTTTTTCATTTACAGTGTACCTTCTTTAATCACGCGTAAGTGTTTTTGAAACCTTGGACAGCTAGAACAAATTTTCTCGTTCCTGCAATATCTATTAACAATAACACATCAATTCCTCAATAGGAAATAATACATTTTAATAATTTCAACAAGATACAAAACATCCTAATAGAAATTATGTTTACTTCAAACTAAGCAGTACTTTAATTTAAACAGATTACCTTACCGTATTTTTTTTTAAGATGTTACAATTTGGCTTACGTTCATAAAATGTTCATAAAATTTTAAGCATTAATCATCAATAATAATGTTTCCCATTAACATTAGCATCATCATGAAAATGCATACAGTTCATAAATTATATTTTTCAGCAAATATTTCTAGTCCTTAATCATGTTTTTTTTGCTTATCCACACAAGATTGCGCAATAACTGCAGTTGCACACCTTCAAGCATGCATTAATCAGCTCATATACAGGTATTTACAAGTAATGTTAAGCGTATTCAGCCATTTTGTAATGTTATCATTGTAAATCTTATGAAAAAAGTTCAAACTTGATATACTTTATAGACTTATCTAATCATGGCTACACGACCCACATACATTTTTTTTCAAGCAAGATCATAGGCTATTTGATTGAACACATACAGTTTTTAGACTATTACTGGCTTATGTTTAGATTGTATATTAAAGGAGATACCTTATTAAAGTGAGCTTACATGCTATCTAGTTTTTAGTGCACTACTGACTTATCTTTGTGATTGAAAATTGAAGAACATGCTTTTTTTAAGATTAGCCTTTCGGAGTAAGATAAGTGGCTAATTAAAGTATCTTCATGTAACCAAATATTTCATCAACATTAAGATTATTTTTTTTAATACTTATCTTCATTACAAGTCTTTACCCTTTAAAAACAAGAGCTGTGTTTGTGAAACACAATGCCCCCACCTATATATTCTACCTTTGACCTTGAAGGATGACCTTGACCTTTCACCACTGAAAATGTGCAGCTCCATGAGATACACATGCATGCCAAACATCATGCTATCTTCAATATTGCAAAAGTTATGGCCAAGGTTAAAGTTTTGGGACAGACACACACATACAATAACAGACATACACATACAATGACAGACAGACTCACACATACAATGACAGACAGACAGACAGACAGACAGGCCATAAACAATATACCCCCGATCATTCCATATGGGGGCATAAAAAGTATTATTTTGATAACATGCCCACATTATTTAGTTAACAATGGCTTAACAATAATAATTTGAACACCTTTTGTAAAACAATGAATAATATGTGAATAAAGAATCTTACTAATTAAGCTTTCCTTAATGAGGACACTATCATTTAAATCGTGTTTCTATACAAAGT
Organism: Dreissena polymorpha; assembly: GCF_020536995.1. Lineage (NCBI taxonomy): Eukaryota > Metazoa > Mollusca > Bivalvia > Myida > Dreissenidae > Dreissena > Dreissena polymorpha. The sequence goes on along the minus strand of NC_068367.1, from coordinate 64,011,741 downwards.
TACCTTTTTTAGAAGACACCCACTTGAGTGTCCATCAGTCACATCTTTTTAAAGATGCTGAATATGTAATATGAAAATATTGTTTGGCAAACACATACTTTCTAAAAATTTTTGTACATATTTCTGGAGATAAAGGTCATAGCTCTGTTCAAAAAGTAAATAAACAAAGCTTAGGAGTAGAGATGCAGGCAGGTTTTTTCCTTTAAAGGTGTTTTTTTTTGCTTTTTTGTTTAAACAAATAATTCCAATAAGGGTTTATTCATACTTTGTGGATTGTGAAACGTTCCAGACATATTTTTTGAAATTAGAGTTATCAACAAATTGATGGAAAAAAACGGATTTAACATCATAAAGATAAAAGAGTACCTAATGGTTCTTTTTAAGTAAATAATTGCGTCTTACCTTTCATTATTCATATATCCAAACATCCAAGAGCATGATTTATGACAACAGTTATTGGTTTATGAAAGAAATCTAAAAATAAAAGAGAAACGATTGAAAACTCCCAACTCAACATCAACCTTTACAACAATCAGAGCAATTGTGTTCATGAGACTCAAGATATTCTGAACGTTATCTATCCAAGCATGACATTATCATTGAATATCGAACCATAATATATCGGAAAATAAAGTGGTATCGCACGACAAGTGCATACACCTGGATGAGTCATGAATCAAACCATATCTGGTATCGCCATATTGTACATTTAAATATTTCAAACATTAATCAAATCCACTTACACTGACCTTATACTTTTATCTACAACTTTTTGAAAAGAACTCAGACATATTTTATCTGCATAACAAAATAATCAATAGTTTGCTTTAAGTCTGTTATCAAATATCTTAGCCTAAATTATGGTAATTTGGAAAAAATTGTACTGAACTTAAATACTTTCAGAAGTATAATTGAAATTGCTTGAAAAACTATACATTATTAAACAATTATTACATAATAAAACAACTATAACAACATGAAACTTAATGTTTCAATTGCTTCCATTTTTATAGACATTATTTTCATTCAAGTGTCAAGAGATTTTTAGTCATTAGTATTATAATTTGAGGACTTAATCCGATCACATTGCAATTATATTGAAAACAAGGGACAAAATTGTCACAAAACCAGGTTTTCATTGTGAAAAACAAATCTGATAAAGGGAGAAAACTCAAACTGAACTTTTGAAATGACCAAAAAAAATTAACCCCCTTTGTAAGTTTTTTTTTTTTTTTTTAATCTATTTTTAGTCGTGGCGACCTTGACATTGGAGATATTGACGTGATTCTTTCGTGGGACACACCGTCCCATGATGGTGAACAAATGTGCCAAATGATTTTAAAATCTCACAATGAATGACATAGTTATGGCCAGGACAAGCTCATTTATGGCCATTTTTGACCTTTGAACTCAAAGTGTGACCTTGACCTTGGAGATATCGACGTAATTATTTCGCGCGACACACCTTCCAATGATGGTGAACAAATGTGCCAAATGATTTTAAAATCTGACGATGAACGACATAGTTATGGCTCGGACAAGCTCATTTATGGCCATTTTTGACCTTTGAACTCAAAGTGTGACCTTGACCTTGGAGATATCGACGTAATTATTTCGCGCGACACACCGTCCAATGATGGTGAACAAATGTGCCAAATGATTTTAAAATCTGACAATGAACGACATAGTTATGGCCCGGACAAGCTTATTCCGCCAGCCCGCCAGCCAGCCAGCCAGCCCGCCAGCCAGCCCGCCCGCATTCGCCAATCTAATAACCAGTTTTTTCCTTCGGAAAACCTGGTTAAAAATCCACATAAATAAATAATTCAAGTATTACAAAAACAATTATTTAGAAAAAAAAACAACATATATTTTCCAAAATCTTCATATACACTTTGAATGTTACTAATGTTATTTGAAATTTTCAGATAAGAAAATTAGCAATATATATTCATGTTCACGATGAAAAACAGACTGTACCTTAACAAATGTAGATCCAATTAACTTAAAACTGCTTCAAATCCTTATGTTACAAACAATCATTTAAACACAGAAAGTAAACAAGAACTGCCTACATATTCTCCAAGTTACTTAAAATGTGTCCACACAAATAAAGACTGCAGTGAACTTACAGTGACAGACAGAGCATGAATTAATTATACATAATTTAAAGCAGTCAAATTGTACACATCCAAGTAAGGAGTTCATTCAAGTTTGTCACTGCTTGATACGCATCACTGAAAGCACAGAATCACAGAAAAATGGATCTGTACTCCAGCTTTCAAATCCCATTGAATTCAAATTCTTACAACCCTTGTGTTAACAGCTTTGCAAAGCCTTCAAATGCCTTTGTAAAACAGCTTTCAAGTGTACCATTTCAACAGCCCAATGACAGCTTTTGTACCTTCAATCTAAGACGATTTTACCACTAATGCCAAATAAATTACTAATACCGTCATAAAATGACTGCAGGTAGCCATGCGGTAAAAATGAAATATTAAAATTAAAATAATTGAAACAGGACTATGTTTATTTGTCCCCTAATTCCAAATAAATTACTAATACTGTCATAAAATTACTGCAGGTAGCCATGCTGTAAAAATGAAAGATTGAAATTGAAACAGGAATATGTTTGTTTGTCTATTTTGTTGGGTCTTCTGCTGTTTGGAAAGTATTTTAGACATGTAATGTCTGTCGGTCTACCAGTTCTAAGTGCACATAGTTACTTGCCAGTAACTGACGGCTCTACTTGCCAGTAACTGACCGCTCTACTTGCCATTATCTGACGGCTCTACTTGCCAGTAACAGACCGCTCTACTTGCCAGTAACTGACGGCTTTACTTTCCAGTAACTGACCACTCTACTTGCCATTAACAGACCGCTCTACTTGCCAGTAACTGACGGCTCTACTTGCCAGTAACTGACCACTCTACTTGCCATTAACAGACCGCTCTACTTGCCAGTAACTGACCGCTCTACTTGCCAGTAACTGACGGCTCTACTTGCCAGTAACTGACGGCTCTACTTGCCAGTAACTGACCGCTCTACTTGCCAGTAACAGACCGCTCTACTTGCCAGTAACTGACCGCTCTACTTGCCAGTAACAGACCGCTCTACTTGCCAGTAACTGACGGCTCTATTTGCCAGTAACTGACGGCTCTACTTGCCAGTAACTGACCACTCTACTTGCCATTCTTCTTGCCAGTAACTGACCACTCTTCTTGCCAGTGAATGACTGCTCTACTTGCCAGTAACTGACCGCTCTACTTGCCAGTAACTGACGGCTCTACTTGCCAGTAACTGACCACTCTACTTGCCATTCTTCTTGCCAGTAACTGACCACTCTACTTGCCAGTGAATGACTGCTCTACTTGCCAGTAACTGACTGCTCTACTTGCCAGTAACTGACTGCTCTACTTACTAGTAACTGACTGCTCTACTTGCCAGTAACTGACCACTCTACTTGCCAGTGAATGACTGCTCTACTTGACAGTAACTGACAGCTCTACTTGCCAGTAACTGACAGCTCTACTTGCCAGTAACTGACAGCTCTACTTGCCAGTAACTGACAGCTCTACTTGCCAGTAACTGACTGCTCTATTTGCCTAAGTAACTGACCGCTCTACTTGCATCAGAGGTCACAATATACTAAATAGTTTCCCTATATAATTCAATGTAAAAGCGAAAACTTTGAGCGAAAATAAATGCAACATTTTGCACATAGAGACCCCCATAACCATACCTTTTCTTAAAGGCCATTCTAAGCGGAATCAATTTATGCAATAAAAAAGATATGTCATGTTCAAACCAAAAAAGAACTTGACGCTAATCAAAATCGACTGTTTTTGCATTTTTTTTCTGGCCGTTTCTTAGTGGAATGTAACCTTTTTCAGTGCAATGCTTTACTAAAGTCTCCAAGTTTATCATATTTCAGGGAGTGGGTTGTGAACACCTATTTATGCCCTACCATTATCTCCGAAAGATAAAACCCGAACAATAGTTTAAGATGTAAAACATGCCTTTGGGTCAACTATGATATTTTTTTAGAGAGTACAGCCCTACATGAAACGAGTATTTAGTATATTGTAACCTATAAGACAACGTTTACTGTTAACATCGCGAAAAACAAGCATTTCTCGATACTTATAAACCTATTTTCTATGTGCATGCCGAATTTCAGACCGATCTTTCACGTAGAAATGCTTAAAAATGCATTTTATTATAACGCCTGATAAGCCATCTGGCTTTCGCGGTCGGAGCTTTGATTTATAACGGGCGTTCAGGAGTAAAACGATTAGCCTAAATAATAACAATCGGTCAAAATACTGGAATATTGTTACAAGCTATGTAGAAAAAGAAGTAAACAACTATAAAAAACGTGTTCATGAGTTCTTTCAGCACAAATTGTTGCGATTTGAGATGCTCAATATGAGTTTGTGTACGTTTTTTCTCTTATTTTCCTCTGAAAACGCTTTTTTTTCTTAAAAACTCACAATGCTCCTTAAATTCATGAAACACACGCATTTATTCCGTGAAATTTGCCATAACGCGTAATATCCCACCCCAAATATAATGATTTTCTGTAAAAACAGCTCCTTTGTGACTAGGCCAGGTTTGCGTTTAGGTCACAATATACTAAATAGTTTCCCTATATAATTCAATGTAAAAGCGACAACTTTGAGCGAAAATAAATGCAACATTTTGCACATAGAGACCCCCATAACCATACCTTTTCTTAAAGGCCATTCTAAGCGGAATCAATTTATGCAATAAAAAAGATTTGTCATGTTCAAACCAAAAAAGAACTGTTTTTGCATTTTTTTTCCGGCCGTTTCTTAGTGGAATGTAACCTTTTTCAGTGCAATGCTTTACTAAAGTCTCCAAGTTTATCATATTTCAGGGATTCGGTCGTGAACAGAGCTCCAGATAAAAATTTGGTCAAATTCTTATTTACTCCCTATTTTAAAAATTAATTCTTATTTTACCCCCTATTTATAAAATTAATTCTTAACAATATATTACCAAATAATTTTGAGTGCTTTAGATTCGCAGTCATTTACGCAAGAGCATATAAGTTCATCAATTATTGACGAACCCATGCTTTGGGTATGTGAATCTAATTGAAAAAAATGCACGCAGCGAGGACTTTTGACACTGAAATGGCTTTTTTTGCCTTCCACGCTTCAATACACCGCTTCAGTCGGCCATTTAGATGTTTTCTGTAAAACGGTCACTCACACTTCGGCTTTATATAGGTCATAATGGCCTTTTGGTAGCCGTTAAAGTCATATCAAATACTATATTTAACATTTAATTTAAATGGCATTTTGAATATGTATACAGTATATTACTTGTGTATAAAAATTACGATAAGTGTAATTAAAAAGGTACAATAAACAGTAATGACTCGCCAGCAAATCTAGGAGAACTGAAGACCGTTTGGCCTTTCGTACGTTATTAGGTGTGGCTCTTCCTCACAGCAAACGCTTGAGTGACGTTGATTTAAAATTGTAGTTTTAATTGAGCGCCTAGACGAGCCAGAACCGAGATGAAATGTTTACCATACATAATTTGCTACTGGAAGTTTTACGCACATTCGAAAATTTCGATTTCGTGTTTAATTTTTTCAATCCGTAACTTTACGCAAAGATTTTAAATCTAAATCGTTATTTAAGAAATTAAATTCGTTTTTACGCCTTTACGCATGTTATCTGGAGCACTGGTCGTGAACACCTATTTATGCCCTACCATTATCTCCGAAAGATAAAACCCAAACAATAGTTTAAGATGTAAAACATGCCTTTTGGTCAACTATGATATTTTTTTAGAGAGTACAGCCCTACATGAAACAAGTATTTAGTATATTGTAACCTATTATCAGAGGCAAGGGATTATAGGATTGCTCTACACATAATTTCATAACCAATCCCCACACAGGCTATGTAATCAAAAAAGGATCATCCAATTTGTAGTCAATTGATAAAAATGCACAACCTGACACAAATAATAATTATACAGACATTTCGGGTCTTCACGTTTCTGAACAGTTTATTAACATAATTTAAATGTACAACTTATATAAGATAAATGACCAATTAGGTTTCTGTAATTTGTCAAACCTCACAAACTTATGTTATCATTTAATTTTTAAAATATTCACAGCTCTTAATTTTCATTTTTAACATTGACTGACAGAAATCAAAATCAATTGCAAAGTTTTTCATTTTCCACATTGAAACTGATCATACTAATAATTGATGTAAATCACCTTTTTATGTTTATTAATGTTGACAAGCAAAAAAGAGTAAACAAAAAGCAACAATATAAAACAACTTACTGAAACTGCATCTTAACTTTTTTTTTTAAAGAAAACTCCTTTTCCAAGACAAAAAGCAATTAAACTGTTAACATGTAACATATACATACCATCAACTCCAAATTTATACCACTTTTTTGTTATGTTTTATTGCAAACAAAATCTAGACATCTTAAGCATATTGCATGCAGTTTGACAATGAATCATTAAAAATTTTCCAGATTATTATAGCCATAGCAACATTACTTTGAATCAGTTTTTCAATACAAATATTGTTAAGTAATACAGCTTTTAAGACAGCATGCATTTTGACCATTCCTTATCCATTTAATCCCTTGTTTACCAATCTACACACAAAGCTTTTCATTACTGACACTTTGACAATGATGGATTGTGAGATTAAAGCAGCAATTTTCACAGTTTTTATTTGTTAAACAATAGTCTTTTAGAAGGATCATATATGGGCTAATATTGATTGTACCAGCAAAAGTAAATGGTTTTCACCATTTAGATACATCTAAGAGCAAGTTATTTCAAGGGAGACAACATAACATTCAGGAATTACACATATTAAGCACAGTAAAAACTTGATTGTTTCCCATTTCAATAGTAATGAGAAGACAATAATTATTGTAAAGATACAAAAAACATTTTAACATGAATACAAAGCTTTTGTAAACAGTATGTATTTATCATACATAATATTTTTAGATAAAATTCTTAAAAACAGCCATTTTTGTTATATGTTTAGACAATAAAGGTTTTAAATCAATGTGATTCCTTGCCACAATGACTCCTGATAATTGCAGTTAATGGCAACAAAATAATGAACTACCGGTAATACAACTTTTGCACTTATGATGATTTCTGCTACCTTTGACATGAGCTTGGATGGTGGTCACCATATCAGACAGATAAGATGCGAACATTGAATACCTTTCAGTAAAATACTAAATAGCTGGACAATACAGCTATAATTCTAAATTTGTCTCAACTTTCTTGAATCTAGTAAGTTGATCAGTAAGGAGTGCTGTAAGCCACACCGGGTCCTCACGCAAGAATTACACACACATAAGATTACAATCATCAGTCCGCACAGGCTATTCAGGGAGGACACTTTCGAACTAAATTGGATTTTTGCTAAGAAGAGACTTCATTTAAATGAAAAATGTCATAAAAGCGGAAAGTGTCGTCCCTGATTAGCCAGTGTGGACTGCACAGGCTAATCTGGGATGATACTTTACGCACATGCATTAAGCCCAGTTTTCTCAGAACGTCAAACAAATAGTCATTGGCACTAAAACACAATGTACTGGAATAAAAACATTACCACAAAACAGTTGTACTTTGAAATAGACAGCTGACAGTGATGTCCTATGATAAACAAAAAAGTTATTATTTTTTGTTTATATCCGATTTTTGGCTGTTTCCAACAGTCCTTGAGTCGTATCAGGACATTCAGTAAACTTAATCGCGCTTGGCCTGGGTAAGCTGGTTTACCAGTACAAAGTTCACATACTTATACCAGTAAATCATAACTATTTAACTTGAAAAAGAGGTAGGGAGAGAATTGCCATAGAAATAATTTCACGCAAGAAATATACCTGGGCCAGAAATGGACCCAAACCATCAGATTTGAAGTCCAGTACTTTAACAACAGACCTAGCCAGACCAGTCACAAGTAGATGAAATAACTCAATTTATACAAGACTCCATAAAAAAAAATTAATTCCAAAACAAGCTGCCACAGCGTAGTAGATATAGTGTCCACCTAGGGATCCCAATGTCCATGGTTTGATTCCCAAAGTGGGAGCGTTCTTTAGACACCTAGTACTGGTTCTATCCAGGAAACAGACTAGAGAGTGTTTCAATAAGCCTCGGGCTTTCAATGCAATCCAGCTCAAAATAAATAGGTTTAAACTAAATAAAACTACCTTCAGAGGGGGAGAGGAGGTCTTTCTTCTTCATGGTGCTGGAGCTTATCACGGCCCTTCTCTCATTCTCTAGCTGTATGTACCGCTCGTCCGAGAGTTCCTCCGGAGTCGCTATCTCCTTCTTTCGCTTCACCGTCATCTTGGGTGGCTTCTGAACCACATCAGCGAACATCTGTGCCTTGAGCAGGAAGTCCTTACTCCCCACGGGGCTCGTCACATTACCTCCCCTCTTTCGTGCAGTGTCCTCAAATTCAAGAACAAACTTATTCGCCATTTCCTTACTCTGTTCAGGGGTGCTCTCTTTATTGACGACCTTCTCGGCGGAAACTCTCTCTTCGTTAACGATGAATTCGTCTAACGTATTGCTCAGTGGGTCATTAGACGTTACACTCGATTGCATGTCCTCAAACGCAGAATCTGGACCTGACCTGTCGCTATTCGGGCTCCCGAGTCTCTCGATATAGGATATCAGTTGGATACCTCCATCATTTTCATTGGTCTCTGTTGGCACATCATTTGTCTCATTTTCTCCTGCAAAAACATTCAGTAAAACCCAGATTTAAAAAAAATGCAATCATAAGTGTGAAATAACTATGATTGCATGCATTTGACAAATACACAAGCAGGAATGTTTGATGAACACACATGCCCTCCCATTAGTGATTGATATCCTGTTCATCTCTGTATCGAAATGCCATGGTAATAAGCAATAACAAGCCAATTTGTTGAATTGATATCCCCCGCAAATATGATTCTGGACCATAAGTGTTATATTTGACACTAAAAAAGCATTTTTTTAAGATACAAAGGGCCATAACTCCGTTATTAACAGATGGTGTACAATGCCATTTGGCATGCATCATCCTCTTATCCATATATATACTCTTCTACCAAGTTTCAATGAAATCCGCCAAAGCACTTCCAAGATATGGCTCCGGACACAAAAGTGCCGGACGGACAGACAATGCCAAAACAATATCCCTCCGCCGTTGGCGGGGGGAAAAAAAACACAAGAATATCTGTGAAACTGATGGATGCTCCCCAATGATGCGCTTTGTCAATCTATGTGTTAATTGTGTGGAAACTAATTATTATTCAAGGGGCCATAACTCCTTAAAAACTCACTGGAGTGGAACAATATGACATATTTAGGAATGCCGACCATGAAGGATACTGCATGGTTTCATAAACTTCAGATAATAAGTTCCTGTGATTCATCACAGAAACATCAAATTCTTTAGATTGTCATTTTACTTATTGAAGGGCAATAACCACCTAAAAAAAATCTATCATTAGCCTCAGTGACCTAGACCTTGACCCAAAACCTCATCAAAAGGTAGAGGTCCATGCAAGGTACCTACATGCCAAATATGTAAGAGAACGGTAACATAGTGAAGGCGCTATAAGAAACTGTAACAAAAATGTGACGGAAAAATCTAATATTAGCCTCAGTGACATGACCTTGACCCCAATGACCTCAAACCTCATCAAAAGGTAGAGGTCCATGCAAGGTACCCACATGCAAAATATGTAAGAGATCAGTACAATTTTGAAGGCACTATGAGAAACTGTAACAAAAGTGTGACGGAATGTAGGAAGGAAGTAAGGACAAACTGGCAACTGCATGCTCCCCCGAAACTTTCGGGAAGCATAACAACATGAACAGAATCCATGTATTGTTGAAAGACAACCAGGTAAATCCCTTAAAGCCTTCACGGTCAAGGTCATTATGAGATTCAATAATTTAGGATTGTTGCTTGTCATAAGCAACAACTATATGAGTATCTGTGTGCTGGAAACAGACAAAGTATACAAAAATGAGATTCACCTGTGGAACATCAACATGTTGGGTGGGGGGAGGCAAAATATAAGTTTGAGAAGAGAATCAAGTGAACAACCCTAGAAATACTTGTCTACTTTAACAAGAATCCAGTAAACTATCAATCAATATCTATTATATATAATATTAAAAATGTTAATATGTTCTTTATGCTCTTTAATATTAATATTCCAATTCAATTGCTGTTTCAAGCTCGTAACTTTCCTGCATATTAACAGATTTTTTTAATGCAAACAAAAATCTCAGAAATTACAAAATGTAGTATGTGTTTTAGTTGTATTTTTGTTTATGCATTGATCAGAAATAAATGAGAATTTCTAATTGTGTTACTTAATTTCTTTATTTATACATATTTGAAAGTACACAAATAATATCATTTGATATCCATGATATCCATCAAGAACAAAAAAGCATCATACAACCATATATGAGTAATTATATCCAGCTTTGAATAGTTTAACACAGTCGTTATCCAAATATATATTCAATTTTCAAAGCATGTGGCCACATAATTTTGCCTGATAACCAAATAGGTTCGCATATTTGGATTGCTTGACACATTTAAAACATTTGTCAACACTATATCCTACTTTCAGACACTTAGCTATAAATCACAATGAACTGACTCTCTGGTTATCTTGTAATCCATTCTTAACACGAATATTTTTTAGAACCAATTGCAAACGTCACAGAATAATCCGATCAAGCACCATAAGTCTTAAAATTGGCTCTAAGCATATTAAATATGTACATACCTATTATTTCATCATACACTGATTTTCAGGATTAAGCACTTACAGTAATTATTTTGTAAAATAACTGTTGTATTACTCCCCTTTATTGCACTTCACCACAAAGGTCAGGATTGGTAATGCTTTCATTACAACAAGAACCAAACAATTTTACATTAATACTCACTATTTAATTCAGAATTATGTTCTTACGACACTCAAATCAGCACTCAAAGGTGTAAAATTTGTGCTCAGGGACTGGGAGGTCACAGGTTCATTCCCACTGTGGGAACGTTCTCTCAATCTCCCAAAAAGACAACAAGTTCTGGTTCTTCTCAGGCAATGGAGAGCATTTCAATATGCCTTAGATTTTCAATGCAATTAAACTCAAATAAATATGATAAAAAAAAATTACCTGGAGAGAATGTCCCGGTGACGGTCTCATCATCTATGTCTGACATGTCTGAATCAGACTCACTGGACGACTCTCCTGTATGGATTCTCAACTCGCCATTCGTACAGACTTCATTCCTAGTCCCATTAACCGCGTCAGACCTTGGCGATGTCACACGCATACTGAACATCGATGCTTTGAGCTCGTCAATCGGGCTTGTCAGCTCTCTTGGACTAGCTTTCTCAGAAAGTTCTGGAATCAAATTGTGCCGCTCCGACTCATGATTTTGGATATCTTCTGCATCCATCGTGTCCATGACCTCTAGTTCAGAGGTCATTTTCTCTGTAACAGGGTCCTTGACCTGTTTCAAGGGGGTCAAAGAAGGGGCAAATAAAAGAAGAGGGGGTGGTGCTGTGTCTGGGAGGGGTGGCGCCTCAGAACCTGTGGATGATATATCAGAGGATATTGATATTGTGTCTTTGTCTTTCTGTTTGGTGTGCTTGGGGAATTCAAGTATTTTATCAAATGCTTGATGAAAATCTCCTTTACCAAGGTGTTCAGGAATTATTTCATCTATGCATCCAATCTCATCAGGTTCACTGGCCTTATCAATTGGTTTCTTTTGATTTGTTACAATAACCACTTCATCATCTTCGCTATCAGATTTGTTTGCTACATACACGTCAGGCAGTTTTTCTTTCAATATTATTCCACTAGATAATGTCAACTCTGAAATGTTTGGTTTCCCAACAATAACTGGCTTTATTTCACTCTCTAATTCTAATCCATGATTTATTGTGTCTTTGTTTCTGTTAGCTTTGCAAGGTACTGACTCTGCTTTACTTACAGAGGAAATTTCTAATTTTGATTCTTCCACAGGCTGTTCAAGTTTTAAATTTGGCAATTCTTTCATTACTTCATGAAGAAGCAAAGCTGTTGAGTCCTTAATTGGTCTAGCAGGTTTCTCATTACCCGTCTCCAAGACTCTGTCCACAACTACACTTTCACTGTCTTCCACTTGATCCCTCTTGCTCTTTCGTCTGGGGGGTCTATGCGGTTCGCTTTTGGAAAATTCACTCAATTTACCTTCACCTAATGCACCAACAACTTTTTTTCCCCTGTGACTGTCTTTGTCGAGATTCTCATTTATTATTGGCTGCTTAACCAGCGTGGGTATTTTAGAACCAGCGGATGGTACTATCGTTGTTGAAGCAGATGGGTTATTTGGGCCCTGTGGTGGTGCAGGGGCAAACCGTCGCTTGGTCGACGGAAGTGAGGGTGGTGAAACCGGACAATGGACTGGTGATGAGGCACTCTCAGGAACAAAAGCATCAGATGTCTCAGTAGAAACTTCCAGATTTCCACCTGTGGACTTAGGCCGCCTGCGACCTTCTCTTGCTGGAGCCACAGGGATTCCACTGGCTCTACTTGTTGGGTCTAAATTCAAAGAGGTACGCTTATTTTGAGCATCCCTGTTACTTTCAGCATCTAATTTTGATGGATCAAGACTTCGTCTTCTGTATTCACGTTCAGGATCTGTCCTTGTCTCACCTTTAGAACGTCTCTGGTACTTGCTTTTGTCCACTCTATCCCCCTCAGCCTCTGCCTTCTGCTTTGCTAGGTAATCTTCGGGGTTCCTCTGAAAGTACATAGCAAATATTCATCTCAAAGTGATTTAAAGTGACTTTCCTACAACAGTGTTCCTGTAAAAAGATTAATGAAGATCCTGAAATTTGGCATGGAATTTGTGATCACATTCATTAACTTTAAGAAACATACAATGAAGGAACAGATTAACTTTTTCATGAATTAAGTTGCAAAACAAGGGACAAAATTGTCACAAAACCAGGTTTTAATTGTGAAAAAAAAAATCTGATAAAGGGATACAACTCAAACTGAACTTTTGAAATGAACAAACAAAATTAACACCCTTTGTAAGTTTGTTTCAAAATAAATCTATTTTTAGTTGTGGCGACCTTGACATTGGAGATATTGACGTGATTCTTTCGTGCGATACACCGTCCCATGATGGTGAACAAATGTGCCAAATGATTTTAAAATCTCACAATGAATGACATAGTTATGGCCCAGACAAGCTCATTTATGGCCATTTTTGACCTTTGAACTCAAAGTGTGACCTTGACCTTTGAAATATTGACTTAATTCTTTCCCATGACACACCGTCCCATGATGGTGAACAAATGTGCCAAATGACTTTAAAATCTCACAATGAATGACATAGTTATAGCCCGGACAAGCTCATTTATGGCCATTTTTGACCTTTGAGCTCAAAGTGTGACCTTGACCTTGGAGATATTGATGTAATTCTTTCTCGCGACACACCGTCTAATGATGGTGAACAAATGTGCCAAATGATTTTTAAATCTCACAATGAACAACAAAGTTATGGCACGGACAAGCTTGTTCAGCCCGCCAGCCGACATTCGCCAATCTAATAACCAGTTTTTTCCTTCGGAAAACCTGGTTAAAAAACATGACTTTGATACTGATCATTGCTTATTCAAAACCAATATTCCTGAATACAAATTTTTTCTATTTATTTAAAAGTTTAAACCTGTGCATGAGACCGCTAGATAATGCAACTATAAACCAAAATAATTGCATCAACATTCAGTGCAATCCTTATTCATTATTTGATGTTCAAGACATTTTTTCCCATAAAAGACCAAAAGTCTATCAAACAATATGAACCCATGATAAATACATTGTTTGTCTATTTCATGTTCCCAGGGAAATACTGAGGCACTGGGCAGCCAATAGGCTTCACTAAATGCAGCACAGATTTCATGAACTGTCAATAAACAGCATTGAAATTAAATCTAGTATAACCAAAAACTTACATACAGTACGTGTCAGGTAACATATTATGTGGTTCAAAAGCTTTTATGAGAGATTTTAATTCAACTGTTAGGACAATCAAAACAGCAGACAGTTTAAAGTTTCTAAATGTGAAAACAATCCCCCAAAATTGAACTTATCATATTTACTCATGGAAAAATATGCACTTTTTAACTTCATGAAATCTTTAATCTCTGACATACAACCAAAGTAACTTGCAACAAAAGAATCATACATGTACCATGCACAATACATACAGGATTCAGGACACCAGTCATCATTTGATAATGTATTATATTTAACAATAACAAGGGACAAAATTGTCACAAAACCAGGTTTTCATTGTGAAAAAAAATCTGATAAAGGGAGACAACTCAAACTGAACTTTTGAAATGAACAAACAAAATTAACCCCCTTTGTAAGTTTGTTTTAAAATAAATCTATTTTTAGTCGTGGCGACCTTGACATTGGAGATACTGACGTGATTCTTTCGTGCGACACACCGTCCCATGATGGTGAACAAATGTGCCAAATGATTTTAAAATCTCATAATGAATGACATAGTTATAGCCCAGACAAGCTCATTTATGGCTATTTTTTACCTTTGAACTCAAAGTGTGACCTTGACCTTGGAGATATTGACGTAAATTTTTCGCGCGACACAACGTCTAATGATGGTTAACAAATGTGCCAAATGATTTTAAAATCTCACAATGAACGACAAAGTTATGGCCCGGACAAGCTTGTTCCGCCCGCCAGCCAGCCAGCCAGCCCGCCCGCATCCGCCAATCTAATAACCAGTTTTTTCCTTCGGAAAACCTGGTTAACCAGGTTTAAAGTTTTGTTTGTAATAGTCAGATTTTTTTTCTCCACTTTTGGGGAAGATAGCCCATGGCTTTGGAATTGGGAATTTTATCGGCATTTTCATGAAATTGGGAAAATAAATTCATTAGCCTTTTTTTCCACACGAAAAGTCCACTGATTAGGGAAATACTTAATTTGATATAACTCTTTATAATCATTCAAATTAAAAGAACAAAATCATATAATACTTTATAAGATGTAATTGAATTAAAATTGAGATAAAATACGCATAAGACTTCTTTAAAAAACAAAAAAAAAAAAATTGTTTTTTTTGGGGGGGAGGGGGGGGGGAAATTGGGAATTTTTTGCCACATTTTTGGAAAAAAGTATACTTTTTGGGATTGGGAACAAAGCCGAATTTCGGCATTAAAATCGGGCTTAAAAAAAACCCTGAATTATAGTTTTTATAACTTTAACTATTATTATTTTGAATTTTATTCAATACACATAATATTATAAGCTATTATCTTACTATCTCAACAAAAATGTTGAGTCAATCATGTTTTACTGTGGTAAAATCATCTCAAGTAATTAATAACAAGAAATATATACATGTGTTTTAAGTTGTTTTATTTCATTTTTTCATGAGTTTTGTAATGAAAGTATCTATAGAAAACTACTTTAAATTGTATGTGTCATGCAATACTCATGTCGAACATTTCATTTAACAATTCGAATAAGCGAAGATGTATTTAAAATAAGATGTGTTTGTGAAACACTATGTCCCCCCATATATTTGACCTTTCACCTTGAAGGATGACCTTGACCTTTCACCATTCAAAATGTGCAGCTCCATGAGATACACATGCATGCCAAATATCAAGTTGCTATCTTCAATATTGCAAAGGTATTATGGCCAATGTTAAAGTTTTCGACGGACGGGCTAGTGAGACAGTTCAAATGCTAATTATGCCACCCTACTGGGGGCATAAACAAATCAAATATCCCTGCTCTATAAGATCAATTGCTATCACCCTTTTATTACCGATATTTATCTTTAATATGTGAAAATTTAACAACAAAATAAAAATGGCCAATCCCTAACACATATAGACCTGCATATTTGTAGATCTTACTAAAAGATAAACATCCCCAACAAAACAACAAAAACATTCCTTTCTCCTCTCAAGTGACACAAGTAGACAAAACAAGCAAAGAAACATTTTTCAATGCAATTCAAATGGAGAATCACAATTTGATATTTTTTCTCATTTTTCGAAAAATTGTTCCTTGAGCGTGATCTTAACTATACATTAAAATAAATTGTATCAGCTTTTTTTCTTCAATTATAAAGAAAATGCAGGCAAACTGTCTACAAGTAACAGAGACAAATGCACTGCAAAATAATTGCTTAACACCCCTGGTCGCCATGTTTTTCAAGATAATCAAAATTATGAGGAATTGGTAGAGGTTCACCTAAGAAAACTTCTGTGAAGAATATTTTCCATCCAGCAATCAGCTTCTGACAAGACTTTCTTCCAAGTTTACTAGGATTTTAAGCGTTTTGTTGACATGGCAACCATACTATTAGTGCAACAATTTTCCTTTGAATTTAAGGAAATTTGTTAAGGACCTGCCCATAATCATCCTGTTCTGGTTTGATCTGGTTTATGAAAAAAACTATTTAACCCTTTTTCTCATAAGAAGCAAAGTGAAAATGGCTTGGTGCAATCAGCATAAAACCAGAACAGCGTGCAAGTAACTGGCAGTCTGTTCAGTTTTTGTGCTGTTTGCTGCTCATCAGTATCTATTCAGGGTTAGAAATGAAGCCTTTAAAACTTGAATCTAGTTAGAAAGGTCTTTAATTACATTTAACTTTCTATGGGAACAAATGTGTCAAAATATTATCTTAGTGGTAAAGAGTTAATGAAATTCTCCACAAGCAATTCAATATGCCAGCAGACTGCCAGCAGATGAAACTGACCAGAACGGCTCACCTGAGCATCAAAACTCAGGTTCAACACCCTTCTCTGACCCAACTTACCGGTAATTAACATAGCATTTGCATGAGATGTTAAACCAAGATGCAGTGTACTATGAGATCCAATTTTCATTTCAGATTTAAACCAATGCAGCCAAACAAATAAAAACAACAATGCAGTTTTCAAAAGATGGCAAATCATGCTCATGGTCATGCATGGTGGCCTGCATGATACAGCTTAGTATTCAATGAAAACATTGTATATAAGAAGACACTTAGTCACACAGTCGTATCAATTAACATCCAAGCAATGAAGAGATAATTATCATTTTGGGATAATTAATGCAAGATACCAGTCAGATAGCATTAACCATTTACCACTTAGAGATGTATTTTGAAGCATTTGTTGTCCCTTAGAAAGTTACATTTAATTTAATACCTTTCTTTACTAAATTCATGGTTTAAAGGCATCATTTTCAACCCTTAGTTACTGACGAGCAACAGCATAAAACCTGAACAGATGTGAGTTACTCGCAGACTGTTCTGGTTGTATGCTGGTTGCAAAAGCCATTTTCACATTGGTAACCTTATGGGGTAAAGTGTTAACTGTAGAAACTGCATAATTATTCAAACATGTATACCCTGCACTGAACCATTAACAGAGGCTACATGAAAATGAACTTTTTTCGTAGAGAACCTTGTTTATTTTTCAAACAATTATCATTTTTAGAATAATAATTACAATAATTATAATATTAAGAGCAATAAAACTTCAAACAAAAATAATAATTCTAATTTTATTTTCATTGGTATAACCAGTAAAAGTATACAATTATTTTTACAAGTAATATCCTATTAGAATTATCATCAGTATGATGCTGTTTTATAACTATTTATTTATTATTATAATTATTATTAATATTATTACTATTATGAAACATGTTTTTTGCCCCCCCCCCCCCCCCCTTAAAAAAAATTACATGTTAATAATGCTTGCAATAAAATTGTAAGTAATATTCTTTACAAATCAATAACCTTAAGTTTACAAAATTGATTATATTCCAATTATTAATACTGAAATCACATACCCAAATAATACTATACAATAAATCTGTGATCAGATCCTGATCATCAACGCATGGTCATTTATTCATAATCTTGTGCATTATCCTGCAGCTTTGCCTCGGACTGATCAACAAATGCAGAATGTAACCCAACTTGCTCATCATTCAACTAATTACGCATGACAAGTGTCACCATGATAGTCAACAGTATAACAAACTATTGAGCATAAATCAGATAAAACACAAAATTCACCCCAAATGCGTCAACTTGTCATCGTTTGCATAAATATTTTACGTACCTATCATGATTATAAACAAGAGGGCCAAGATGGCCCTAGTTCGCTCACCTGAGAGGAGTCGGTTCATTCAATCTTTACCAAATGTCAAACTTGACCTAGATATTGTCCAGACAAACATCCTGGTCAAGTTTCATCATTATTTCATCTGCGAGTCATGATCAATGTACCAATGAAGTTTCATGATCCTAGGCATAAGCATTCTTGAGTTATCATCCGGAAACCACTTTTCTAAGTTGAGTCACCGTGAACTTGACAGCCATTGTGTGAATACAATTTTTGGAACTGTGACCTTGACCTTTGACCTAGCAGTGTTTTTTTTCACCATTTTGGGAATGGGGCCAGGTCCCTTTGGATAGGGAAAATTCGCGGTGTTTTGACTAAAATTGGGACTTTAGTGTTGTTGTTGTTTTTCTAACAAATGTTTCAAAATTTAGGATACAAGTTTGTCCAGTATTATTTTTACTAAGGTTGATCTTATATGGATGGGTGATGAACAAAATATTGATCAAAAAAAAAATAATTTTTTTTTGGGGGGGGGGGGGGGTTCCATTTGGGAAAAATATATACTTTTTTCCATTGGGAATGGGTCCGGTTACTGGACCCAATTTTGAATGAAAACAAGGGCTGTTTGTTAAACATGCATGCCCCCCATATGGGCTCTCAGTTGTAGTGACAGCCATTTTGTAAATATGTTTTTTGTCACTGTGACCTTGACCTTTGACCTAGTTACCTGAAAATCAATAGGGGTCATCTGCGAGTCATGATCAATGTACCTATGAAGTTTCATGATCCTAGCCATAAGCTTTCTTGAGTTATCATCAGGAAACCATTTTACTATTTCGGGTCACTGTGACCTTGACCTTTGATCTAGTGACCTCAAAATCAATAGGGGTCATCTGCGAGTCATGATCAATGTACCAATCAAGTTTCATGATCCTAGGCATAAGCGTTCTTGAGTTATCATCCTGAAACCATTTTACTATTTCGGGTCACCGTGACCTTGACCTTTGACCTAGTGACCTGAAAATCAATAGGGGTCATCTGCTAGTCATGATCAATCTACCTATCAAGTTTCATGATCCTAGGCATAAGCGTTCTTGAATTATAATCTGGAAACCATTTTAATATTTCGGGTCACCGTGACCTTGATCTTTAACCTAGTGACCTGAAAATCACTAGAGGACATCTATGAGTCATGATCAATGTACCTATGAAGTTTCATGATCCTAGGCCTAAGCCTTCTTGAGTTATCATCCGGAAACCATTTTACTATTTCGGGTCATCGTGACCTTGACCTTTGACCTAGTGACCTGAAAATCAATAGGGGTCATCTACGAGTTATGATCAATGTTCCTATGAAGTTTAATGATCCTAGACCTGAGCGTTTTTGAGTTATCATCCGGAAACCATTTTGCTATTTCGGGTCACAGTGACCTTGAGATTGGACCTAGTGACCTGAAAATCTATAGGGGTTATCTGCGAGTCATAATCAATGTAGCTATGAAGTTTCATGATCCTAGGCATAAGCGTTCTTGAGTTATCATCCGGAAACCATTTTACTGCTTTGGGTCACTGTGACCTTGACCTTTGACCTAGTGACCTGAAAATCAATAGGGGTCATCTGCCAGTCATGATCAATGTATCTATGAAGTTTCATGATCCTAGGCATAAGTGTTCTTGAGTAATCATCCGGAAACCATTTAAATATTTCTGGTCATCGTGACGACCTTTGACCTAGTGATCTGAAAGTCAATAGGAAATCATCTGCGAGTCATGACCAATATACCTATGAAGTTTCATGATCCTTGGCATAAGCGCTCTTGAGTTATCATTCGGAAACCATCTGGTGGACGGACGGACCGACATGAGCAAAACAATATACCCCCTCTTCTTCGAAAGGGGGGGGGGGGCATAATGAGAAAACTGCCCTCCTCCCAGCAGCCATGTTATTCAACTGACCGGAACCATTTTTGAACTCAATTCTCGTATCAAGGAAACAAATGTTCTGCGCAAATTTCATGAACATTGGGCAGAAAAAAGGGGAATTTACTGTGTTCACATGTTTTCACTATATACATATAGAGAAAAATGTCCCGCCAACTTTCGGCCATGTTTTTTCACTGATCCCGACCATTTTCAAACTCGTCCGAGATATCAATAAAACCAATGTTTGACCAACTTTAATGATGATTGGGCAAAAATTGTGACTTCTAGAGTGTTTACAAGGTTTCTTTATAGCCAAATAGGGAAAACTGCCACTATATACATATAGAGAAAAATGCCCCGCCCACTGGCGGCCATGTTTTTTTCACCGATCTCGATCATTTTTGAACTTGTCAGAGACATCAATTGAACCAATGTTTTGACCAACTTTCATGACGATTGGGCAAAAATTGTGACTTCTAGAGTGTTTACAAGGTTTCTCTATAGCCAAATAAGGAAAACTGCCCCGCCCACTGGCGGCCATGTTTTTCAACGGATCGGAACCACTTTTGAACCAAGATATCATTACGACAAACATTTTGACAAAGTAACATGAAGATTGGGCATGAAATGTGACTTCTACAGTGTTTACAAGGTTTTTCTTTTTTTTGACCTAGTGACCTAGTTTTTGACCCGGCACAACCCAGTTTCGAACTCGGCCGAGATTTCATTGGGACAATGCTTCTGACCAAGTTTCATGAAGATGGGACAAGCAATATGGCCTCTAGAGTGTTTACGAGCAAATGTTATCGGACAGATGGACATACGATGGACAAAGACCGGTCACAAAAGCTCACCTGAGCAATCAGGTGAGCTAATAAAATATATTTGTCTTTACAATATACCTCACATTAAGTTCTGCAATTATACCGATCTTGTTTAATACATGCTAATTTATTTGTATTGCTTATATAAATTGTCAGGTCTGAAAATGACCATGATACTTACAAACTTACCATATTTCTAAATCATTTCTGGATACATTTTTTTTAAATTGAGGTTTAACTATCTATCTGATCAATGGACCAACAATAATTTACCTGTCATCGTCATGTAATGGGAGAACTGTAAGGTAAAAATTCGTCACCAATACATAGAAGTATATACAAACAGCTGACATTTGGCAGAAAGAAAAAGATGACCACATGCAAACAAAACAATGAATATGAAGTACAAAATGAACTCATTTGTTAAAAAGAAACATCAAATGGTTCAGCTTATTCATAAAAACATCAAATTCTACAAGTTTCATATTTAAATTTTGTTTTTTTACCTGAAACTCTACAGGATGTTCTACCGAAGTTGCCATCGCAGTTTTCTTATATGAGTTTACTCCGCACACAGTAGAAAACTCACAACCATTTTTCATCAAACTTCATTTGCTCTAAAAGCTAACAATAGTATCTGAGGCTATTAGTACATAAATACTGCTTTAAAGCTAAACACTTAGCATCAATGCCACACCAATGTCTAACAACGTACTCCTTTACTGATGATGACACCGATAAAGCTACCACTTATCATCAATTCTACACCGATGTCTTAAACAGATTAAGATCAATTATCTTTCTTCACAATCGACCCGATCAGTACATTACTACGCCATAGTATTCCCTGATTTAACTGTATAATTAAGTTTTGCAAGGTCCGCTCCAAGCCAGAATTATGTGCTGTTGAATTAAACTACTGAGGCGTCAATTGAAAAATGTCACCTTTACACTGTGAAGAATCTATACATTATATTTACATACACATTTTTCAACCGTAAACAATTTAGTCAAATTTCATGAAATCCTAAAGGTATCTTCTGAACAAAGGTGAGCAATAAAAATTGTATATGAAGGTGATTGTTTGTCAAACCATGCAAATTAGGGTTAAAAATGCAGTTAATAGGTCTTCACACAAACTACTTTCCTTGCAAACGTAATATTTAGGCCACTATTTGGTGTAGACATTTTTTTTTGGTAAATGTGCTTGTATTAACCCAAAAACATACTTGAAGATTTCATCTCTAATAAAGAAATACTTTACAAAAAAAGCAATTAAAATTGTCAACAGTATGTAAATTTAACTATAACTCTTATGTTTATAAACTGTTAAGAAACTGTCATCGCGAAGTTTCATGCCATGATGGACAATGATAGACTCCATTTATGAAGTTTAACAAATGACAAAACATGTAACATGAACTCAAATAAGAAAACATTAAAGAACAAATTGCCTGCTTTCGGTTATCTTTAGTTTCCATTAAGGTACTTGAGAACTGCATATTACTATTGCAAAAAAAGTAAGCACACAATTTTTTGTTGTTGTTCAGATGACAGACTACATTGAGTCACACCTGGAAATCTGAGTGATAAAGTAAGAGAAATAGTTGAACCACTGTAAGTCCTTGTAAGTAAATACCATAGAAGATTTAGATTACAAACAGTCATAAAATATTCCAAGGCACAAATATATATCCTTTTGAAACTTACAAAACAATAATTGACAACATATTTGCAGCACTGCATTTCAAGATAATAGGAATACTCCATTGTGTCAATTTTACCCACTATCAATGTTAAAAGCACCCACTTATAATAAGGCTCTCAATACAAATGTAACATCTCTGAAAAAGGAAAATATTCAAGAATTATTATGCAGCAACTATTAACTGTAGTATCAAATGCTTAAATAAACAGGAAGGCATGTGGTCATTAGGTCAGCAATGGTCCACCATTAAAAAGCCCTAATCACAATTATAATATCAAGCCAGGTGACAAGTTTGTCACTAAAACTGACCACTGGTCAATGAAATTGTGACGGGATGCTGTCAGTGTTGAAACGTTGCAGGCTGCTGCAGAAATTCGACACCTTCGTATTGGACAACTTGAATGGTACGGGCCAACAACAAATCAAAGCATTCACTTTGATGAACGTAAGGGTCAACAACAAATCAAAGCATTTACTTTGATGAAAGTGATTGTTTTGTGTACAGTTGAACAGTTGTTTGAAATTCATGCAGGTTAAGTTGTCTGTTTCTGTGTTATAGGTAAAATAGTCTGTTTTGTAATAACAAGGTTACAATTAAAAACAAGCAAATTCATTGAATTGATATCCCCTGCCAAAAAAAAGAGTTTTGTCACAGACGTGACGAATACCCCCACATGCCGCATTGACACAAAATATTTTCCATGTTGTCTTCACAAAAAACAGCGGAAACAATGCTCCATGTTTAAAAGGCACTAAGAGACCTTGTGACCTAGTTTTTGGCCCGGAATGGCCCATGTTCGAACCTACACGTCATCAAGATACAACTTCTCACAAAGTGTGGAGAAAATCGGATGAAAACGATTTGAATTAGAGAGCGGACACCATGCTGAATGTGCAAAACGTACTTAGTGACCCAATGACCTAGTTTTTTATCTGGCATGGGCCATGTTCAAACTTGGCCTTAAGATCATCAAGATAAAACTTCTGACCAAGTTGGATGAAGATCGGATGAAAACTACTTGAATTAGAGAGCTGACACCATGCTGAATGTTGAAAAACGCACTAAGTGACCCCGTTACCTAGTTTTTGGCCCGACATGGCCCATGTTCAAACTTGGCATAGACATCATCTAGATAAAAACTTCTTACTAAGTTTGGTGAAGATATTGGAGGAAAACTACTTGAATTAGAGAGCGGACAACATGCTGAATGTTTAAAACGCACTAAGTGACCCCATGACCTAGTTTTTGACCCGGCAAGACCCATATTCAAACTTGACCTTGACATCATCTAGATAAAAACATCTGACCAATTTTGGTGAAGATGGGATGAAAACAACTTGAACTAGAAAGCGGACACTTAATACGGACCAACTGACCGACAGACAGACCAACAGACAGACAAGTTCACTCCTTAATATACCCCCCTAAACTTTGTTTGTGGGGGTGTAATAATTTTTGTGACAGACAGACGGATGAACGGACAGTGCCAATTCTATATCCTTCGGACTTTGGTTAGGGAAAAAAAAACAGGATTGTATAATTGTTTCTTTGCAATTTATCTTATCAGAGTCAACTAACAATTCTGCTATGCCACAGACACCTGAACCCCAAGTTGTCATGTCATGTTTTAGACTGATAATAGATACCACTTATCACTTGAACTCTGAATACTAATATTTTCATCTCCACAGGCTGATGATAGGTGTCTATTTTGAAGCGCTTCAGACCTCTCAAGGCACACTAGTATACGATTTGAAGTTTTGAGAAGAAATTGCATACATATTATGAAAAAATGTATAATACCACCAATAATTGCTTTTGGCTGAAATATTAAGATATGGCATTACCAATACAAGAATTTCCACATGCAATTATTTTGTTCAAATTTAAAGATGCATGAATTATAAATAAGTTTAAGTGTAAAGTCTGCAGTAAAATACCTAAAGTCACATGTTTATTTTTTTTATTTTTTGGTGCTACTTGAAATCATCATTTCAAATAAGCTCGACATGTGATAAACAGTCTTTTTACAAGTGAGCAAAGAGTTGTACCGGATTAGCCTGTGTATTCTGGACATCAAGAAAAAGACACTTTACATTTTCACTCAAGGCAATTTGTACAAAAGACTTCTTTCAACCAGAAAAGACTTTATAAGCAAATAATTGTCCTAAAACCACCATGGCTTGCTCAGGCTTATTTAAATGAAGACACTTTAGGCATAATTCAGTGAACTAAGCATTATTTTCGCATAACGTTACTAGATTAAAATTATGAAACATAAACACAATCAACACATTATTATTTTGTTTCAAATAATGAAACAGTGGCCCAGATAATTATTTGGGAAATAGGGTTTTCACCCTTTCATTTTGAAAAATAGGGTGATTTCATTCTTGAAATAGGGTGAACTGAGTTATAAAACGACGGATTAAGTCAGATTGAAAACGCATGAATGTCGTCGTAAATTATTTGGTCAGACTCTTTATTTTACTATGAAATCTAGTCCGCAGAGCGTTTTATTTAGTTTGACTGTTTCTTGCTCAAACATCCAGGTGCTTGCTGAATGAAAGCATCGCCTCGTTACGATAATACTTCAAAAGAGAAAATACCGAAGATGAGAAAAGCATTTTCGATCGAAGCCATTGTATTGTACGCATCCCATTTGACGAGTTTGCGTAAAAGTCAAATTGGTTGCGTTTTCAATACGCATGATATTGTATTTCTTTGCTTTTTTAAACATTTTAATAGGGTAAAAGACGCAGATACGCAGCTTATCTGGGGCACTGATGAAATATGATAATCACTTAATATGCTGACATTTTAAACCAATATTTTTTTTTTTTAACTTTTATAAATTGGTTGATATCAAACTTAAAAGTTATACTTACAATTGTTCACGCCTTTAAGGGTTTTATAAAATAATTATTCAAATCTTACATTTTAACTATAGTAACAAATGCTTCGTAAAATTAATAATACCTGAAGTTTTACAGGAATCCGACTGACCAAGGAACTCATTATTCCAAATTAAAACTGATTCTAAAAAAGATTTGTCAAATTGTGTAATCCAACACACAGACTAAATACTGGTTAATTCCCAACTGCCATGAATATTGTGGGAAAATTTAATCTTTTGAATTGCACCGCAGTGTTAACAAAATTGATTAATAAATTAATAAAATTTTCACATGCGTTATTTAATAACAGTCACCCAAAGATCATTCAATAACTAATCAACATGGCATCCAGCCTACAATGGAATGTTGGTCGTATTTACCAAATTGTGTCAAAGTTTGATATATTCCCCCAACAGGGAGGGGCTAAATATTCAATGGAAGGTAATGTCCTCAAGTGGAAACCTTAAACGATCTAGTACTGATTATGGGTCATCGTTTTTCAATACAAGATATTGATACGCTCTTTTGGCAAAATTTCTTGCGGATCTTTAACTATTGACACGTCTAGAAGTAGTTAAGGTCAGGGTAGGTGGGTTTGAATTTTCAGTGATTTTATTAGTGTTCAAAATCAAGCCAATGAGAGTTTTGCCAGATATAGTAAATCCAAACAGACATGGACAAAGTACACAGGTTTTATTTGAATATGAAATTACTGAAAAAGTAAATAATTTAATTCTGTTTGACAACCACGATCAGATCTCAATTGTAGACAATGAAAGAACTTTCTGACTGATAAATCAACACAAATTAAGCCGATATTGCATAAGCTGTCAACATGGTATTTGACTGCTTACTATGGTCCAGGCAACCAAAGACCTTGTCAATTAAGTAGTGCATTCTTTATAAGGCATTTGTTTGGCATAGTAAAATTCATATCTTTTAACTGTTTGATGCAACTCAATGAAAAAGCATTTACAGGATGTATTATATTGTACTATTGTATTGCTCTGATCATAATTGTATCACCAAAACTAAATAGCACTACATGTAATTCTAAGTATTACTTTGGTACCTTTAACGATTTTAAATCCATTTCCTGGAGTACTGAAATGCTAGTTTAAAATTTCCACGCAATCACATGCATACAATTATGATTCATACACCAACTGAATGAGAAATCAAAATCACTGAGTATATGCATAAATTAATACATTAAGTTGTTATGACAACATCCCTGGTGTCTACAAGTCAGGGGTGGCGAAATCTAAAAAAAATATACTTGTCCACGGACAACCATTTAGGAAATTCAACTTGTCCGTTGCTGAACTACACTTGTCCGTTAATGTTTATATAAATTATAAACGCATTTATTAATTAATGTAAAACAATGTGGAATATACCAAAATGAGTATGATTTGCTAGTTTTGTATATAGTTTAATTTCAATAGTACATTCATTATAGCAGTATATTATAAACAATATAAAGACTTTCTAAAACTTTTAATCTTGCAAAGCTAGTGTTATTAAAACATGTGTTGAACATAAGTGCACCGTAATCTTAACAAATTAAACTAGTTCAATATGTCGACCTCATCAGACTGAGGCTGTGCGCCGCTACTGGTAGCAATTTGATTATCATCAACTGGTAACCATTGAAAATCTGTTAGCCAAGTTTCTTGAAAAGTTCTTGTGCGTTTAATAGATCATATTTTTTATCATAATCTTTGTTAGTTTTTTTGGGAGGTGGACTGCTCAAAGCTTCGGGTTTCTGCTCCGTTGTTGAAGATTTAAAAAAACTAAATGTTCCATTTTTACCATTAAAGTCGTCTTAAATAACAAGGTAGACCGTGTTTTGATTATCTTACGTTGATACTTTTTATTTCCGTCTGATTGTAAAAATAAAGAAACTAGTCTGTACACTGTCTAACAGTCGGGCCGAATGTTTAAAATGCGGCATGTTCCTGGTCTCTTATAGAATAAGGGAGATCACTGCGCAGGAGAGTGCCCTTATTTTAGCTTGATTGCTCCGCAAATAGCACTGACAATGTAATCGCATGTCAACACCCGGTTTTGTAAAACTTAATTATGGCTTTAATACAATGTATTTTTTTGTATACCTGGACCCGACTTTTAAAAAACTTGTTGTCCACGGACAACTTAATTGAAAAAAATCAGTTGCCCAGACAAGCAAATGTACGACTCGGGCAACTCGGACATTTGATTTCGCCACCCCTGCAAGTAAGAAGAAAGGCAACACATGTTCACATGGAATGCACTTTCCTTTACATACCACGCAGGTAATCAATTAATTCACAATGAAACACAGCAATACCATTAACATTCTACTATCTTTCATCTTGAGACTATTTCAATATACACTTCATGGTATCCTAGGGACAATTTTACGACATTATCAAGATTATTGAGAAATTTTGTATTCTCCTTTTATCATCCACATTAGATATCCACAGATTAGTTTAAACCTATTTATTTTAGCTCGATTGCATCGAAAAGCCCGAGGCTTGTTGAAACGCTCTCGAGTCCGTTTCCTGGGCCTAGAACAAGTACTTGGTGTCTAAGGGGGGAGATCTAAAGAACGCTCCCACAGTGAGGATTGAACCCATGACCTCCTGGTCCACAGACCTCCACAGATTCATTCATAAACATAAGATTATAAGAGTGTTATAATATATTGATGGGCAAATTAAACATTTCTCATATCTGGGTGTAACTTTTGATATCCTCTAGAACTGTCACAGTTGTGCCTGAAATACCCCCTGCGGGAAGATTTTGTCCTGGCAGCTTTAATTAATTGTTCCCTTATAATTGGCAAATGAACATAATATATTATAATGTGTTCATATCCTTGAGTTTATTATTGTAAAGTCTCATTCATGAACTGGTTCAAGTTCAGATAATGCAAAAAATGGCCATCATAAGTTAATGAAATAATTACATATTTATGTTCAGGAACTCAACAGCACTTTGTTGTACATGAATTGTTCATGAACAGTTCATCTAAGTTTGGCAGGGTAACATAATGTATCTAAATAATCCTAAATATATTTGATAACAATCAAGTAAGACTTTCAAGAATAAAGCAAAGATTTGAAAACATAGAACATGAAGGTCATTGGAAATATTGTCATGTAATTATAACAATTGTCACTTTACTTCTGGATTGAAATATTTTAGATACAATCAGATTTGTTTTCACAGTTTTCAGCTTGGCTGTTTAACCCAGCTTTTTACATTAAATGACCTTAAAGCTGGGTTTCCACTGCCGATCAAATCAACTCGATCAAGCCTGACCAAGCGGTCGGGTACTGGTCTGGTTCGGTCAGCATGAGTGGGCGGGGGTGGTCTGCATTGGTCGGGCTTTCTACCCGATATATTTTGACATGTCAAAAAATATCGAGTAGCGGTCGAGTAGGAAATGGATCGAGAAGCGCTCAGGAAGTGGTCGTGTATTAGTCGAGAAGAAGATCGAGTCGATCGTGAAACAATCAGGTGGCGATTGGATTGACATCTTTTACCCGATCCGCTCGACCTCTACCTGAGTCATTTTAGATCGATTCGCTTGACCTCTATTCGATTTGATGTACAGATTTACTAGACTGCTACCCGACGGCTACTCGACAGTACACGATCACTTACCGATTGCTATTTGACCATACACGAGCTCTGTACCTGATCCGCTTGATCTCTACCCGAGTTATTTTAGATCGCTTTGTACAACTGTAGTACGACCATTATGATCTGGTCGTGTGAAGATCTGGTGGCGAGCAAGCTGAGGTCCACTTGGTCGAGCTGAGATCGTATAGGGCTAGCATATAGGTCGAGATGATCGAGCGGAAATCAGAAGGATGGTTGAGTGGACGTCGTGAATGAGTCGTGTGGGGGTCATGTGTTATCAACAAGAGGTCGAGAAGAAGTCGTGTATACCCTTTTTAGTCGAGCTTGATTGGGTTTGGTCGGGAAATTTTGGTGATCGGGATGATCGAGTTGATCGGATTGGCAGTGGGAACCCACCTTTACAAAACCCCAGCAGACCCAAAAGAATACACTCAATTAATTCCACTGGCTTATTTGAGCATAATCCCCTAGAACATCGGCAACATCACCGTGTCTTTGTAGTATGGGATACAACACAAATCAGTGTAGGGAAATGCAGATTACTCTCTGCATAATCATTGTGGCCCAGTAACAATTACGCATTACTGGTAAATTCTATCCCCAAGACTTTCAGGGTCAGTAAATCGTCAGGAGAAGATGGAATGAACTATTAATAAACGTGTTATGTTAATATTACACAATATTGCTTTCAAGCTATCAAATAACACAAACAAAGACATGAAGGAAAAATTAGAGCTTGGTCACAGACGTGATGAATACCCCCACATGCCTCATTGACACAGAATAATTTGCATGTTGTCTTTACAAAAGACGGCGGACACCATGCTCAATGTTTAAAACGCACTAAATGACCCTGTGACCTACTTTTTTACCCAGCATGGCCCATGTTTTAACTTGACCTACACATCATCTAGATACAACTTCGGACCAAGTGTAGTGAAGATCAGATGAAAACTACTGTGAAACCATTATTATTCGCCAGACATTAATTTTCGTCTTTTTCGTCCTTCGACCGATGGACGAATTCAAGATCCTAACGAACAATCATGTCCCATATTTGAAACAAATAAGACTGAATTACAGTAGGCATGAGGCATTTAAATCCAGCGTAATCCACGCATATACACAGGGCTTGAAATTAACACTCGCACACTAGCAAAATGCGAGAAAAAAAGATTGCAAGGTAAGTTATAAGCCACTAGTATTTTTTTAAAGTAAAAAAAATAGTGAAAAAACCCGAGTTATATTGCTAAATGCGTTCGACAGCGTGAACGCTTAACCGTAGGTCAATTTTTTGAACGTCCGAATACCCATATGCGGAAGCGCGCACCTTGTTTGTAGACTGGTATACTTATAGTACAGATACCTGGATGGTATTGATACAAAGAACATGAAACAGTCAACTATTCACACTCAAGTAAAATCCGGTTTTGACACAACGAGGTGTACATTATACAGTATACTGACAACTGACATTTCCTGTAAAACGCGAATAATAAGGCTGTATCGAATGCGTCGACTTCGTTTAGGTATAATAGTGTTGATTAGCGCCAATTTTAAACAACTTTATTACCCATTGTGTGTATTGTGTTTTTCAGAGGTGTTGCAGATTATACAGCCAACACGCGGCGAATCCGGATTAAAGACAATACTATTAAACGCAATTAAAATATGATAATGTGTGATCAACACCTGACTGAAATATATTCTGCGCTTTTGTTACAAACTCATAAAGAACATATTGATTTGTGTTTGGTTGTCCGTGATTGTAATGGAAAAATACTAATTGGCAATTGGCTTCGTTGTTTAAAACACTCTTTAACGGTTATTCAGTCCCACTTATCATAAGAACATAAGATGCTTTTTTTTCAAAACCAGAAATGGCCTAATTTAAGTGCTGACAAAAATAAATGGTTTCACAGTATTTAAGATTGCTGCCAATGTAGATTCAGTCCAGCCTGCACATCTGCAAAGTCTTGTCAGGATACTGAGAAGGATACTCAGGGTGAAATACCACAAAACCTTGCGTGCTTTTTTTTATACCGGAAACTGCCGCCCCTGACCAGACTGCACAAGTGGGCTGGCTGAGCTTGAGCAATGCTGTCCTCACATGCCTTAAGACCAAAATGGTATTTTAAATTACCCTTTATCTGAGTTTAAACACGTCAGCATATTATATAAATGCACATTAGAAAGTATTAATTTGTTACACCTTACAATAATCAATTTAAATGTTACTGTGATAGGTTAAATAATTTTGCAATCAAACATGAATTTTAAGAGAATTATTTCATGGATTAACATGTGTTGTAACCCAGAAAATAAGGTTAAAAAAAATTAGGTTTCTAAATTTTGGACAGCATGAGGTCTGTTTGGACTGATAAATTTCAAAAGTAGGGAGTCCAAAGGAGTGTGTCAAACACTGGATATGCGACTTTTAAAAGAAAAAAAAAGAAAAACAACAATTCTTACACCTTTAATTTTTTTAATTTAATAACCTAGAAAATAAAAGTTTCTACAATATTTCAAAGTAAGGACATACGCTGAATACCTTTTTTAAAGAAATATATTGGTTACAGTTACTTTTTGACCAGACCATCATGACAAAGAACTTGTTTGACCTCAACCAAAAGCTCATATCGTTCAAGTTTTAAGACCTTCAAAAATCTGTGTTTGTATCAACAATGCTCAGACTGAGATTAGCCTCAATATTTTCAATATTATATAGAAGATTATATAGAAGATTATATAGAAGATTATATAGAAGATTGCGCAAATATTTAACCTATAGAGAATACTAGGTTAGCGTTGAATACAGAGAAGTTTATGTTGCGAGGCTTAGAACGCCGGAAGCGCGAGCCTTGGCGAGCGCTTTCGGTGTTCGAGCCGAGCAACATAAACTTCTCTGTATTCAACGCTAATCCTAGTATTCTATTTATCCCATTTGATTTTTTCAACGTGACATTTAACATAAATAGATCTAATAACCTTAACAATAATTTTAATTCAGTCATAAAAGCGCTTAAAATCTAACAAATGTAACCATGCGTAGTGATATACATGTATTTGTTCTGGTACGCAAAATAGTCTTTAAAAAATTCACACACAAACTGTAAAACAAGTAAAAAATATCACCATATGCCTACATTCAATTTTACGCAGTATGCGAATTTTAACACATTACGACCGCGAAAAGAAGATTTTACTTTACTATAATTCATTTTATTTTCGAAAGAAAATGATCAAATCCAATATGGCGGCGATTGCTCCTGACAAAATGCTGTCGATGTCAACATACATGTACACCATCGACGACCTAGTTCTGGCTACCATAACTTTAAATGTCGCTTTTTATGATTTTTGACTGGCGCGACTTTGTACAGGTCTTTCAATACTAAATAAACTGTACGCTGAAGTTTCTTTAGCTATCGAAGACCTTGACAATTTTGACGAGTAAACAGACAATTGCAGCGACTGACACTTTATTTGACAAAATATACAGGGCAATACGTTTTCCGACTTCGGACGACGAATTTAAGGACGCGCAGAACGTGTTTTTTATATAATGTTATGGGTATGCCGTGTGTGATCCGATGCATCAATGGCGCCCATGTTAAAAGCATTTCCCCGAGAACAGGGAACGACAAAAGTACAAACAAAAATCAAAACACGTAAGAACTAGTATCTTACCTTTAATTATCCTTTAAAATCCATCTAATAATCCATTTAACTCAATAATTGACGATTTTGCATCTAGGGTCTTTAATAATTATTTTAGCATAGTTAAATAAAGACCCTTATGCCATTCTATCACTTTATTCAAATGAGTTTATGAACGCGATAAACTTTCTTCTTCGTCACACGCTACGTCATGTACTCTACATTACTGCTGTTCAAATGAACCGGAGCAGTTTATCTAATAATAGCCGTTGGTAAACTCGGTTGCATTTGCAGATTTCTGCATACAAACATAATTATGTTTAAACTTGCACAATGTTTTATTTATCTATGGTAAATGCCCTTATTGTACGAGAAAATAATTTAATATATAAATACACAAAGAATGGAAAACATTCCAGTACACAACAGATAAATAAGTAGAAAATACCCGTGTACAAAATGGGACGTTCCCAATTCCAGTGTGGTGCTATTTTTACCATCTTATACTTTACACAGCTCTATGCCTAACGTGAATTAAATAGGAAAGCAAACATAGCAGAGTATTCATGAACTGTGCGATATGTGTATGGCTTGTTGTACATTCTTAATATTTAAGTTAAATGTCAAAAGTATATGCTTTGGTTATAAACAATGCACATTACACGAAATAAGGAAAATGTGATCAATTGACAATTCAGATATGTCGACATACAGTACATGTAGAAAAAATGTGAAATAAGTCGCGTTTATAATAAATCGTCAAAAAAATAGGGAAAATGACGCAATAAGTATGTCATTTTATGACGCCATCAATCAGCTGATTCATTATACGGATGGCGAAAAATTTATGTCATATGACTAGTTTTAAAGGTTGAAGGTCGTATCATTTCGAAGCTTAAGTTTTGTCGACTTTGTTATAAATAAAAAAATAACAAAACAAAAATCGTGTAATTTCATATTTTATTTCAACATTTCTTTTGGTGAATATGTCAGATATATGTTTTTCTGCAAAATATGCACATTTTCTTCTAATGGGTGACCTTAAAATTCAATCAATGAACCAAACAATATCGACCTAATTTTAGCGCATATCGCATGACGTCATTTAAAAAGTAGTCCGTGCACGCGACAGGTATATTCCAAAGTGTTGAATACAAGCAAGTATATCCCACAACGTGTTATACCGTCAATGTCGCGGTGAAAATGGGATAAATTCACAATACACATGAGCAAGCACAATACCAAAACCATGATTCAATTTGGCAGAAGGACTTCTTCATGCATGAATCTAATAATTTGTTATGAAAATAGTATAACATGCAGTTATTAAATGTAGTAAGTTATTAAACACTTTTATTAAATGTAGTCAAATATTAAACAGTGAAATATTTAACTGTTCCAGAAGACAGCCACGTAAATCCTGTATCTTTAACTGATGTACAGAGAAACTGCAATTATTTCTAAACTATCATGCCATTTTTAATATGTAACTTTCAAAAGAGTACAATTATAACATTTAATTAATAATATTAAAGCAAACATCCCTAATCCATGGTATTTTAAATTGCATTTAGTTGCATTTATATTAGATTGAGGTTTTAGTTTAATAAAAGTGATTAATGAAAGACTGATTGTTAACATTTTAAAGGCTCAAAGTCAACGCTGAAAGGAAGACAAAATAATAATATATATTATGATACTTTACACATCAAAGGATAAACATTAAACTAATGAATCACATAAAGAAATATTAAAATACAACAGTTTGGCAATCCACCACTGATGTATAATTTTTTGTCCATGCTTTTAAAAAATACAAGAAATTGATAAATTAATTTTGTTTTAACTTAATTTACACTCGGAAGTAAAAGAATCATCTTAATATGAAAGCACAATCACATAAAAAAACTGTAATCATTATCAGCACACTATAAAACTAAGATATATATGTCCAAATATGAGCTGTATTAAATTGGAAAAAAGAAAGAAAATTATATATTAACCCTTATGCGTTGTTTTTACCTTGTCAGGGAATATTTCCAATGTAATGTTTGTAACCTGTATGATATAAACCTCAAGTTTGCACACACAACTTGAGCAAACAAATCTATTAACACTGACTTGGAAAACAAACTCGCCAAACAGAGCGAAATAATCAACCTTCGCCAAATATGTCTTCTACAACAAGTGCCACAGGGCCAGCATTTTACGAACGAAAATTCCTCCGTAACCATGAGCTTTCCTTTCTGGACAATGGCAACTATTTCTGCAATTATCCTCACTATCTGGTCAAATCTTTTGTTGGGTATTGGGAGAATTGCAAACCGATTATGGGATTTTAAAAGAATTGTTAAAATATGTAATGGCTTGAATTTGACCGATAACAAATCAAAACTGGTCTCCATTTAACATTTGTTCCCTTATAAACACATTGAATTTCCAGATATCCAACTACCAGACAGGTAAAAAATATTACGCACAATTGGATTCTAGTGAAATGCTTTTTTGACAATGCATTTCTTGATTTTTATACTTACACATATACAAATGCATAATGCAATTTTTAACTTGATTCGTACACTTTTCAATTTTAATTTTATTTATACCCCAAAACAAGTAACAAACAATACTCTACTAGCAATACAATTAAAATAGCATGAACATGACAATTTCTACAAACCAGAAAGACTTTTTAAAACTGAAATGACCATGATTATGAAAAAAGATTTGTTATTGATGCAATCTAACAACCATGACAAGACAAAATCACTGCCATGTGACTACGAAATTATTTGATTTTTTCTGTTGTATTGACATCACAGATTGCTGGACAGTACTCCCATATTATGACATCAAAAAGCTTTATCAATCAACTTTTGTGTCAAGTGCCTCGCTGGGTGATTAACGATAACTAGTTTTGGTATCGCTATTGACAACTACATTCCATAACTGCTAAGAAGACACACGTCTGTAATCCTTCAATAGGGTGTAAATATGTCACAGTGAGCAGTAATTTTATGCATTAATTATTAATTGTTCGTTTAGCTATTTTGTAAGAAGGTTATAATATTTAGTACTAATTATATCAACAACTGAGCAACAACAATATGACTAATATGGTGGCAATTATAGAAACACAAAATGTACACGCGGTTGAGTTCATGACACTTAAAAAGTCAATGTTTCATTAGAAAAAAAAACCCATTTATATAAGCTCTATTGCATCCAAAGCAATAACTCCCCATAACCAACCAGCCTGCAAGGACCTCCATCTCGCTAAGGTGCATGGGCACCATACCATTAACGCCATTGCAATATTAACAATGTCTCATTCGTAACCCAAACTCTGAGATTTGGCTTTGGCAGAGAAATTTGTTCTGTCTGTGACATACGATTTTGCACTGACAAAAGGAGTTGAGAGTTAAACAGTGCCAGCCAAACGTACATTTAGCTTTTACAAAATGCTCATTTTGCATCTTTGGAAAGAGCATTATTTTCCTGTTTTCTCAGTACTGAAAATATGACTTTAGTGGAAAATTACATTTATTGACACAGAAACATTTTGCTTGTTCAACATCAAAACAAGACCCCCAAAAAATATTGATCAAAATTTCTATACAGGCACCTAGATAACAAAGCTTTTCAATATTCATAAGCAATTCAATATCACAAATAAAAACAGTAGTTGGACCATTTGCATGTTTGTCTAGCGCTCTTTATCTCTAAAATATGCCCACTTTACCTATAAAGAAACGCTTTATAGGCCCAATATTTCTTATAGCCATTTTAGCATATAATGTTCTTCTTACAGATTTAAATGTCGTAACGTTTGAAGATTTTTAAATTTTGGCAGGCTTCTGACAAAGATAAAAGCTGTTTGCTGAGCACTTGAAAATTCCGAAATTGTTGACAAATATTCAATCAAATACCCACTAAGACAACCCCATCCTGGTTTAACTTACTCGGTAAAATGTATGCGATCTTTAAAATTCAAATATTTGGTATACATCTGTCTACTAAATGTGTGAGCAGAATATGCATGTTTTAACAAAAATAATTTAAACTAATAAATAATAAAACATATATGCTATTCAGATCTTTATATAAACCCTGTTTAATAATAATGAACAATTATGTGAATTTCAAACAACTTTGATATGGAAAAACAAAAACATAAATCTTTGAAAAAATGAAAATCCTACCTGCCTTTAACCTTCTAAACCTCTGTCATTGAAATTGCACAGGACACTAAGCATTTACATCCTATTGTCTTAAAATATTCAAATGTAATACAGACAAAAACACAGCACCCATGTCCAAATACAGGATGGGGTGTATTATATATCATGGATATTTCTTTCACAGAAAGACTTTTGTGTAAAAGGAAGAAATACAAGTAAAGCTGCTGACTTAATCCATTGTAAAAAAGGAAATTATCTTCAGATACTACGATTTTTTTGTTCAGAATAAGAAAAGGTGAATTTTGTTTAATCCGGCTTCAAACAAAAAAGGCATGATACTTAATATTACTGCATGAGCATTATAATATTAACCCTTTACCACTTAGATACATACTTTGACGCATATTCAGTGCCTTAGAAAGTTACATTCAATTAAAGACTTTTCTTACTAGATTCAAGTTTAAAAGGCTTCATTTTTAACCATTAGGCACTGATGAACAGCAAACAGCATAAAACCTGAACAGACTGCGAGTTACTCGCAGGCTGTTCACGTTTTATGCTGTTTGCACATAGCCATTTTCACTTTGCTTCTAAGTAGGAAAGAGTTAAGTACCCATGATAACAATGTTAAGAGTGGTCAATTACAAATCCATGATGATAACATTGTATGAGTGGCATATTAATTGCCAATGATAACATATTTTGAGTGGTATATTAATTTTGGTCCATAATAATAACACAGTGTGATAGGTAAATTAAAGACCCGTGTAAAAGTGGAGTGTGACTGGTATACTTAAGGCCCCTGATAATAACACTGTTATTGGTATATTAAAAGCACAATCATGATAATAACACTGTGTTATTGGTATTTTAAAGACCAGTGATAAATCAAAGTGCTGAAGGCACTGAATTTGTTCGCTGTTGTATAATCTTAGACGCAACTCAGTTTTCAAAATTATGTTATAGCTTTTTATATCGCAAGTTTGAAATGACCACAACCAATTCAAATTAATAAAGAGTGTATCTTAAAGCACAGGTCAAGGTGTTTTTTTCCAAATCATTTATACAGCTAATCAGTGTACACAGGCTAATCTTATTTGACATGCATTAAGCCCTGTTTTCCCTGAAAGCAGCCAATATGTACAGATTTCAATGATAAACACTAGACTGGCAAACGTTGTCTTACAAGCTGTTAAATACTTTTGAATACATACACACTATGTAGTGTTCCAGTGGGAACTATAAACAGGCAGATGCGGTGGTTAGAGCAGACACTCCTAAGCATTCGTTGTCTGCTTAATTTTACTGCAGTAACCCATACAGGCAGTCACGGGTTACGGTTCTTAGCGTAGTTAAAGCCCATACTGATTTGCAAAATTGCCTCTACATTATTTGTGAGCTAACACTTACAAATAAAAACTGTGCAGTGTGATTGGTATATTAAAGGCCCATGATAAAAACACTGTTTTATTGGTATATTAAAGGTCCATGATAATAACACTGTTATTGGTATATTAAAGGCCCATTAAAATAACACTGTTTTATTGGTATATTAAAGGCCCATGAAAATAACACTGTTATTGGTATATTAAAGGCCCATGAAAATAACACTGTTTTATTGGTATATTAAAGGCCCATGATAATAACACTGTTTTATTGGTATATTAAAGGTCCATGATAATAACACTGTTATTGGTATATTAAAGGCCCATTAAAATAAAAACTGTGCAGTGTGATTGGTATATTAAAGGCCCATGATAAAAACACTGTTTTATTGGTATATTAAAGGTCCATGATAATAACACTGTTATTGGTATATTAAAGGCCCATTAAAATAACACTGTTTTATTGGTATATTGAAGGCCCATGATATTAACACTGTTATTGGAATATTAAAGGCCCATGAAAATAACACTGTTTTATTGGTATATTAAAGGCCCATGATAATAACACTGTTATTGGTATATTAAAGGCCCATGAAAATAACACTGTTTTATTGGTATATTAAAGGCCCATGAAAATAACACTGTTTTATTGGTATATTAAAGGTCCATGATAATAACACTGTGCTATTCACAGGTATATTAAAGGCCCATGATAATAAAACTGTAATATTGGTATATTAAAGGCCCATGAAAATAACACTGTGTTATTGGTATATTAAAGGCCCATGATAATAACAGTGTCATTGGTATATTAAAGGCCCATGATAATAACACTGTTTTATTGGCATATTAAAGGCCCATGAAAATAACACTGTGTTATTGGTATATTAAAGGCCCATGATAATAACAGTGTTATTGGTATATTAAAGGCCCATGATAATAACACTGTTTAATTGGCATATTAAAGGCCCATGATAATAATACTGTTTTATTTGTATATTAAAGGCCCATGATAATAACACTGTGTGATTGATATATTAAAGGCCCATGATAATAACACTGTGTTATTGGTATATTAAAGGCCCATGATAAAAACACTGTAATATTGATATATTAAAGGCCCATGATAATAACACTGTTATTGGTATTTAAAGGCCCATGATAATAACACTGTAATATTGATATATTAAAGGCCCATGATAATATCACTGTTTTATTGGCATATTAACAGCCCATGATAATTACGCAGAGTGAGTGGCAATTAAGCCCATTAAGATTTTTTGTTCTGATGCATGTTCATAACACTTAATAATTTTAACAATAACTTTATGGTTATGCCACATAAGTTAAAACAATTGAAAATAGGCTTATATCAAATTCTAAACAAGGGCTGTTTGTAAACATGCATGCACCCCATATGGGCTGTCAGTTGTAGTGGCAGCCATTGTGTGAATACGTTGTTTGGCACTGTGACCTTGACCTTTGACCTAGTGACCTGAAAATCAATAGAGGTCATCTCCGAGTCATGATCAATGTACCTTTGAAGTTTTATGATGATAGGCGTAAGCTTTCTTGTGTTATCATCCGGAAACCATTTTACTGTGTCAAGTCACCGTGACCTTGACCTTTGACCTAGTGACCTGAAAGTCAATAGGGGTCATCTGCGAGTCATGATCAATGTACCTATAAAGTTTCATGATCCAAGGCGTAAGCGTTCTTGAGTTATCATCCAGAAACCATCTGGTGGACGGATGGACGGACATACGGACTGACATGAGCAAAACAATATACCCCCTCTTCTTCTAAGGGGGGCATAATAAAAAATAGTTTAGGATATTTTTTTCTTTCAGATATAACTCATAAATGATTCTTTATGTCAATACTGTAAATAAATTAAAATTTTACTTTTGCTTCAGAAGCCAACTTCAGAATTCTATGACTGCATAAGTGAAAAACACAATTTAAAGAATTTTAAATACTAAAATGACATAGATTTGTAAAACATGCACACACAAAAAATCATATGCATTGTAAGCATGCATTGACAATACAAAGTCATGTACAAATACAAATTTAACAATAGCAAATCCCAATTTAAAAGAGTATGTTACCAGTCCGTAATCAGAAAATCTCTCAAAGCAGCATCACATTTCATGCCTGCATCATCACATGCTCAATGACAGAATGTTATCTCACTACAAACAATAACCTGTTGATAGCAGAAGAACCATAAAACAAAAGGTATTCCAAATCATTCTACACCTTCACAGCACGCAAACAATATCAAGTCCTTAAACATCCTTTTATCTTTGACTTTAAAAGCATAAACCGCAATCAATATCTCCTTTTCAACTCGACATCAAATGATGTACAAAACTTACCAAATATAACAACAATCTCTCGTCTAAATAATTGTTATCAAACCTTCAATTAACACATAACACGCTTTGATTGACAACAAAACCTTATTAAAAACTTGACTTTTCAAATTTATCTCTCCTTCTTTAGCTGACTGTGAATGAATTGTTTCCTAATCTGCTAAAGTGGTGAATTTAATAATAGTACTTTCGCTGCTTTTGTCACATACGAAATCCAATATAGTGTTATCAATGAAATCTAGTTTACACTTTTGCCAGCTTAGTAAAGGCCATTATTTTCAATATCTAAACAAAGTCCATGTAACAAAGAAAAATATTAAATACAGATTTGAATGATTTTCCGCTTTACTTAAATAGGAATTTAATTACTGAGAGCTATTGGTTTGTGAGGTAAATTGTAAGTTAAAAAATGCTAATGGTCTTGTACAACAGTTATTTTGATGCCATGCAGATTATTTCATTGTGAAAAAATCCTGTTTTTGGAATTTACAGAAATTCTCTTTTAACATGGCTTATAATATTGTAAAATGTTTAGGAAACTAGATACGCAAAAGTGCTGTTTACACAGCGCAAAAGTTATTTAACTTTTTTTTCAATTTAACAGTTAAAAAAAAATATTGATTACTTAAATAAAGACTTCAGTACTAAAAAAATCACAAAAAAATATTGTGTTCACTTGTTTTCTCTTTTATTTTAAATTTAAATACTCAGACATAAAATACTTGACATATTATTTTACTTCAGTACACGCATACATATGTTTGTACCTGAGAGCATACTTGCCAGTGATATTTTTTTACATGACGTTAACTATATATTTCTCAACCTTAAATTTTTTTTAATTGTGTATTTACATTTTAATATGTATAATAACAAAATGATATTTAATTTGGTGTATTTGTTCTATTGGCATGCCTTCCATTTACTTACTGTACATATTCATGCATTACTATTAATGAAATTTTTAATAGTACTGAATTATTAATTCAATACTACTTTTAATTATTATATCAAGTATTTATAATAAAGATATTAAATCAGTTTTACTATACTAAGGCGGTTTCACAAGCTCAAGCTGCTCATAATTGAGTTATCCTTTCACTGAATTTATAATAAAAATTACCTGACCTTTTTTGTAACTCAGACACAGTCACACTTTACATGTTGAAAAACTGACAACGCTTTAAGCTATAATTCTGCCAAACATCATTGCAGACAAAATAACTTTCTTCACAATCATCTGCACATTATTGTCATATGATTGTGAAATTATGAGCAACATCTACCCAGTAATTAAAGAGGTTTTCAAAACACAAGCGTCAAAAGACTTGTATATTCTACGTTGGAAAAACAGACAAAGGGCCATAACTCTGCCAAAACTCATCTAAGCCTGAAATGCTGTCATTATGATGACCAACACTTCAAGGTCATTCAACTGTGAAAGTTTGAGTGGGATCCACCCAGTAATTAAAGAACAAGAGGGCCATGATGGTCCTGCATCGCTCCGCTGTTTTTTCTTTGCGAAAAGAACGTGTAATGCGCATGGGTTGAAATGTACTTAAGCAAATTGTGACTTTCTCTTTCTATCCCTCGTCCCACTGGGCGCTTAAAGTTGGAAGGATGAGCATTTTTATATATGGAAAAAGTTACTACCGTGTTAACTAAACAGACAAAAAAGCCTGGGAATTGTTGCACAGGTCCTTTGCTTATAACGTAGGTACATTTATCTCTCCAAAATATATTGTCGTTCTTTCTATTTCACATATTTTTAGATGCTGAAGATCAAATCTACGCATTTGATTTGAAACAGATTCACAAGACCCATAGGAATCAAAATTCCTTAACCCTTTACCAAACAACACATTTTGGACTTTCCCAATTTGAAAGAGGTTGCAGACGTCAATTGAATTAAAATGGAATATGAAGGAAATGATCAGGTAGGGTAGAAATAATTGTGATAAAAGGAGAAATTGCTCATCAACCCACACATCCCTTAGACCAACAATAGAATATTATGATAATCTAAAGATTATTTCTTTATATTTATAAATGTATTTAATTAAGTAATACATTTGACTTCTAAGATCAATTCATAACTAATATTAAGAAAATTATAAAATGGTCAGAAATATATATGGATTGTTGAGCAATTGACAATCATTTCAACAATTCATGATCAGTCACGATTCACAAATGGAACAATGAATCATTAGTTATTAAAAAGCAGCATATACGATAGTTAAGACATTGCACTTCATTAATTTCAACACCTTCTCTTCGATACAAAGTTTGAGTTTACCATGCAGTATCATATATTGACTTTCCTTGAAATAATTATGTTCATGGAAGCTGTGTTTTTAAAATCAATAATATATTATTAAACTGGTTTTAACACTATAAAAAAGACATGAAATTAACATGTCATCCAAAATATTTTCATCCGGATATATGGTCACTTTCGACATATTTAAATAAAACCCGACTTTGTTCAGTTTATAAGAAAAACATTCATAACACATGTTCTTACTTCAATGCCTTTGTAAGCAGTCACCATCTGACCTAAAATGGCACTAAACGACAGGGTTTTATCTCATGTTTACACATACATGCCATAATTTTTTAGGTCCAAAGCGGGACATTCCATAAAAAATTGTCGGGACATTTGACCAAAAAGCGGGACACCTAAAACGATTTATCATTCCACCTTTACTGTAGTAAGTAGATCTATAGTACTAACAAATACTCTTGATACTTTTATTCAAGACATAAAACATCTGATATGAAGCATGGAATCTAAAACATAACGATAACAGTTTTATAAAATAATACAATAGCAAACAACGAGGATAATAGTCATCTTTTTAGAGTACAAAATCTGGAACATTACGACAACAATACTCATTATATCACTTTCCAATCTCCACGCAGAGTTGTCGTTCCTTGCTCTCACATACAACTCTGCGAAAGGCTCAGCCCTCCATTTTGTCTATAAAATAGATAAAACCGAACAAACGCATTCAACGTATATTTGATTGGATATTTAAGATCGCATGCATTAAATTAAGAAATATGACTTTTAAATGTACGATAAATCGTGCAAAAACTTGCGAGTTTTAATGCAACTCTTTGGAACTAATTTATTGCCCATTTACGCAGATGGAATCATTCCACGCACTTCACAAATGTAAACAATTTAACATATTTTTTTTAGTGACGTTAGGAATTGCTTCGACGTGTGTATGTATGTTGGTTTCTTAACATAAAAAAACCATATCAATTTTATAATAATGAATTAAGACTGATATAAGATATCATGGTATGAGATGGTTTTCTTTAATGCAGTGAATGCAATGTAACCGTCGTGCAAGAGATTGTTTAGTATTCTGTAACCTCAATGATGAACGCTTGGAATGATCATGACATAAATGAGACGCTTTCATAACAAAAGTCCGTTCTGAGCCCAACACAGAGGTGAATGTAATGTAACCGTCGTGCAAGAGATTGATTACTTTCAATGGCAAACATTAACGCAGGGGAGGCTATCCAGTACACTGAAAGTACGGGTTACAGTAAACTATCTACTAAACAGTTACATCAGTTACACACAGAATGCGCGGCCGTACACATTTCCGAGGTAGGTTTTTGGTGGAACCAAACCGTCTTTGTGTTCATTTTAACTCTCAACAACGCCTCAACCGTTTTTACACCAACAAAAACAAAAGGACAAAAGAAGTCTATGTATGCTTTACTCGAATTATTTTTCTCTCATGTTAATAATCATATTTTGTTTTCTTCTTATATACACAGATTAAACTGAATTGTGAATTGTCAGGCGCTGTATTGGGGTAGTGTCAAACTGTCATGAATAACAACACGTTGTTTTTATTACAATAACACAAGACAAGATGGGTACCACTTTTACTGTTTGTTGCGATGTTTTTTTAAGCATGTATC
This sequence comes from Dreissena polymorpha, assembly GCF_020536995.1. Classification (NCBI taxonomy): domain Eukaryota; kingdom Metazoa; phylum Mollusca; class Bivalvia; order Myida; family Dreissenidae; genus Dreissena; species Dreissena polymorpha. The sequence continues at coordinate 63,966,969 of NC_068367.1, read as the reverse complement.
CATGCGCAGTTTGTTACTTGTCGATTGTCGCGGCTTAATTGGAGTAGGGTCAAACCGTCATGCATAGCACCTCGTGGTTTTTAGCTTAATTGGAGTAGGGTCAAACTGTCATGCATAGCACCTCGTTGTTTTTATTTCAATTATACCCAATTACACTAGACAGGATGGGTATCACTTATTGGACTGTTTGTTGCAATTTTGGTATATTACACATTTGGATTATCCCGCTATTTATGAAATAAACATTGAATTCCAAAGACTCATTAATGACGTAGAGTTAATTTTACAAAACAATTGTTTTGTAAACCGTTTCAAACAAATACAAAAATAAACACATTTTCAACATTTATTTCATTATAATACATGTAAAACTATCGATAGCAATAAGCGACCACTATCTTGAAGACCACCATGGTGTGAATGCCTGACGAAATCAATAATAAGCCGATAAATCGCTGATAAGGTGTCATAAACAACACTGGTACACACGATAAGTAGAATCGGATTGTTAATTGGGGGCAATAAAGGGATTAGCGGGGGTAAGTGTTAGCGAAACAGAGCTTGAATAGAGAATTTTATTGGGAACCTATAGACCTTACATCGTTTTTACGAATGTCGGGACAAATCGTCTCATATCGGGACGGCGGGACAAAGGGCCCAAAAGCCGGACTGTCCCGCCGAGATCGGGACGTATGGCATGTATGTGTTTACAAGATGTTGATGTTGTTGTTGGTCACAGCCAAACAGCCGCAGTAATCTCCACTGGTAAACGTCATATGTTCAGTTTTGTGACCCCCGGGGCCGGGTCAAATTTGAGCCCAGGGGAATAATTTGAACAAATTTGGTAGAGGACTATAAGATATCACTACATACCAAATTTAGTAGCCCTAAGCTCTATAATTAAGAACAAGAAGATTTTTAAAGTTTGCACAAAAAAGGCCTACCGAATTTGGTAGAAATAGGCCCAATGGTTATGGACAAGAAGATTTTTATAGTTTGCACAAATGGGCCCGATATAAGCATATGTTCAATTTTGTGACCCCTGGGGAACGGTCAAATTTGATCCCAGGGGCTTAATTTAAACAAACTTGGTAGAGGACTATAAGATGTCAGTACATACAAAATTTGGTAGCCCTATGCCATACGGTTATGGACAAGAAGATTTTTAAAGTTTGCACAAAATAGGCCTTATATAAGCAAATTTTTGATTTTTTGACCCCCCAGGGCAGGGTCAAATTTGACCCCAGGGGCAAAATTTGAACAAACTTGGTAGAGGACTATTAGATGCCACTACATACCAAATTTGGTAGCCCTAGGCCCAATGGTAATGGACGAGAAGATTTTTAAAGTTTTCACAAAATAGGCCTTATATAAGCAAATTTTCAATTTTTTGACCCCCCGGGGCAGGGTCAAATTTGACCCCAGGGGCATAATTTGAACAAACTTGGTAGAGGACTATAAGATGTCACTACATACCAAATTTGGTAGCCCTTGGCCCAATGGTTATGGACAAGAAGATTTTTAAAGTTTTCACAAAATAGGCCTTATATAAGCAAATGTTCAATTTTTTGACCCCCCGGGGCAGGGTCAAATTTGACCCCAGGGGCATAATTTGAACAAACTTGATATAGGACTATAAGATGTCACTACATACAAAATTTGGTAGCCCTAGGCCCAATGGTTATGGACAAGAAGATTTTTAAAGTTTGCACAAAATAGGCCTTATATAAGCAAATTTTCAATTTTTTAAACCCCCGGGGCAGGGTCAAATTTGACCCCAGGGGCATAATTTGAACAAACTTGGTAGAGGACTATAAGATGTCACTACATAGCAAATTTGGTAGCCCTAGGCCCAATGGTTACGGACAAGAAGATTTTTAAAGTTTGCACAAAATAGGCCTTATATAAGCAAATTTTCAATTTTTTGACCCCCCGGGGCAGGGTTAAATTTGACCCCAGGGGCATAATTTGAACAAACTTGGTAGAGGACTATAAGATGTCACTACATACCAAATTTGGTAGCCCTTGGCCCAATGGTTATCAACAAGAAGATTTTTAAAGTTTGCACAAAATAGGCCTTATATAAGCAAATTTTCAATTTTTTGAACCCCCCGGGGCAGGGTCAAATTTGACCCCAGGGGCATAATTTGAACAAACTTGGTAGAGGACTATAAAATGTCAATACATACCAAATTTGGTAGCCCTAGGCCTAATGGTTATGGACAAGAAGATTTATAAAGTTTGCACAAAATAGGCCTTATATAAGCAAATTTTCAATTTTTTGAATCCCCGGGGCAGGGTCAAATTTGACCCCAGGGGCATAATTTGAACAAATTTGAAAGAGGTTCACCACAGGAACATTCCTGAGAAATTTCATCAGATTTGGACCAGTAGTTTAGGCCACGACTTTTATATTTCTTGGTTTACAAAACCGCCGACCCTAATTTTTGGAAAATGGGAAAAAAAATAAAATCGGAAAATCGTCTTTTTTATATATATTTTATTCCCGACCGCACTGAAAAACGAGCGAAACGAAAAAAAAAAACGATCCGGTTTGAGTACGGTTGCGAATAAAATCAAGTAAGTACAATCAACGATTGGTTTACATATATTACAGAGATCGGGATATTTTTCAATGTGACACAGTATGTACCAGTCCTTTTATGGGCACTTCTCAAAAATTATTTAATTACAGACAATAGGAAAATCAGCGTCAGTAAAATGTCGACCGCATCAAAATTTATTTCCGAGTCTGTGACGCAACTATATTGTTTAACATGTTTATTATATTAAACAAACCCGATATTATAGTAGATAAAAAAGTATTACCTTGCAATTTGATAATTAGTATAAATAATCCAATAAAACACTGCCATTATTTACGATATATGTGTTTAGGAATTTTGTAAACACGTCCGCCATAGTTTATAGGAACTGTACAGAAAGTTTGGAAATCGGAACAAATCGGTATATCTCGGAAAATCATTGATAAATGTATTTGTCGTTTTAATGCTCAGGGCCGAGTAATTTCGGCAAATCGGAACTCAACTTGCGTAAAACACTAGCTCAATTATCCGTTAAACTCCGCCTCTGTTCTCTGCAAAAGATTCGAAGGCGGAGCTATGCACGTGCTATAATTATAATTAAATTGGAGGATTGCAATTGAGAAACAAACGCACGATTGGTTCGGCATGTTGATTGCTAGACAAAGGAAGCCAATTTTGTCGGCGTGAAATTTGTCGCTTTATTGCTTCAGACAGCAAGCGGCTTTCCTTTGATGACGTCAAACTGTCAATTCACACAGACTGCACATTTTCGTAAGACTTTAACTGCATGGCTCCTTGTTTACAATTCCAGTAAAAACACTTGCTAACATTAAACTTTGGATTAAATTATCAAAATAAAGCAAAAGCCAAGTTGACAAATATGATTGTATTAATTCGCGTCAGTTCAAATAAGACGTTTTGCTTTGTAAATCAACGAGTTTTCATGACAACAACAACTTTACCGAGACGACGCGAGGATCGATCTACCTCGATTTTTTTTCATGGACGATGTCATAAGTCCAATAAGAGCAAACACATACTTTGTGTATGAGTAGTTTATCTTATATAAGATTTATGCAACGGGCACCGCATTGCGTAATGGTGCGCATCGAATTACGGAAATGAAGCGCAGTTTTTCGTTTTAATGGGAGAAGAACGCATGTCATTTAATGGAGTGTTTAAAATTGCCTGATGTTACAAAAGGTGCTTTTAGGTGACTCATTTCATTTGAAGATATAGATGTGTTTCATTGCATAATTTGATTTTTCGTCTCTGTGTTAAGGTTATAAAAGATATGATGTCTTTGTTCTGATGTTATTAGTATTAACTTATTTTTCCAATGTTTTTTTTTTTTTTTTTTTTTCGACCGCCCGATGGACCATTTTCAAAATAATTTTTGTAAACCAATAAAAAAAAAGTCGTGGCCTTAGGAGAAGATGATGTTAAAAGAAAAAGTTAACGCACGCACGCACGGACGCACGCACGGACGCACACACGACGGACACAGGACCATGACATAAGCCCCGCTGGCCTTTGGCCAGTGGAGCTAAAAATCCAAAACATAAGCCAGAGCTCCAGATAAGGTTTTGTGAAATTCTAACGTTACTACCAGATTTTTAAAAAATAATTCTTAACGTTACTACTAAGTTTTGGAAAATAATTCTTAACATTTCTAAATGACCTAAAAATAAATAACAAGAGCACCGCCTTGCGGGTGCAGACCGCTCATCTATTTTCTTTTAAAAGGTGAAGGGACTCTCATTTTCAATCACAAAGGAGGGAGGGGTGGAGTGAAGAGGGGTGTATAGTGTGGGGTGCGATGGTTGGACGTTAGTTCAAACATAAAAAAAAGAAATTTGGGAGGGTGGGGTGGGGGGGGGGGTATAGTGTGAGGGTTTGGTGGTCATTTGTGAGATGATCTTAAAAAAAAAAAATTAGGGGGGGGGGGGGGGGGGGGGGTGGGATTCGCGTGGGGGGAGGGGGGGGATTCTACGGTGCGATGGTTGGACGGTATTTCAAACATAAAATAATAAAAATAAATCTTTGTGTTTTTTAACAGTTTCACAAAAAATAATTTGGGGGGGTGGGGGGGGGTAGGGGTGGGGGGTATAGTGTGAGGGTGTGGTGGTCATTTGTGAGATGATTTTAAACAAAACAAAAAATAGGGGGGGGATTCGGGAGGGAGGGGGGGGATTCAGGGGGGGGGAGGGCTCGGGGGATGGTTTGGGTGGAGTCTATTGCGGTATGTCAGGTAAGAGTAGTTTTGTCAAAGTATCAATCAAATCTAATCATTAATAAAGAAGTTATGGCAATTTTAGCAATATTTAATAATTTGACCTTGAGAGTCAAGGTCATTCAAAGGTCAAGGTAAAATTCAACTTGCCAGGTACAGGAACCTCATGATAGCATGAAAGTATTTGAAGTTTGAAAGCAATAGTCTTAATAGTTAAGAAGTAATGTGGATCGAAACACAAAATTTAACCATATATTCAAAGTTACTAAGTCAAAAAAGGGCCATAATTCCGTAAAAATGACAACCAGAGTTATGCAACTTGTCTTTTTACTGTACCCTTATGATAATTTGCTAGTGTTCCAAGTATGAAAGCAATATCTATGATACTTTAGGGGTAAAGTGGACCAAAACACAAAACTTAACCAAATTTTCTAAGTATAAAGGACCCATAATTCCGTCCAAATGCCAGTCAGAGTTACATAACTTTGCCTGCACAGTCCCCTTATGATAGTTAATAAGTGTTGCAAGTATGAAAGCAATAGCTTTGATACTGTAGGAATAAAGTGGACCTAAACACAAAACTTAACCAAATTTTCAATTCTCTAAGTATAAAAAGGGCACATAATTCTGTCAAAATGCCAGTCAGAGTTACATTACTTTGCCTGCACAGTCCGCTTATGATAGTTAGTAAGTGTTGCAAGTATGAAAGCAATAGCTTTGATACTTACGGAATAAAATGGACCTAAACACAAAACTTAACCAAAATTTTCAATTTTCTAAGTATAAAAAGGGCACATAATTCTGTCAAAATGCACGCCAGAGTTATCTAACCTTGCCTGCCCAGTCCCCTCATGATAGTAAGTAAGTGTACAAAGTTTGAATGCAATAGCATTGATACTTTCTGAGAAAAGTGGACCTAAACGCAAAACTTAACCAAAATTTTCAATTTTCTAAGTATAAAAAGGGCACATAATTATGTCAAATTGCATGCCAGAGTTATCTAACTTTGCCTGCCCAGTCCTCTCATGATAGTAAGTAAGTGTACCAAGTTTGAATGCAATAGCATTGATACTTTCTGAGAAAAGTGGACCTAAACGCAAAACTTAACCGGACGCCAACGCCGACGCCAAGGTGATGACAATAGCTCATAATTTTTTTTCAAAAAATAGATGAGCTAAAAATGGTTATTTTCATGCAAAAAATCAAAATAAACATACAAGCAACTTAATTTAAACGAGTTCAACAGTGTCTATTCAGTATATACAATTTTATTTTTCAAATACCTTCATATGCCCAAACTGTGCTTAGAATGCATGCCTTCGATGAATTTTTTACATATTTCACAATTAAAACGGGTCTCCCCTTCAATCTTTTCAAAGATTGGCCACGGGAATTGTCCCTTCCACTTGTTCAATGTTTTTTTGTTTAAGTTTGTACCCGTGGAGTCGTGTTTTTTTTAGCTTTTCCGACTGTTTCGGCAACTGAACTGACAACATCGTATAAGATCTTATCTATACTGCCTATCTTAACATTCAACTTCAGCTCACGTTGCGTACAATACGTTTAAACGTGTTTTTGCACGCTTTGCATTTTTTTAGGACGCTCTCTGGGCGCCGCCATTGTTTTTTGACAGATAGACTGTAAACGCCGCTTTTATTTGAAAAAATGCGCTTTGTTAAACAAACCCGATAACCATTTTATATAAGCACCAAAAAGATCTTTAATACATGAGAAGAACTCAATAAAAATCGATACGAACCGATGTAAAAATAATAGTCATAACTTGATTTTGTAATTCTTAATGGTACGACAAGATTTTAAAATAAATACGTAACAGACTTGAAAATAATTCGTAATTACGAAAATACAACCCTTATCTGGAGCTCTGATAAGCTGCAGGATATATATGAACAGACGGAGTGACCAGTACCATGCTTAACCCATTTATGCCTAGCGTCTAAAAAAAAGGCCTTGGAAAACAGCGTTGACCCAGATGAGACGCTGCATAATGCGGCGTCTCATCAGCGTCTGCGCTGTTTGCTTAAAGGAATTTCTGTAAGAAATATTCTAAATATAGAAATAACTATACTACAAATCCCTTATTTTGGAAATAAATTGATCCAATTAGAAGGATGGGAGAGTCCGCTAGGCATAAAAGGGTTAATTTCTCCCACACCGTGGAGGCATACTGTGAAACCATTTATTTTCGTCAGCATGAAATTTCGTCCTTTTTAAAAAAATGACTATTTCGTCAGCACTTCTGGTTTTGAAAAACAAGCGTCCGATTCGTTTGTAATGTTTGTAAAACATGTAATACACGGTTGCGAAAAAATCGTGCTGGGGAAAGAGGGGTGACACTTGGTAGTCACTTGCAGGAGGTGGGCCTTGTTTGGCATATGCCAATTAACAAGTCTGTTATTTTAGGTGATAGTAACTATACCCTATTATTTTATGTCATTGACACATTCTTTGTTATGATTAGTGGATAAGTGGGACTGAATACCGTTAACGAGTGTTTTAAACAACGAAGCCAATTACCAATAGGTCTTTTTCCATTACAATCACGGACAACCAACACAAATCAATATGTTCTTTATTAATTTGTAATAAAAGCGCAGAATATATTTCAGTCAGGTGTTGATCACACATCGTCATATTTTAAATGCGTTTAATAGTATTGTCTTTAATCCGGATTCGCCGCGTGTTGGCTGTATAATCTGCAACACCAGTGAAAAACACAATACACACAATGGGTAATAAAGTTGTTTACAATTAGCGCTAATCAACACTATTATACCTAAACGAAGTCGACGCATTCGATACAGCCTTATTGCATTGGCGTTTTACAGGAAATGTCAGTTGTCAGTACACTGTATAATGTACACCCCTTTGTGTCAAAACCGGATTTAACTTGAGTGTGAATAGTCGACTGTTTCATGTTCTTTGTATCAATAACATCCAGGTATCTGTACTATAAGTATACCGGTCTACAAACAAGGTGCGCGCTTCCGCATATGGGTTTTCGGACGTTAAAAAAATTGACCTACGGTTTAGCGTTCATGCGGTTTAGCAATATAACTCGTTTTTTTTCACTATTTCTTTACTTGCAAAAAATACTAGTGGCTTATAACTTACCTTGCAATCTTTTTTTCTCGCATTTTGCGAGTGTGCGAGTGTTAATTTCGAGCCCTGTGTATATGCGTGGATTACGCTGGATTTAAATGCCTCATGCCTACGGTAATTCAGTCTTATTTCTTTCAAATATGGGACATGATTGTTCGTTAGGATCTTGAATTCGTCCATCGGTCGAAGGACGAAAAAGACGAAAATTAATGTCTGACGAATAATAATGGTTTCACAGTAACTAGTAACCTAGATTAGGTTAAATTGTTACCAAATGTATAATCAGGGAAGTTATTCTGATAAACACCATAAATTGTGAGCAAAAGTTGTTTCCCTTTGCTATTAAAACAATTATAATCTAGACTGTGTTTATTGCATAATAAATCACATTTTGTTTTAAAAAATCACACCAGAATGATGAAGCACAATTTGAAACAGCACAAACAGGAGAACTCAATATTGAAAAGACAAGCATTTGCTATAGACATATGTGTTTTCATTTATTATTCAACTGCTGAGCAGTTTATGAAATGAAAATACCTGGGACCAAAATGTCCGGTAATAGACCAATTTATACAGTAGTTAGTGTTCAAATATTCTAATTCAATGGATTTGTCATGAAAACTATGGTCATCATGATAGAAGCAATTTAAAAAAAATAAAAAATCTGCATTTTAGAGACACATATGACACAGGTTGATGATGTATAGTGTTTCTATGACATGCTTTATAAGCACAGATATGGTGATATTGGTGGATATTGAACGGTTATAAGCAACCATTCAAACGTGTTAGTATCCAAGAGCTGAATCAATCCATGTTAGAACTTAGCAAAACCGTAAAACACCCTTAACCTGTCACACATGGATCATTTGAATAATTCCAAGTCCAAATTAACCCTTACCACTTTGATTCATATTATGACACATTTGTAGTCCCTTAGAAAGTTAAATTTAATATAAGACCTTTCTTACTAGATTCAAATTATAAAGGCTTAATTTCCAACCTTTAGATACTGATGAACAGCAAAAAAAATCAACCTGAACAGACTGCCAGTTTCTTGCAGGCTGTTCTGATTTTATGCTGTTTGCACATAGCCATTTTCACTTTGCTTCTGTGAGGGTGATGGTTAAATCAAGCTCAAGGTAAAAGTGAGGTTGGATGATGAAGGTGGATGTGGAATGATAATTAGCAACAGCAGCTGATACATCAGTTAGCAACAACAGCTGTTACATAAGCTAGCAACAACAGCTGTTACATCAGCTAGCAACAACAGCTGTTACATCAGCTAGCAACAACAGCTGTTACATCAGCTAGCAACAACAGCTGATACATCAGCTAGCAACAACAGCTGTTACTTCAGCTAGCAACAACAGCTGTTACATCAGTTAGCAACAACAGCTGTTACATCAGCTAGCAACAACAGCTGTTACATCATCTAGCAACAACAGCTGTTACATCAGCTAGCAACAACAGCTGTTACTTCAGCTAGCTACAACAGCTGTTACATAAGCTAGCAACAACAGCTGTTACATCAGCTAGCAACAACAGCTGATACATCAGCTAGCAACATCAGCTGTTACTTCAGCTAGCAACAACAGCTGTTACATCAGTTAGCAACAACAGCTATTACATCAGCTAGCAACAACAGCTGTTACATCATCTAGCAACAACAGCTGTTACATCAGCTAGCAACAACAGCTGTTACTTCAGCTAGCAACAACAGCTGTTATATCAGTTAGCAACAACAGCTGTTAGATCAGTTAGCAACAACAGCTGTTACATCAGTTAGCAACAACAGCTGTTACATCAGTTAGCAACAACAGCTATTACATCAGCTAGCAACAACAGCTGTTACATCAGCTAGCTACAACAGCTGTTACATCAGCTAGCAACAACAGCTGTTACATCAGCTAGCAACAACAGCTGTTACATCAGCTAGCAACACAGCTGTTACTTCAGCTAGCAACAACAACTGTTATATCAGTTAGCAACAACAGCTGTTAGATCAGTTAGCAACAACAGCTGTTATATCAGTTAGCAACAACAGCTGTTATATCAGTTAGCAACAATAGTTGTTACATCAGCTAGCAACAACAGCTGTCACATCAGCTAGCAACAACAGCTGTCACATCAGCAAGCAACAACAGCTGTCACATCAGCAAGCAACAACAGCTGTTACATCAGCTAGCAACAACAGCTGTTACATCAGTTCCCAGACCTAGTCATGTCAAATAGGGACTCTTAGATGAACAAGTAAAATCTAGTTTACCATTCGAATCATGCTAATATAAGTCCAAAAATAGTCTTAAGGTCAAAGTTAGGTTGAGAGATATGACTGTGTGAATAGGACAAATGTATAAGCAAGTTTTGTGTAATTAACACAGATAAGTAGCAATTATTGTGGCGCTTAACAAAACAGTTCAATCTATTGTAAATGTCACAGAGAGACAGAGGAACAAAAGGAGAGGACAATTACTAAATTTCCTGCATCAAGATGTCGGGGCATACACAAAACATGAAACATAAAAAGAGAAATTACCATCAAGATTCCCAAAAATAACAGCAAGTGGCAAAGTAATCGCTAGATTCAATGAACGTTATAATAGCCAAAAACCATACCTTGAGACAGAATCATAAAAATGAAAGAAAACTATTAAAACTTACAAACAGTAGCTGGCCTCCGGTTTCTCCATTCAACTTTTGCATCTCAGCTTTAAGGTCAACCAGTTTCTTGTGTATGACCTCTATATCTGGGTCAAGGTCATCTTTCTTCACCCACTCTAGTCCAGACCACGCATTGTTATCCATGGGGACTGTAAAATTTCATTTTAAGAAACTGGTTAAGTAAGTATGGGTGATAATGCATCATTCCAAAAATGAACCAATTGAAATTAAGGATGACATTTTCACAGATAGAACTCTTACATTCACGGAATATCAAATCATTGAGCCAAAATGCATCATCTATCCATAATTCTCCCATGAAAGACAGGTTAGCTAAAAAAATTACATTTATACTATCATTGTTTTTTGTTGTTGTTTTATAAAATTCCACAGCTTAACCAAACTCATTTGGTTGAATCCCCCAAGTGGGCTATGCTATGAAGTCTGTAACCCCAAATTACTTCCTCGTTTCGGGAAAACTGGGCTTAATACATATGTGTTAAGTGTTGTCCCAGATAAGTCTGTGCAGTCCACACAGACTTATAAGAGACAACACTTTCACATTTTAATGGTATTTTCCATTTAAAGGAAGTTTCTTCTTAGCGCCAAACCAATTAGGCGGAAAGTGTCGTCCCTAATTAGCCTGTGCAGACTGCAAGGCTAATCTAGGATGTCATTTTACCCACATGCATACAGCAAAGTTTTCCCATAACAATGGGCATTTATCAATTGCCACTCTACGAATAGCTGCCAATCTAAAAAGACATAAATGCCTAGTGCTCTGGCCCATTGGAGAAAAGACTTTTATTTTGCATCCATACAGAAATTCAATATAATAATCATGAAGTGAAATTTGTATTCACATGCATAGGCCTAATTTGTAAGCTGATTACAGCCTCATGTATGTGTTTACTTGAAAAAACTCTACAGCATTAATGTTTCTTAATATTGCCCCCTTGGTGCAAAAAGGTACCATGTGACATTGAAACAAGAAGGCACATGGTACCTTTTTGCACCAATTGGGCGAATTATTTGTTATTATTGTGCCTGACCATGCATTGGCCAAATACAACTTACGTTTTCATGATGAAGCATGACAAAAAAAGTTGATCACCAACCGTTTAGAGACATAAATATTGGGTCGAAGTCAATGCCCGAGGTATCGTCATCAGGGGACGACCAGCGCTCCAGGAAACCGTCTCCGAAATGGCACAGATCCTCTAAAATGGGCAGTTCCTTGTGGGAGTTGTTGTTGTTCAGGACGCTGGGATCAGGGGAGACAAATATGGTATGACCAGAGAGACAGGGTTGTGCACCCTCAGGTCGAAATGGGTTGAACACAAATGGGAAATGCACTGCTGGTTCCTCGTCTTCAGACAGCGTACTGCGTTTTCTAAGATCTGAAAATATAAGCAATAAATTATACCTCACTTCTTCCTTTCTCTGTTAGTGGCAAATACTGTTCAGCAGTTTATGAATACTTTATTTTAAGTCAGCACTTCTCAACTTTCAAAATATCACAGATTTATAGTCCACTGTTCTACCAACTGAGCTAATTGGACCAAGCTCATTGTAATACTGAAATTTAACAATGATAACACTTAGAATTTGAGTCTCACACTGGAAAAAATGGAGAAAATTGCATGAGCCAAAAATGTCTTCCCAGATTAGCCTGTGCAGTCTGCGAAGGCTAATAAAAGATTGCACTTTCTGTCTCCACTGGATTTTTGTTGATAAAAAACTTCCTTTCAAAACAACAAAAAAATACAATCAAAGAATATATTTTCACCGCTGCATGACAAGCCTGTGCACACTTTACATACATGCACATGCATAAACGCCCCATTTTTCCGCAGCCAGTCTAAAATACTTGTTAATGCACTGTTGTGTATTGAGATTATGCCGCTACGCCCCGCCTTCTTGTAAATGAAGCGTAGCAACACCCCGCCCCATGTTCTTCATAACTGCATGTTGACCTCTGATCTGGTTAGTTAGTTGTTAGGCATTGATCACTTCTATTGTTGAATGATAATAAAGTAGCCACTGAAATTATATGCGTTTCACTTCGTTTGTTTACCCAAACACAACATGCACATGATTGAATGCAACAAAAAGCGAGATTCATCCTACCTCTGCGTAACTCATACAGCTGATGAAAGGGGTCAGGATCTTTGGTGGCCTTCGTGTGAAACGTCATCAGCCTCTGTCGCAGCTCCTCCTGGTCCCGTTTCACATGGTGACCATCCTCCTGTAGAGGACCCTGCTCACTCAAGATAGCGCGCACTGTCTCCTGGCGGATACGCTCGTGTTCCTTCTTTAGTCTGAACAGGATATTTGAACTTGTGAATTTTAATACCGTGAAATCATTATTATAAGTGTGACATTTATTTTCGTTGATTTCATGATGCACACATTTAACATAAATCCTTCTTTAGTCTGAACAGGATATTTAAACTTGTGAATTTTAATACCGTAAAATCATTATTATAATTGGGACATTTATTTTCGTTGATTTCATGAGTACACTAATGCACAAATTTAACATAAACACATTGGATTATAAACGACAAAGATACCTCTTTTTCTTCTCCAAAATCAGAAAACCACAAACTTACTTGTCCACATTTTTTTTTTAGAAACTAAGAAAGTACATTCCAGTCCACAAATATTAATGATTTTACAGTGTCTGTGCTATGTTTTGAGCTTTTTTATTTCTAAGTGTTTATGGTAATCAGAAACAGACTATAATGGTAGAAATTCTAAACGGTCAGCTATTATCACTTTATTTGGGAAACATTTTCAGTATCCTTCAATGCGCATTAAAAAGGTGTGTTACCTGTAAACAATCAAGTACCATTACCTGTAAATGATTGCCTCAACTTTGTCTATGTTGTTCTTCTCCTTTTCTTGATAAAGATTGAATTCCTCTTCAGAAATCGAGTGACCTGGCAATTTCTTTGAACACTGGAACTGAACACAAAACAGTCACATAAAACAGTCACATAAAACAGTCACATAAAACAGTCACATAAATTATTATCATTACAACACTTATATCTATTCAAAACTCATTATGCAAATAAAAGAGTAAAAATATCTCATATTTTAAAGGTATGATAATGTCAGTTCAGTTTCTGTGCCAGTGCTTTCACAACATCCTTTTTAGCTACCCTTTAGAACCAAACTGAGAAAACATACAATAAAATATAGAACAATCAGACATTTAATAGACAGCTGGCATATTGAGCTTAACATGAAATGAAAGCTAATAATCCAATTTGCTTTAAAATAATAAAATAGATGATAAATTGTTAGTTTTCAGTGTGATAACTTTGTATTTTACCATAAGAAAACAACTATTACTTGCTTAAAAAACTAACCAGTTCTTTATGTAATGCAAGTCTTTTCTTCAGCAGGTCTAATCTTTGGATTTCATTGTCAATTTGAATCTTTCTTTTTTCCTGAAGAAGAAATATTGATATTTAATGTGTGTTAATATGGAAATAATCTGTAAAAATTACTTCAAATCTCTTAAAAAATGTGCATGTCCTTGAAGGCTGGTTTCTTAAAAGATAAACCCCAGCTTTAACCCTTTGCATGCTGGGAAATTTGTCGTCTGCTGAATTGCTAAAATAAGCATTTTCTTCTAATTTTTTTCAGAATACTATCAGAATAGCAAACAGTTTGGATCCTGATGAGACACCACATTCTGTGGCATCTCATCTGGATCCAAACTGTTTGCAAAGGCCTTCAAAATTCAGTTCCAGCACTGAAAGAGTTAACAAGTGAGTGTACTCTTCCTTTACTCATGAAACCAATAAAACCATTTATGTGATCCAAGGTTTAAGTGTTCTCTTGATATTGTTTGGAAACAATTGTCATGGCATAAGCATCAGCAGTGCGACCTTGACTTCTGATGTATTGACCTAACAAATGATATATTTCTGATGTATTGACCTAACAAATGATATATTTCTTCCAAGGCCACCATATAAGATCATGACTGTAGGTCAAATCGTTTTTATGTATCTTTCTGTAATCAAATTCCAGTTACAAGTCTCTGGAAATTTCCTTTCCTAGCAAATAAGAATCATACACATTTAAGAAGGTAAGTTCATGCATCATTAACATATTGTGTGAAAAAACAACAACGGTCTCCACACACACGACCAACCATCTGATGCTAGAAAGGTACAAACAGTGCTCCAGCAAGGCTTAAATAGAAGGACATAGCACCCTGGCCCCAAACAGTGCTCCAGCAAGGCCTAAATAGAAGGACACAGCACCCTGGCCCCAAACAGTGCTCCAGCAAGGCTCAAATAGAAGGACACAGCACCCTGTCCCCAAACAGTGCTCCAGCAAGGCTTAAATAGAAGGACATAGCACCCTGGCCCCAAAGGTCCCAAACTGCCCCCTCTGACACCCACTTGTCTTTCTTTGATCTGATGCATAGTTATACAGAAAATTTAATTTAAAGTTAAAAAAACTAAATTCACAGTAAAACTTATTTATTTACAGCAGAAACAATGTTTTTTACTTAAATGCATGTTATATGAAATGTTTATATTAAACATGCTTTATTGAAACAATTATGCAATAAGGATCAGTTATGATCTTGCTTGCTTAAGTTCCCATTTGACAAAGAGCATCCTGCCTTTTTCAAATCCAAGCTGGAGCACGGAGTCAATGTTCTTTGTATGTGTAACTACTTATTAGGCCACAACAAATTGATGATGTGTTCTACAGATTTTAGCCAACCAAAAATTCAGCGAGCGAGCGAAATAAAAATAAATACATGCTTATTCCATTTTTTTTTTAATTGCAGACGAGCGAAAAGCGAAAAATAAAAAAGACAAATATTGTTTATATAAATTGATACTATATTTTAATATAGCACATATATTGGTCTAGTTTAGTCCAAAAAAGACTAGTTTACATTCTAGTATAATGACTAGTACTATTATATATATTTATAACAATAGAAGTACAACCATAAGAGGGAACAATTTTTTAATCAAATCAATTTTAACAAGCAAATTTTTTGAATTGATATCCCCCGCCAATATACTTCTGGACACAAAAGTTTTCTGGACAGATGGACAACGCCTACGTGCATCATCCTCTTATCCATATATAAACTCATACCAAGTTTCAATGAAATCCGCCAAAGCACTTCCAAGATATGGCTCCGGACACAAAAGTGCCGGACAGACAGATGGACGGACAACGCTAAAACAATATCCCTCCGCCTATGGCGGAGGATAAAAACAGCATACTTTTCCAAGAAACATGCAATCACGAATGACTAGAATCAGCTTAAATCTTAAGGCAAAACAAATAAAATCTTTAGAAATAGAAGTAAAACTGGTAAATACTTAACACTTGTATTTTTAAAGTTAAAGCATTTGCTGTTTAATCCAATCCATGATTTTTCATTTTCAATCACAACATGTCAACACTAATACATCATATGAACATAATTTTGCTTTGGTGTCATTTTCAAACCAAAACAAAGTAGGAATGGTTGAAAACATGAATGAGTTCACTTGACTTCTTGCTTTTTAACAAACTTCTTGGCGCCCCAAGTTTATGCCTTTTTTCCAGAATGTCGACAAGACACACACATTGGTCTGACTATGAAAATTTTTTAATACAAATTTGCAACATATGCATCGTTGTCATCTAACAATCTGTTCCACGGTGGATGCACACTGGCGGTAGGTAATGACGACACTTTTTTTAGTAATAAGCTGTTTCCACCTCAGAGTTGCAGGTCATGCATCTCCGAACATACAGGTTAGGAGCATCTTCTAACTGATCTCCACATATATAGGACTGGCATGTCTTGATGTTCTGCAATAATTCCTCCTGCAAGAAAAGGAAATGTTATGGACCTTTTTCACAAAATTGACAGTCATCATTATTCTCACTATTTCAACAGCAAAAATCTAGTGTTTTTTATAAGGCTTACAAAAATTTCCATTTTTACCGACCTGATGTGCTTGTAAAATTCATTAAACAGAAAACATGTTCTACTTTTATTTCCACTATTTTTTCCAAACAAAACTTTGAGAAGCTTTAATCAAGTGCCACTAGAAGCTTAATTTCAGGAAGATAAACAAGATGCGTTTGTGAAACACAATGTCCCCCTATATGACGTTTGACCTTGTAGGATGACCTTGACCCTTCACCACTCAAAATGTGCAGCTCCATGAGATACACATGCATTTCAAATATAAAATTGCTAGCTTCAATATTGCAGAAGTGACATTACATGAGCAATTTTGACCCATATATTTGACCTTGAAGGATGACCTTGACCTTTCACCACTAAAAATGTGCAGCTCCATGAGATACACATGCATGCCAAATATCAAGTTGCTATCTTCAATATTGCAAAAGTATTAATAAAATTAGCGATTTGGGCCACATATATTTGACCTCTGACCTTGAAGGATGACATTGACCTTGACCTTTCACCACTCAAAATGTGCAGCTCCATGAGATACACATGCATGCCAAATATCAAGTTGCTATCTTCAATATTGCAAAAGTAATCATAAAATGAGCGATTTTGGCCACATATATTTGACATCTGACCTTGAAGGATGACCTTGACCTTTCACCACTAAAAATGTGCAGCTCCATGAGATACACATGCATGCCAAATATCAAGTTGCTATCTTGAATATTGAAATACTGCAAAAGTGTACATTAAATGAGCGATTTTGACCCATATATTTGACCTTTGACCTTGAAGGATGACCTTGACCTTTCACCACTCAAAATGTGCAGCTCCATGAGATACATATGCATGCCAATTATCAAGTTGCTATCTTCAATATTGCAAAAGTAATTGCAAATGTTAAAGTTGGCGCAAACCAACCAACCAACCAACAGACCAACCAACCAACAGACCAACAGACAGGGCAAAAACAATATGTCCCCCACTACTATAGTGGGGGACATAAAAACTAACACTAAGTTGCATGTTGATGTTCAACATTTTTATTTTATCACTACCACCTAGTTTACCACAAATTTTTACCGCATTGACGCATTCTGGTGATATTTCGTATCCCGATGCAGATGCTGCTTCGAGGAACAAAGCACGGAAATCATCAGTAATGCGATGATTGATTGCAACTGGCGAAAAAATTACGTTGCCATTAACATCTTTCGCGGACACAACGAAGCAGACGTACGCCGCCATTCTTTTACCATAAACCAATCAATATCGGAAAGCGTTATAACAGTCTATATCGTAAAATACGTTGGCTAAATTAAACAATTCAATGAACGAATATGTGGGGAGCACAAATTGTTGCTGCGGGCGCAAAATAGAAATATTTTTTTTTTTTCTCTTGGTTTTAAGATTTTTAGGTGCGGGAAATCCATTGAACACGTAATCAATTTGTTGTGGCCTTAGATTCATTAAAAAAGTCATTTCATTTTCGACCATTCTGATATTTATTAGATAATTGCTACATAGGACTCTCATCATGCATGCATATAAAATGTAGCTGTGCATTGATGTATTATTTTCATGTAAAATTTTGGTTTGAATACATCTCTCTCAACAGATTCTAGTGCAAAATGTATGAAAAATACTGTTTGTTGTAATTTTTAATACAAACAAAGATTATCTCCCTTTTAAAGATTGAACTCTTATCAATGTTAAGTTACTGCAATCAGCTTACCTACAAAATAGTATGTATATTCCAAATGGTTACCCTCTATTAAAAAAAATCCTCAAAAAGACTTCCATTACTGTGCTTTGTTTTCTTTATACCGGTAATTTATCAGTCGTATATCGTATGCAATTTAAATTATGATTAAAAATCCGACAAATCTCAAAATTAAAAGGATTCTTTTCATATTTTGTATAAAAGAAAAGGCAAATGGATTCAAATTTCCCTCATAATAAATCCAGAAATTATATTACAATCTATTTCCCTGTTAACACAAGTTTAAATACCTTCATCAACAAGTTAAACACTTTTATCACCAATCACAAACAACAGCCCTTTCAAAAATCAAGCAAGCCCTAATTGATTGAATTGTCAATCAATATTCAAGATTATCTGGTAAATCCGTCTTTCCTCACATGTATCACATCTTCTGATAAAATCCATAGATTCCCCATTTATTGACATGGATTTCAACCCATAGGACCTTATTCAATTTTTTACAATAACCAGAACACTCACTGTGTTTTGACTGATCCCCATCGGCCTTAAACTAAAACTTTTTCAGAAATGCTATCAGGTATCAATAAGAAATGTGTCATCCAATCAGACTCCTATTATGATAATGGCACATTAAGAGTTCATTACAACTGGGTGACTTTCTTTAACCCTTTAACACATAAAAAGGTATTTTGAAACACTTGTAGTCCCTTAGAAAGTTAAATTTAATTAAAGACTTTTCTTACTAGATTCAAGTTTTAAAGGTGTCATTGAATCACCCTTTATATACTGATGAGCAGGAAACAGCATAAAACCTGAACAGAGTCGACTGTGAATTACTCGCAGGCTGTTCTGGTTCTATGCTGTTTGCACACAGCCATTTTCACTTTGATTCTGAGTGGAAAAGGGTTAAACAGACAAGAACTTATACTGGTAATTTCTCATACCTTGCAAAATTTAAGGATAAATTTGTTGTTAAAGGTAATTCATCTCATGTGCTATTACAAATGCACAACTTTGACAGAAGCTGATGGTAATTATAATCACTTGCTCAATATATTATTTTCAAGTATTTGAAAAACCAAAAGCAGCTTAAATGGATGCTTAAAAATGTCATTTCTGTAATGGAAAAAATAAAAATGTCATTTTTCTCACGGAGAAAATAAAAATGTAATAAATTATAGAATTGAATTTCGCTCAACAGACTTTATATCCATGCCTATATCTTTCACCAAAATCTTGTTTTATTAACCTATAAATGTATAGTCTTCACCTGCATTAAAACTATGGCACGCTGATCTTTATAAGTTACAGAAAGAAAATCATCAATGAACTGGTCATAAATTTTGCACTTATTGTCTTTAAGTGGCTATTCACCGTGAAGGAGGTATTTAAATTGGCATCCGTAAATCATGATTCCCCTAACATCAATAATGTTTTACAACTCTTAGATTTGCATTAAATGTTTTATGAATGTTTATTCATGAAAAATAGTAACAAACTCCTTTGGGGAGAAAACAAGGCAAAAAAGGCTCTTACAAAATGTTTTGATTAACCCTTTCAGTGCTGGAACCGAATTTTGAAGGCCTTTGCAAACAGTTTGGATCCAGATGAGACGCCACAGAACGTGGCGTCTCATCAGGATCTAAACTGTTTGCTATTCTGATAGTATTCTTTGAAAAAAAATCGAAGAAAATGCTAATTTTAGAAATTCAGCAGACGACATTTTTGCAGACGACAAATTTCCCAGCATGCAAAGGGTTAATGATGGAATCATAGTGTCAAAACTGCTTGAAATGTTTTTATCAGCATATATGGCCAATACAATGGATAGGAAACTTGAAACCATTTTCGAGAATAACAGTATCTTTAACCCTTTCCCACTAAGAGGCGCGAAAATGGGCAAACAGCATAAAACCAGAACAGCCTGCGAGTGACTCGCAGTCTGTTCAGGTTTAATGCTGGTTGCTGCTCATCAGTATCTTAGGAAAGGAAATGAAGCCCTTAAAACTTGAATCTAGTAAGAATTAATTAAATTTAACTTTCTAAGGGACTACAAATGCATAAAAATACATATCGAAGTGGGAAAGGGTTAAAAACAAATCAATCTGAAGTTTTGTGTTAGTCAATTACAAGTGTTTATTCAAAAATTGGGAAATATATTTCAATACAGAAAAAAATATTTATATTTGAATGTTTTGGTCTGGGCACTTAGTTTATTTTCATGAGTGTTTTAAAATTTCATGAAATTGTATATCCTGTGGCCATCAGTAGTCATTACCACTTTCAAAGATTTCCCTGTAGTTTGTAGGAAAAAATAGAATATTGCAATTTATTACGTGATATTCAATTGATTGTTTCATAAAATATTACTATAAATGTAAATGCGCCATGTGAAAAAGTGTCTAATACCATATGCCGCCAAAGTAGCTCCAGACGCAGTGTACAGTGTGACTATTAAGTCAGGCAAGGTTTTGTTGTCTTATTAGCTGCATAGCTCATGACCAGACTGCGCAAATGCCTATTGCATAAGACCCATTTTTGCATGACAGGGCTCAAATATTTTCTGTACTCTGCATACTGGTGCAGATTGTGGTCTGATTACTTGTACATACCTTCTGTGCAATAAGTTGAGTTTTTCTTTTGAAATATTCTTCAACTCTGGAAAAAATGCAAAATTCAAATAGCAATTTTCACAAAGTAAATGGGTTTCTATTTTAAACAATATATACTTCATGTGTTTCATGAATTTAGACTACAAAATCAATGAACAGACAGACAGACAGACTTTCATCATGGTAAATTCAGTCTATCCCCCACGAGTTTAAATAATATTTTTCTTTACATGTAAATGTCTAAAAATATTTTTTATAACATTCATACCAAACTCTCTCATAACCTCAAATACGCCACGTCTCAGACTTTCAGTGTAATCAGTGCTTTGATTTTACCTTAGTTTCCTAGCTAGGTATGAGGTAGATGACAGACGATCTGGTATCCATGGAAACACATTTACAGGGCCTTCCAATTTGTGACCTGAAATTAACAACCTAACATGATTATTTGTTGCTTAAAAGATTAAATGAAATGCAATTTAACTTACTTTGAGCATCTATTTGAGAGCTGAAATGTACATTATAACATGGTGAAAAAAAAACATCTAAACATGCAAAGATACAATAAATATGGAAAAGAAAAAGTGTGAATCAGAACTCATATTTAAACAAGAGCACCGCCTTGCGGGTGCAGACCGCTCATCTATTTTCTTTTTAAAGGTGAAGGGACTCTCATTTTCAATCACAAAGGAGGGAGGAGTGGAGTGAAGAGGGGTGTATAGTGTGGGGTTGTGGACATTTATTACATTATCTTCCAAAAAAGCGAAAAAAAAAAAAAAAAAAAAAAAAAAATCGGGGTGGGGGGGGGGGGGGGGGGGGTGTGGGGTGGGGGGTGGTTTGGTTGGTGGTTGGGGGGGGGGGTTTATAGTGTGAGGGTTGTGGGTGATAATTTGTGGATGATCTTAAAAAAAAAAAAAAAAAAAAAAAAAAAAAATCAAAAAAAAAATTTGGGGGGGGGGGGTGGGGGGGTGGGTTGGGGTATAGTGTGAGGGTGTGGTGGTCATTTGTGAGATGATCTTATAAAAAAAAAAAAAAAAAAAAAATTAGGGGGGGGGGAGGGGGGAGGGGGGGAGGGGGGGGAGGGCACGGGGGATGGTTTGGGTGAAGTCTATTGTGGTATGTCAGGTAAGAGTAGTTTCATCAAAGTATCAATCAAATCTAATCATAAATAAAGAAGTTATGGCAATTTTAGCAAAATTTAATAATTTGACCTTGAGAGTCAAGGTCATTCAAAGGTCAAAGTAAAATTCAAGTTGCCAGGTACAGTAACCTCATGATAGCATGTAAGTATTTGAAGTTTGAAAGCAATAGCCTTGATACTTCGAGTGGATCGAAACACAAAATTTAACCATATATTAAAAGTTACTAAGTCAAAAAAGGGCCATAATTCCGTAACAATGACAACCAGAGTTATGCAACTTGTCCTTTTACTGTACCCTTATGATAGTTTGTGAGTGTTCCAAGTATGAAAGCAATATCTATGATACTTTAGGGGTAAAGTGACCAAAACATAAATCTTAACCAAATTTTCAATTTTCTAAGTATAAAGGGCCCATAATTCCGTCCAAATGCCAGTCAGAGTTACATAACTTTGCCTGCACCGTCCCCTTATGATAGTTCATAAATCTTGCAAGTATGAAAGCAATAGCTTTGATACTGTAGGAATAAAGTGGACCTAAACACAAAACTTAATCAAATTTTCAATTTTCTAAGTATAAAAAGGGCACATAATTCTGTCAAAATGCCAGTCAGAGTTACATTACTTTGCCTGCACAGTCCCCTTATGATAGTTAGTAAGTGTTGCAAGTATGAAAGCAATAGCTTTGATGCTTAAGGAATAAAATGGACCTAAACACAAAACTTAACCAAAATTGTCAATTTTCTAAGTATAAAAAGGGCACATAATTCTGTCAAAATGCATGCCAGAGTTATCTAACTTTGCCTGCCCAGTCCCCTCATGATAGTAAGTAAGTGTACCAAGTTTGAATGCAATAGCATTGATACTTACTGAGAAAAGTGGAACTAAACGCAAAACTTAACCAAAATTTGCAATTTTTTAAGTACAAAAAGGGCACATAATTCTGTCAAAATGCACGCCAGAGTTATCTAACTTTGCCTGCCTAGTCCCCTCATGATAGTAAGTAAGTGTACCAAGTTTGAATGCAATAGCATTGATACTTTCTGAGAAAAGTGGACCTAAACGCAAAACTTAACCGGACGCCGACGCCAACGCCAACGCCAACGCCAACGCCAACGCCAACGCCGACGCCAAGGTGATGACAATAGCTCATAATTTTTTTTCAAAAAATAGATGAGCTAAAAAAATCAATCCAGCATTTATTTTTTACTCCCAAAACTTAAATTCCATTCTAGTACCAAACTGGTGCATGCCTGAGCATGTATTGTAAACTAAAATTTCAAGCTGGATTTTATTTGCTTCAGAAAAGGTAATTTATTGTACAATACCCCCTATAGCTTGATTATTTGCTCTTTTTAGGAAGCCTAATCATTCAGTGAGTAATAACAATATCGATGAAATGTTATTATTGACTCTTGGCCCGATACATCAAACATTTGTACAAGTTGAAATTGACATTGTCAATCAATAGCTTTCAATATCCACATGTTATCAAAGTGAATTTGCTTTTATTGAATATGTGACATCCAGCCAAATTCACGCGTTGTCAGTAAATAAAATGAGCATTGCATATATAAATATTTCTTTATAAACTGTTTGCATATTTCAACACTTAATATTACTTTTTATCCTTTCACACTTTTCTCATTTTTGTATAACTTAATAATTTATGCAAAATAATAAAATAGCTTCACAACTTAAACGCCGTGGTGTAATGGATATGGTGTCCGCCTAGCGACCGGGAGGTCACGGGTTCAATCCCCACCGTGGGAGCATTCTTTAGATCTTCCCCAAAGACACCAAGTACTGGTTCTAGGCCCAGGAAACGGACTCTAGAGCGTTTATATAAGCCTAAGGCTTTCGATGCAATCGAGCTTAAATAAATAGGTTTAAACTAACATGGTTATCCCTGCAACAAATAAAGAATTGTAAAAAATAATAAATTGTGAACATGCATGATTTCCGTAATTAGCATAAACATACCATACTTTTAGTTCTGTCCAATGTTTAATTATAATAATATTATAATATCACAAAACAGAACTCCATTAAATGTTTATAATCCAAAATATGTTACATTTTTATTCACAATTTCTATTATGTTATACAAATATTCACAGTTGGCATATTACATATTTTACAATAATAATGTTCACGTTTTAGGACAGGCCATTGTATCTAAACAAATAATTGGATAATTGCAAAATAATTTGAGTAAATATTTATTTTCACACTGACATATCTTTTATTCATTGAGAAAACTGCTGACATATACTTAACAAACCATTTAGACTAAAAGAAAAACAAATAGTAATTATGCCATAGTGATCTTCAATAGCAGCTATTTAAATTTTGGCAGAATGATATATTTGGTTAGTGGTATGGTACACAACGCAACATTTAAACAAGTTTAAAATTAGTTATAATAAGTATAATTAAACTATGTGTCATAGGGATAATACACCTTTCTGAGGTTGTTTGTGTACACAGACGCCTGCAAAATGGGTTAAAAACCATTAGCTCACATAAAGGGTCTATGCGAATGTTAAAGACCTTAAAACTATCACTAGAAGAATGTAAATGAAATTGCTTATACTGATACTTGTTACAATTTGATAAAACCAGTGCAGCTTTAAAGCAAGCTAAAATTGCAAGAGGGCTGATTTTTGGATAGATCCCAGCTATTAAGTGAGTGATGTTGCAGAATAAAACACAATTTCCTTGCTAACCTGATGTTCTTTCTTTATCAACAAACTGCTTCTACAGAATGCAAAGAGACTTTTAATGTCTTTAAGAGCGCATAGAGACCTTTTCTGCTCTATTGACTGAAAAGTGATCTATGGTGCTTTTACAGACTTCAAACTTACCTGTTATGCTTTAAAGGCTGCAAACTGACCTTTAATAATTAATAGACTGCAAACCGACATTACTGTTTAACAGATAGCAAACTGACCATTTAAGCTATACTGGCTTTAAACTCACTATTTATGTTTTACAGAATGCACACTTACAATTAATGCTTTACAGACTGCAAACTGACCTTTTATGCAATACAGGCTGCAAAGTTACCTTTTATTTTTACAGATTGTAAACTGACATTTTATTCTTTACCCACTGCAAAGTGACCTTTGATGTTTAAAATACCGACTGAAAACTGATGTATTAGGATTTTCAGAGTGTAAATAGACCTTTTATGCTTTACAGTCTGCAAACTGACATTTCATGCTTTGCATTCAGCAAACTGACTGTTAATGCTTTAGATATTTCAAAGCTACCTTTTATGCTTGACAGACTGCAAAACTTACCTTTTATGCTTTGAAAATTGCAAAGTAACCTTTTATGCTCAAGACTGCTGAGTAACCTTTCATGATTCACATTCAGCAAATTGACCTTATATGATTTACAGCCTTTAATGATTTACAGACTGCAAACTGACTATTTGTGCTTTACATACTGCAAACTGACCTTTTATGCTTTACAGACGGCAAACTGATGTTTTATGCTTTAATGTGTGC